>NC_083741.1:19566789-19871789 GCF_033458585.1 Syngnathus typhle
TGCAGACACTTTTCCAATACATAATCATGTGTATATATACATGAATATATACTCCCTTGCCTGGTGTTTCTAATCCACTGCTGCTCTTGGGGGGGCTCATTTCATTAGTCGAAGGCCGGCATGGCTGACAGGCTATGAGGCCTTTTTTAATATATGCTCTAATGGCTATCCAATACCGGGAAAACGTTGCTGATGAGCGATGTGCTCGGCCTATAACTCTACTCATGCATAGCAAAGAGAGTCCCCATCGAGTTTAAATGCAACGACAACCTAATAAGTCCGCTTTATGATAAATATGAGAAGTATCTTCATTGGTCCTTGCTTCTTAAATAAAGCTCCAATGCGACATACACTGTTGTCATCGAACAGCGGTGATATGTATTGATTTGCGTTTAATCTAGCATCGCCAGAAGGACCCTCGAATCATCTCAGTGCTGGAAGAGAAAATGTCAGATGAGTGGTTCTCAACGGGTAAAAAAAAAACAGATACCAAAAGATAAGCAGATATCCATACGGCGAAATGGGTTCTGGCTGGGGCCCCTCTGAGGGTTGATAAGAGTGGGCGTGGGGTGATGATGAGGCCCACTCACGGATGCATTGTTCTCCTAAAGGAGGCGGATCTCCTGTGCGTTTGGCGGTAATGAAGCAGGGATTGAGGAGCAGGGAGAGGGTAATCATTATTGGCTTTGACAGCAGTGACCTGACAGCTGGGTCCAGTCGTGCTTCAGTGCTTGTTGTACAACACACACAAACACACATGTGGGTAAGCACGAGTGTGTGTGCTCCAGCTCATATACGCCCCAAACGAGACAAAAAGGCTCGTTTGTTGTGGATTGTTCGCCGACATTGGAAGATCTTGTGTCCACTGCAGCTTAAAATTGGAAAGTATTTGACTGATTGAACAACAAAGTGACAACATGGCTTCTCTAGGAGTCGTTTTGGTCCGTAGGTACTCCAACTACAATGTTACAATGATGGTTTACCTTTTGTATTTATCAGCACAGGCTTGACTATTTGGAGATTGCGATTCAAAGATGATTTTGTACATCTGGATTTTTGTGCTTGCCACTGTCATCAGGATACTTGTGCTACGGTGGGTCAGTCTTTATCACAGCTTCCCCGCTTAGCTCAAAGTGTTTGTTCATAAAAGTCGCCTCTGACCTCAGCCCCGAGGCATGCTGCGCCACTCAGCGGGGCTGATTAGAACCCTAACGCCAGTCAATGCGTCAACGGCATCAGGGAACTTTCAGTGCCAGGTTCTTTACTTTCAAATATGTCCAAACATGACCTCATTATGAAAGAAGAAGCTTAAGCAAAATGATTCATATGGAATTCATTGACCAAGGGCCATGAGATAATTCTTACACATTATGACAGTTGTCCCAACCAGACTAGACTGCATTAGTCCTAAAACCTGCAGTGATCAGGTTTCCTTCTCCAGACATCATTTTGTCTCCTATAACATTTAATGTTTGATTATCATCGCGGACCACAGTAGCACAGGACTTCCATGGTTATTGTCCTTTGTGATTTCATCTCGTACCCCCTGCAAGGTCCTCGGCAGAAGATAAGGAGGCTGTGCTTCATCATGTTGGTACAGCTGCCTCCTCCTCACTGGGCTCCAACCAGCAGGAGCAACAGCTGGAAAGACGAAGGAGACTTTGTCTACTAGCCTGCTAAGCCGATGTAGCTGGCAAAGCAACCCCTGTCTGGACCCTGGGCCGAGCGTTGGGCTGCTATTGGCTCATTTTGACATCAAAATTACTTAGCGTGATAGACAGAGAGGCTCCACAATGGAATCAGATCAGTTGTTGCATCTGCATTTTTCGATTCATCTAAGACTTGACTAAACGGTCTAGAATAACGGCTTTGTCAAAAAGACACCAAGATGCCTCCCTTATCCAAATCAGGAACGAAAACTACCAACTATTTACTATATTTTTCTGTCAATCTCATAGTCATGTACAATTTCTGACAGCTGAGCCTGTTTGAACACTCTGTTGCTAACCAAATCATTAGCACCAGAACGGTTTCTTCGACGAGCCTTTACCGCATGTTGCGTATGTATTATAGGTGCTATTGCCTAATGTGAAGATAACATCTATGGGCAGCGAGCTGGCTAACTCGGGTTGCTACCTTAGCCAACCAAATATTAGCATGTTAGCATTTGACACACTCTCATTTGAAATAGCACCTGAATAGACAACACAATATAAAACCTCTAATCCATCAATGTCGGCACTTTTTGCACTTACATTGCACTCATATTGGAAACTCTATATCTTGGCATCCCAACAGCTAGCATGTTAGCATTAGATCAATTCTCGTTAGAAATAGCACCTGACTAGAGTACAATATTTGAATCCCTGATCAATAAACCTTCACTATCGATTGTTAGGAATGTTTACATATTCGTACATAGAAAGGACCTGTATATTTAATCAAGGTGTTACTAATAACAATAGCTTATTAGCCTTTTGTCGTCATTGTTATTGACAGCCTGAGAGCAGACGTACTAATTACACTCATCGCAATGAAAGGAAACTAGGCTTGTCTCCCCCCTCCTTTCCCTCCCGCTGTCACCTCTCAGCTTGGCAGCATCGAAGCAGCATGCATTTTAATTTGCCCCCATCCCACCCTCCGAAGTTACTTATTTCATTATCGATCATCCGTAATGCCGAATCAATGTTCATCTTGTTACGTGGGCCGTAGCCGTGTAATACAGTGATAGCGGGGCCTGCAGACTTACTCGCTGTTTTTACAAAGTGACTTTACCGTAAAATCGATGTATCGTACCGCCGATGTAGGCAAAGCGATGCGGGACATTGTGGGCCGAAAGGAAACAAACAAAACAATAACACGTTGACTTGTGCTACTTGGAGTGGGTGTCACTTGAAGGGAATGATTTATCCACGATTTAAAGTGAGCCACGGGCTGCGGTATTGATGTTTTTGCATGCTATACGCAAGGCTTGCGAATTATTTTTTTATCGATGTGATGCTACAAAGTATAACATCTAGCAAAAGGAGATAGAATCCGTATTGTTTTTCACAAATTAAAACAAATCCCAGGTGTCCTTGTCTATGACGTCTGGGTTCGTTCAAGGTCGCTAACATTCACCAACAGTTTTAGTGTCTTTACTTGTCGCAAGGAAATCGTCAGCGACGGAAATCCGAAGGACAAGTGCCAGCATCGGAAATATATTTGAATGGGAATGTGTAGAAAAAAAGTCTTAGCTGGCTGTCGTTTAATCTTTAAACGGGGAAAGTTAAAAACAAACAAAACATTACCTATGGCCAGCAGATGACAGTATTGGGTCACTTTCGTATGAGATCAACGTATCGGTGAAACGCGGAAATGGTGGATTTTCGGAAAGTGCAGCTTGTGATCGATCAAAGTTACTGTGAGATGTTAAAGAGGGACGGCAATTATTCAAATCTCAAAGTAGCAGCTCGCACAAATATACATGCCCATATTGTAAATAAAACATATATTTCACTCAAATCTATCAACTTGTTTTTAAATCTTTAGCAAAATGTTAACTGAATGTCAAAACTTGTATCTGGAATTTTTGCTCTTCCACAAAAGCAAATCACAGTGAGCAGCTTAATATGCAAGATTTGTTAGTGCAATGTTAATTAAAAGAAAAAATAAGACTTCCCCACTTAATAAATCCTGAAAGTAAAGACAAAATAACTTTAAATGCATTTTCAAAGTAACACTTGCTTCCGTCGTTGAGAACAATTAATTTATGACTAATTCATTTATTGGATTAAGCTCCAATGTGCTTTGAGCACAGCGAGATTCATTGGGGCTTTATTTGGGCCTAATGGGACACTCGTTTGAAATCCTTCATGTGGACTTTTTTGATTAGACAACGAGAGAATTTTCTTATATTTCGACTTAAGATGAAACGTGTCATTGCATATGAATTGGCCTACATTTATGATTTCTCTGTGTTAACCCAACAAAATGCAACTTTAAATCCTGAAATGAATAATGAAAATGGAGGTTTTTGTGGATGATACTACAAGATTATTTCTTTAAATCATCATAGTGCGTATTACATACTTTTCTTGCATATTTATGACTTTATTCTTATGGAAGTCAGCAGTTTATTCTGGTGTTTTTTTTTACTTTGTCTCCCAAAATTATAACTTTAACAATAACAACATTCATTTTTTCTTAAGAAAGTTTTACAGCTTCATTACATTCACTTTCTACTTAAGTTTCTTAATATCAATATTTACTATATTATTAATATTTATGATATATTTTTTAAATGTATTATTTTGAGTATTGTTTTTCCCAAGGCTTATATTATAGATTTATTTTTGTAACATAATGACTTTACCTTTGTTAATTTACAACTTTATTCTTGTGCTTTTACAACTTTATTGTTGGAAGATTACAAATTGTGACTATTTTCTCATGTTATGACTTTCCCTCATAATTATGTATATAAAATTATCACTTATCACAAAACTCATGAAACTCATAAAACCACTTGTTTTTGCAAAGTCACACTTTGTTCTCATACATGTATTATTGTGTGTATTTGTATACTGTATATATTTCCTATTTGTTTTACTTTCTTTTTCAAGTGGCCCAAATATTTCCATTCACGTCATCCAAATAAAAATTGTGCATCAGAAACCACCTTGCACGTTTTTCTTGAGTGTGGAAATGGTGTCGTGCATAATTAGCATCTAAAATGTCACAGCGCTCCATTATGACTGTCCTCTTTCTTTTTTTTTAACTATACGTGTGTGTGTTTTGGGGGGTGGAGTGTGTTGCTTGTGTCGACTTAATGCTTTTATGGCACAGCCAGTTTCCCGAATGGGTGCGAAAGTGATAAGTTAGTGAGTGGTGCGTTTGATTGGAGGTAGTAAATCACTGCGTGCATGCGTGCGTGCGTGCGTGCGTGAGAGGGGGGTTGTGGGGAGTGTCTTCAGGGGAAGGACGGTGACGGCCTAGGAGCGCTGCTTAGCGGGCAGACCTCGTCTGACAAACAGCGCAGATCAAGTCCCCCTCCCTCCCTCCCGCCATACCTCCCTCCCTCTCTCTCCTTCTCCCTCTCTCTCTCTCTCTCTCTCTCTCCCCCCCTCCCCATCGACTTCAATGTATGTATATGATTACCATTCTGGTCGAGTGGCACCAGTAACCCGCTGTAATTAATAACCCCGTAATCCGGGTTGCATGGTACACGCGCGCGCGCGTTTGTGCGCACATATACACGCATGGGGCGATTCAGGATATTCAGGACGTTCTTACATAGGAGGGAAATTATAACTGCTATTATCCTTCCTAGACAATGATCTGCTGCTTCCCAAAAGAAGATTAAAAACGTATTACAAAAACCGAAATGTTGTAGTAATAATTATAATAACAATATTGCTTTAAGACTTTGAGCAGTATTCAAATAAAAAGAAGTAATCTGTCAAAAAGAAAACAGATGCTTGCCTTCCTACCCCCCTCTCCCTCCCTCTCCTAACACACTTTTCTGTATTGCTTCATGGAGTTTTAATTTTTGAGCGCCTTGTTGGCTGGGAAAATCGTCTTACTGACACGAAAAGTTCCAATTGTGGCGTGGATTTATTTGTACTGGATTATGATACGTGTTTCTTTTCAAGAACATTTATCATTTATCAAGTTTTCCCCTCAATACACATATGTGTGTGTGCATGCGTGTGCGTGCGTCCGTGTGTAGGGGGGGGGGGGGGGCGTGTGTAAATGTGTGTGTTTGTTTCTTCCAATCCACGTTTCTACTAACAGTGTTAATGATCATCACCAGCCTGCTCTTTCATGTCTATCTTCTGTATATTCGTCCGCCCTCCTCCCCAAACTGCAAGGATGATTTAAAGACCCACTCCTGCAAAAAGTGTCGGAAATGCCACTTACTCGGGGGAAATTTCTTTCATTTTAAAGAGAGGGACGCCGTGGTAGCGTGCTCCCTATGACGTCAATTAATTACTGGTATTGATGTGCGTTATTTGTGTCTGAACACACTTGGGGTGGAGAGGTCTGTTTGAAATTAAGGCGTATGGCGAAGATAGAAAAGACAACGCTCTTTTTGAAATAAACAAACTTTTATTCCGTTTTATTGCTTTTTATTTTTATTATTAGAATCTAAATTATTAAGTAAACGCAGTAATTAGCAAATGTATAGGAGAGTAAGTGTATTATTTATAATGTATTTATTCATAATTTATCGAATTGTTTTTGTTTCTTATTTGTGCATAATGACAAGTTAATGTTTGTCTGAGTCAAACAGTGTAAACTCATGATCACTATCTGATTATTATCATTTTGTATTATTTTTCCATAATCAATGAAAATGGCGAGCGTCAGAGTGGCTTGTAAAAAAGTACGCGGGTGCTTGTTAGGGGAATTTGATTTAGAATATCTGATTTAGAATAAAATCGGGCACATGCACACACACGCGCGTGCGCGCGCATACACACACGTACACGCATTTAAATAAAACAAACAGTAACATTTTATTTGCAGGTTGTGGCATTAATTTATAAAATAAGGGGGGAAAGTGGTAGCGAGCTGGTATACAGATAAATGAGATTGAAGAGTGTATTCAAATGGGACAGTGTATTTATCCACGTAGAAGGAGGGAGGGGGAGAGAGAAAGAGCGAGAGAGCGAGAAAGAGAGAGAGAGAAGGGGATGAGATTTGAGAAAGGGGCGGGACTTGTAAAGGACTAGAAATGTCAATCTGAGCAAGGGAGTCCCAATAATCTAAAGCAATCTGTAAGGACCTGACCTTAGTCCATCCAGATCAATAGAAGAAGCAGAAGAAGGGGTAGAGGAAGAGAGCGGACCATTCGCACTGGAAATACTCTTGCTTCCCTCCGCTCTCGCACCTTCCCCTCGGCCCCCATGCGTTCCACACTCTAACAAACCAACAACAAAAAGTGGATATTCCTACTTGTCGATCGCTCCTGTCTCCGCCGTCGGCCGCTATGTCCTTCCCCCAACTGGGCTACCAGTACATCCGGCCCGTGTACCCTCCGGAGCGCCAGGGCATGGCCGGCAACGCCCGGAGCGCAGCCGCCGCCGCAGCAGCCGCCGCCGAGCTCAGTCCGTCGGGAGCGCTCTCCAACGTACTCTCCATGTACGGAGCGCCGTTCGCCGCCGCGGCCGCGCAGGGCTACGGAGCCTTCCTGCCTTACTCCAATGACATCTCCATATTTAACCAGCTGGTAAGTCACCACTTTGAAACTTAGAAAAATCCGCGTCTTTCTGCGCTATACTTTCGGAGTCCGCACAACTTTCATTCAAAGTGGTTTAAAAATTAATACCACAACAACAGAAACTCATAAGACTTTTTAAAGTTCAGCTGCGAACGAAAACAGCACAATTGGCTGGAATTACTCATCTTAAAGTAAAGTAATTGTATGGAAGAACAAAAGTAGAAAAAGAAAAAAAATGATCAAGAAAGAAATCAAGTAGATAATTCAGATAAAGTGACTCTTGAGTGTAAAAGTGAAAGCAACAACATATTTTAAAACAGTGATAAGAATGTTAAACGATCGAAAACATTTCAGATGATGGTTGTTTAAAAATAACCATGCCTACATTGTATCAAAATAAAGTAAACAATGCTTTCAAAGTGAGGGTTTAAAAGTAGGCGGAACGTTAAGCGTACCAGAAAGTATACCTCCTTTTACGTGCGCTTTGAGAGACTTTGAATGTGAAAGTAAAACATGTATACAAAACAGTTTTAAAAGTCAATTAAAAAATAAAAACAGGCACTCATCTTTGAAAGTTGCGGCATGCGCGTTAAGTAGCCACGCGTTTAAGAGTCGCAAAAAAACGTGTAGAAAAAAGCAAGAATTAAGGGGCCGTATTGGAGCGTAACAGTGTTGTAAATGCACGCAGGGGGCCCAGTACGAACTGAAGGACGGCCCTACGGTTCAGCACGCCGGCTTCGCCCACCACCACCCGGCTTTTTACCCGTATGGCCAGTACCAGTTCGGCGACCCGTCCCGGCCCAAGAACGCCACGCGGGAGAGTACCAGTACCCTGAAGGCCTGGCTGAGCGAGCACCGCAAGAACCCGTACCCCACCAAAGGCGAGAAGATCATGCTGGCCATCATCACCAAGATGACTCTGACCCAGGTCTCCACTTGGTTCGCTAACGCGCGCAGGAGGCTCAAGAAGGAAAACAAAATGACGTGGGCGCCTCGGAACCGAACCGACGAGGAAGGCAATGTCTACCCTAGCGATCACGAGGGCGATGAGGGCGACAAGCGGGAGGACGAGGAGGAGATCGACTTGGAGAACATCGACACGGAGAATATCGAAAGCAAGGACGACCTGGACGAGCAGGACGACCTGCATTCGGAACTCAAAATTGACGCGAGGAGCGACTCGGAGGGTTCGGACGGCTATGAGGATTTACCCGAGCAAAGATTTCTCAAGGCTGGCCTGCACCACCATCACCACCACCTCCAAATTCACCACCGCGGCTCGTCTCCGCTGGAGATCAAACCTGACGGGGACAAACTTAGTTCGGGTCCGGTCAGCTCCCCGCCCTCGGAGAACAGCCAAGCGCCGGCCCAGAAACCAAAGATCTGGTCTCTGGCGGAGACAGCCGCAGCGCCGGACAATCCGCGCAAGTCGCCACAAGTGACTCCCACGCCCCCTACGTCCCACCAGCAACACGGCCTCATGGCCCCGCACAGACTCATTGCGTCTTGTCCCGCCGTTGGGAAGATCCAATCGTGGACAAACCGAGCCTTCTCAGCGCATCAGCTGGCCCTGTTCAACTCCAACCACTACTTGGGCCTGGCCAACCAGGCTGGAGGCGCGCTGGCACTGTACGGAAGCAACCGGCACACGGACGACAAGGGGGCCGGGCAAGCGGCCGGTGCGGACTCTGCGCTCACAGGTACCGGTCCACGACACTGAGAAACTCGCCTGTGTTTGTGCTTGCGTGTGTGCGTGACGCGCAAAAGACTCCAAAGGCCACTTCCACTCATTTTCTTTCCACCTTTTACTGTCCTTTTTTTTTTTTTTTGCTTGGTGATGGATCCTTCTTTCTGTCGGCCACACACAATGCGTGTATGTGCGTGTGTTCGCGTGTATGTGTGTGTGTGCGTGCGCGCTCGCGCGCGCTTGTATGCAGACCAGAAAGCATTTAAAAATAATATTAATAACGTCCCCATTTCGTGCTGCATGTTCCAAATTCTTTTTGCATTATTATTATTATTGATAATATTGTTTACAATGTAAGCCAGCAACAGTCTGATGCATAGATGTGTTCTATTAATAGGCAGTCAATTTAAATTTTGGTGGCCACTCAAGAGGGAATCTTTAGTGCCTTTTGACTGCACAGCATTTTCTTTTTAATAAATAATGTCGATTCTTTGACATCGTGTTTTATCTGATTTCTCAATGTTTCTTTTTCACAAGGCAACTGTCACTTTTTGCGTGTTTCAATTTTTTTTTAATTCCCAGGCCTCCTCTGCTTCTTTAATGCTTTCAATCTGAGTATGGAATGTAAAATAGATAATAATACCATCTGTGTATAGCTACATTTGTAAGCATGTTCTGTGTAAAAAAACAACAACTTGCTAATGTAATAATGTATGAACCATGTGTGTAGTCTTTTTTTTTGCTTTCACCCTTTTCTTTTTTATTTGTGAGGATTTGATGTTATTTTTGTGTATATAAAGTTAAGAAAATGTACATACTTGTGAACCAAAATTGTACAAGAAAAGTCTATATTTTTGGCTAATAATAAATGAATTGCTGCAACTTTAAAGAGGACAACTTGTCTTGAAAGTCAATTTTACAGGGAGAAAATGCGTTTGCAGTAGAGGGATTTAAAAAAAATATTTGGGCGATAATGCAGAAAAATAATATGGGTTTATTTTGCATTAATAAAAACAACAATTTGGAAATGCTATAAAGACACTGCATGCTTGATTTTATTTTTACGGTGGACTTTCCGATTTTCTTTTTTTTTTTATCCTCACAATGCAATTCCCAGATCTCATGATGGTCCCCCTTTACTGCAGACACATCTCACACACACTCTCAATTAACGACACCTATATAATTGTAATTTATCATTGGTGTTAAAAAAAAAAAAAAAGCTATTGACATTTATTTCTATTTGCGCTTTCGGAGACTGCATGAGGGCGTTAAAGTTGGTGTTGGAGCTCCCTCTACAGTCTGCTGCACACACACAGCTCCTGTTGAAGCAGCTGCACACTCACACACACACTTGTGCATGCTCTGAACTCAGTCATATTTGATATTTCTCTATAAATGAGCTAAACACGCTGTTGCAGTTCAAAATGTAATGAGGGGAATAATGAGATTTAAGTTTAATCGTGCCGTTTTGTTATTTAAAACTCAGACTCTTTTGGAAATCAAAGGTTTCAAAATGACTCACTAAACTAAACTAGCAAAAGCAACCCCAAACAATGACTAAAACAACCGAAACATTGACTTTGGAATTAAGAATTTTAAAATAAAACAAACGTGGTGGGAAAAAAAAGTTGTTTTGTAGATTAACGTCAAAACCTTCTCAGTGACAAAAAGGAAAATGAATAAAAGCAGTTGTTATCTGAAATAAAAGTTTATTGAATAAGTAATTTCGTTGTACTTTTTTTAATTAAAGTTATAATGTGAAGGAAAAAGTAAACAACATAGCTGATCTGAATCCAAAGTCACAAAATTGAGTTAAATAAAAAACAAATACAAAAGGGTAAAATCTTCACAGAGCATAGAAATCACTAACGATATAGCAGACTTTTACATTATAAAAAAGATGTTTGTCAAAAATAAAAAATACAATTCCCCAAAACTACCGTATGTATTTTATCTCCCAAGTTGTTTCATGTTTAGAAACAAAATACGTACTACGGTGACAACTGTCAAGTGTGTTAAACGTCTTCAACATCCTCCCGAAACACGCATGTGTTTGTCCAATCAATTATCCAGCCTGAGAGTCTCATCTAAGAGCATCATCATGAATATTCACAAGTCGCATCAGCTGATTGAAGTTGCCCCCCCCATTCTCCCTCTTGCTTTCTTTTCTTTATTTTACCTACCATCCTGTTCATTATATATTGTAGAAGTAGAATGGTCACTTTGACACCACATTAAACAGAAGGTTTTGTTTTTATTTGAGGGGTATCCTCATTTAGGGTCCATATCGCCTGGATTTTATTTATTTATTTATTTATTTATTTATTTATTTATTTATTTATTTATTTATTTATTTATTTATTTATTTATTTATTTATTTATTTATTTATTTATTTATTTATTTATTTATTTATTTATTTTTAGGTTCCACGGGATTTTGGCACCACGAAAGAATAATCATACTGTGATCGGTGCATAAAATTAGGAATTAATTAAGAATAATATTTGAAACTTTTTCACCACCCCTGTTGGAGATGATGGCACATCCCTGATGTTTGTGATTGAACGGTAAAGTAGACGTTTTGATTTTGTTTAGTTCAGGAGCCTCCCGCCCCACAACACAAAAAATAATGGAGTCATTAAGAGGAAATTTAATCTGTCTTTCCCCCCAAAAAGTACTCATTGATCCAGCTTCGGACAGAATGAAAAGGGGGTCCGATGGAGCCATCAGAGGGCCCCCTGCGTGTGAATGAGCTCGGAGTAAATAAACACTGAGGCGATCCATTGGAAAGGGGGATAGGCGGGTTGGCATAGCCCCCCCCCCCACCTTTGGAAGAAGCTCCAAATAAAGAGGGTCAGCCTTTTGCTTTCACCTCATCCAGCCTTTCTGTAAAGTCCCCTCCTTCCCTTCTCAGAGACACATAAACATCACCTCCTTTGTGGGCCCAGTCAGGCTTAGAAGCGGACCACTGTCTTTGTGCGCCAAACTAATCCTTTTATGAGCCACTGTCCAACAGGGGCCCCCTCGACCGGAGGAGCAACACACCTCGGAAGGCCAAAGAACCAGTTGCGAACGACCCTTCAGTTGAGAACGTGAGCGAAAGCGCCTGAGTTAAAGAGTCCAGGAGTTGCTGTTGTTGTTGACAAAAGACCCAGAAGAGTGAGTGACTAGAGGGCGGCTTGCCAATTTCATGCCTTTTGTTCAGGCAGGTTAGCGGGAGAAATTCTTTCGGGCAACAAGTTGGTGGGGGGGGGCATGAGCCGGAGGCAAAGGCGGAGGAGAGGTGGGGGGCAGTTGGAGGGTAGGTGGACTCTTTTGCCGTTCAGCCGGCTGAAAGATTGCACTTTTCTCAGCCCCCAGACAGGCCCGAGTTACAGGGCAATTATGGAAATGCGGCTTTGAAGCCGAGCATGGCCTCTTTTTCACTTGCTCCTCAGGACAAAGCATCTGCAAAAAGGGGATTTATACACGCTCGCCTCCATAAAACAGCTTTGAGCCTCACCGCCGCTAACTTTACCCTTCACCACAGTCGTCACGTGGAAGTTAGTCCTAATTCTTAAGTGGGAACTGCTGGAGGCCACTGTACTAGAACGTCCATTGAGAATTAGGATGTCACTCAGTGGACACCAAACGTTTTCGTATTTATTTATTTGTGTGTGTATGTATTTGTGTGAGTGTGTGTGTTCCAACATTATTCGTCTAAAGGTATTCTGTCTGATCTAACTTTTTAATTAACTCTGTGGATGACGCAAATTTGATTTTTAAGCAAAGGTCCCGATCTCAACATGCTCAATGTCTTATCTCAGAGGGCCTCACCCAGCTCACGCGTCACTGTCAGGGGCCCACCAAATCCAGGGGCCCTGCTCTTTCTCAGCTTTGTACATTAGTCGGCGGTGTAGCACGGAATTTCGCCGCCCGGTGTCAACTAATAAGACGCATTTTCTCCGGCCGGCGAGAGGATGGCGAGGGAGTGATGTCTTGACACGGGCCGACACAGCGGAGGCCTTGTACGACACTCGGAGCCTACCTGGCAAATGCCGATCCCTCGGCTTTCGCCCATCTGCGTTAATGAGAGGACATATTTTGACACAGTGCTAATATTTGTACGGACTTCATAGGTTTGAATAACGAGTGCCCTTTGATTCGCAGGCAGATGGCATAGAGTCCGGAGTAGGCGTACTCAGGCCTTTGCAGGACTTGCTATATACATTCTGCTCAGGAACACTGTCAAACAAGTCCTGTCTTACATCTCCCATGAATGCATTAGCAGCCCCCTTTGATTGATTGGGGACCCTCGCCGGAGGGTGAGCTGATGAACCAACTCCTCCAGAGTGATTAATAGACTTTAATCACGAGTCTTCACCCACTTCTTATTCTGAGGGTTTTAAGCAGGAGGAGAGGCCGGACCTATCAATACATCGATTAATCGGTCTGTCTGTCGATCTATCTCTCTAATCTGTCTATTGTGTTTCCATTCCAAAGATGGTTTCCAATTGATTTTGTCTCAGTTGTGATGTTTTCCCACATATTCAAGCACCTTTGAGGAACGACTGGGAAAGTCTTGCACGAGGCAGGAATGTGTATCCAAACAGCTTGGCTGGCTAATCATTGTTCTCCAGAGGTAGTTCAGTTCAGGCGGGCTCAAAGCGTGGAGAGGAAGTTATTTGGCCGGCCGGAGGAGCTGCAATCGCCTTATCAGCCAAACAACAGAAGCTTCTAGAAGAAGTGGACGCATCAAACTTATCATGACGTTATGTATGTTGCAACCACACAGGCATTCATTCAACATGGATAGTTGCTGATAGCATGGTATTTGTGTATTGCGACACGACCCGGGCACTTGTGTACGCTTTGCTGCTACAAGCAAACTCACACACACAATGTTACATCACCGCGCTCGATAAGAGCAGGTGAGATGGCTTCAAACCGTTAAAAACACAATGGTTGTAATCATTTCTAACTTATAAAATGTAGTGAATTTATTTTTCAGGTTGAATAGAATAATATTTAAAAGCAAATGGAATATTTTTTAAAGAGTTAATTCATAGCTAGTTCTTACTCAGACAATCTCATATTTGTATAAAAACAAAGTTTAATGTGGAACTGAAGTTTATAGATTAATGTCGCTTAATGTTTGACTTGTTTCATTTATTCAGTGTAAACAATTGAGATTTCAATAACAATGAAACAGCATTTTTATGATAGAACACAGTCGAGGAAGAGTGTTCAGAATGCATTTTTGAAGAAATGTAAATGAAATAAATATAACAACTGGAAAAAGTTTTAGAAATGGCACAAAAAGAGGAGGGTCAAAGGTAAAATTTGAATTTTGAAGAATGCTATTTTTTTTCAATAAGAATATTTATTTATTTATTTATTTATTTATTTATTTATTTATTTATTTATTTATTTATTTATTTATTTATTTATTTATTTATTTATTTATTTATTTATTTATTTATTTATTTATTTATTTATTTATTTATTTATTTTTAACTTAATGTTTTTCCAAGTGCGGCTACCATTTTTTTAACTGTCAGACTTGTGCACCTGTCAACAGGTATTTAGGCTCACACCTTGTGAGGAAACTGCTCCAGCTGTCTCAGGTTTGGAAGGTGCCTCCTCTGCATGTTTGGACTCAAAACAGTTTTGATCACGACTCATGAGATCACAAAAATGAAGTATTGCCTGATTTTTATCAATTTCTTTTTCACCATTTATTGATTCATTGATACTTTTGTCCAGTTTAAAATGATCGCTGTGACTATTGCAAGTTTATCTTCCCTTGATAAAACAATTTGGACAATCTATGAACTTTCCAATGTTCTTTTCTGCTTCCTTCTTATCGTGATAGAATTTTGACCAAGGCTTTAAATAATGGCTTTTCACTTGCGATGTGATCTGTGTTGGCATATTTTCTCACGGGAACCTTCAAAGAACAAGAACTTAAGTCTTCCACTGTGTTAGCATTAATGACATTAATGAGTGCAAAACGGCATAAGACAAATTAAAAAATTTTTTGGCATGAGCTGCCATGCGGTTGTGACAATAAATGTCAGCTAATGAAGTTGTGCGAAGCAAGCCACGCCCATCTTTCACACAGTGCAACCAGTAAATTATCAGACAAACAATACGTCCAACTAATTGGAATGCTAAGTGATGTATTTCGTAAGCAGAGCACACTCATCAACATGTCAGTAAAATATTTATTTTTCTTACTTATGGATGAATTGGGCTTCATTTTTGTGTCTTGACTTTGATGCTACTGCAAGACTTGTTCAGGTACTTGGGTGTAGAATTTACAATGCATTGCTTTCCGGCGTACAGAGGTCTTTGATATGCCACACTTGATATTTTGGACTCGGACATTCATCTAAACTGGAAATATATCAACATTATGTCAGAGTAACTAATTTTGAGGAATTTGATCGGGTCACAGGCAGACAGTTTTGGTCCTTTGCGGGAATGTGTGATCAGTGTCATTCATAAATAAGACAACAGCGCACATTGAGCACTTTGAATCATTGCAGAAATCAATTCATTGAATGGTTCGCCACGGTACAGCGACAAGGGCGGAGCGAAGTCAATTTCCAAGCAGTCATTTCACAGATCTGTGATCTCGCAAGCCAATTTAACATCCGACTTAATCTATAGATTTAAAAAGGAGCTGCCTCGATTGATGGCGAATCAAGTCAGCTGTGTTTACGCCCACAACGGCGCTAACCACCCTTTTAAGTCCTTTTAAGTTGGTGAAAACTACAAACATATACAATACAATTACAAATTACGAGCACGCCTAATGCTAAACTAGAGCTGGGCACAAAAATAATGGCCATTGTGTTTAATGACTCTTCAATGTTACCCACGGGTTTCAATGTCATGCAAAAACAGAGGTGTCCATTCCTCGTGGGCACCTCAAAGAACGAAACTGGTTCATATTTCTCGAGGAAATATATGTCGCTTTTTCCGATCTGTGAACATGCTCAATTAGCAGTTGACTTAAGGGCCGGCTGCATTAACCTAAAGCCCCCAAGGGAGCCATCTGGGGAGGGTGCCCTGCCCCCCTTGTGTAAAAGTGCATGAAAAAAAGCATATCTAATGTCATTTTACAGGTAGATAGAGAAGGAGATTGAGGCATAATTGGACGTAATAACACATCGCTCTCGCTCAATTGCGCAAAAGACTTGCCCACTCGGCATATTTGCTATGGAAATAAATATAGAGCGGATGAACTTTGACATTTGCGCCCCCACTTTCCTGAAGGTCAGTGGCCCACTTTACATACACAGATGAGGCCGTCGACTTCCAAAAATGATAAGACAAAGCAGCGAGGAGAGGTAAGGTCAACGAGTTAAAGCAACAGCTAGGATGACACTTAATTGGCTGGAGGCTCGTGTAACTGTCATCCATTTCCCCGGAGTTGACTTTGAAAGACCCCCCCCACCCCCAGCCTTTGGGACTACAGCCTCGCACTTGTCAGCTGTCTCCCACAGGTTCAACCAGTGGACATTAGCGAAGGGGCGGGACGGACCTGAAAAGATTACAACGCTTCCCATTTGATTATAACTTCATCATTAGTGTTTATATTATGGTAATACACAATAAAGAGTGTGACAAGTGAGGAGATTAAATGTCAGAGTGAATTACGGGCATATGCACGAATTGGCCCACAACTCAGATGGCCATGCTTAAAGGTCTTGCTCGCTAATTGTTCATATCGGCGTGGAGCGGCATCCGGCGGAGTGTCCAGATTAGACTCGTCGACCGATGCTCTAATGACTTGTTTGCTTCCTTGTGTCACACGTACTGACATAAAGAGGACGACGTGGCGGAAACAATAACTGTCCGCACCTTGGAATGAATGTGCATTGATACGGCCACTTTGTTATCCGAGTGTGCCGTCATTTTTATACGCCACTCGAAGCTTCCTTCACATGCAGCTGGCACACAGCTGGTCATCCAAGCCACCACCAGCCCCCTCCACTCCCTTTTATTATCACCCGCTTTCTGCACCACCCACCCGCGCCTACAGAATGCCAGACATGCAGAGTAAAACAATACAGGCAAAAAACATTTGCATTAATGGGGAATAGCAAGAAGGAAGTTATGATGGGGGGGAATCCATCAGGGAGGGCAGGGGGCTTGGCGAGGGGGAGATCAGTCAGTGATAGACAGGTGTTTCTCAGTAGCAAACCTAATCCCTTTCAAGACCTCCCTCAGTGCCCCATACCATCCCTGACCACATTTTAGCCTTATTTATTTATTTATTTATTTATTTATTTATTTATTTATTTATTTATTTATTTATTTATTTATTTATTTATTTATTTATTTATTTATTTATTTATTTATTTATTTATTTATTTATTTGTTATTTTTAAAAACACAATAGGTTAAATCTTCCCCAAACATTTTGGGTGCATCAAACAAATATAACAGAAGGGTCAAAGGTTGACCAGAGACGCTTGCCGGGCGGGGTCAGATGGAGGTCTGCTTGGAAGGAAACCATTTTTAACATGAATTTTATTCAACAACGAAACGACAACACACCCAAGTCAATTAATGGCAAGACAAGAGAGACCAGTTGTATCCTTGGCAAAATTCCAAAGACAATTTACAAAAAACAAAAACACCCAAAATAGTTTTGTAAATCATTTGAATACAAAAACGATAAATGCCGAGTGAAAAAAAACCTCCGAACCACATGATGGCGAGGTTGTGGCGAGGCAGTGATGTAGATAAGGAGTGTGCAGAGTTGAGGACAGCAAAAGCACATCCAGATGACTGAGAGTCAACACGATGTAACCCCGTGACATGAGCGGCAATCTAAAACGAGATGACTCTGAGCAGAGCTACAAATGAAATAAAGGCCGAATCTGGATTCTATTATCGTGTCTCCACTTTTGTAACGTTTAAGTGGTACAATAAATATGAACGTCGCAGCAGCCAATGGTGCACTAACCAGTATTTGTTTTGTGGGAAGAGCGTATGAAAAATGAGAAACTATGGCATGGTAAACACAGCTCTTTCTTCTGAAAAAAAATGTGAGCAGTACCAAAAGTTCCTGGGAGTTGTAATTGCTGCTGGATTTGTAGACGTGTGTTTCAATCAGCTCAACGGGCAGCTGATGGCTTGAGAAAACCTTTTGCTGATTGTTCATGGTCGTCCCTAATGTTTGCCGGTGGAATGTTAAAAAAACAAAAACTAAAGAAAAAAACAGTACAATCATTCAAAGCTCTTGATGCCCTCTGTTAATATATTTACGATTGAAAGATGTTGGGCTGGACCTGTGTCAATTTTAGACGTGGTCTGGAGTAAGGTTTAGTATTGATGGCGCCATTTTAATTTTTGAAACAAATGTGCTCTCTGTACATAGAACCACTGAGCTAAGGAATGCCAAGCTACAGTACTAAACAAAAAAAGTTAATCACTTTTAGTTCCTTCCGACTGAATCGGGTGCCTATACTAACTACGAAGAAACACCATATCTATGCTATATGCTAACGCTAAGCTACAAAGCTCAAACCAACCTCTAAATTTGTATGGTGTGTATTTTCAGAGTGCCCAGTCACAAGGGTACGCCACAACTTGTCATCCTGGTGCGACGCATAACGCAATCACCGAGGGTCACACTTCAACATGTGTTTGCCAGACCTATCATTTGGGCCGCATTTTCACAACGGGTCTGGAAGGTTACTCAACCGTGTCATAAATGAGTCAGACCCCAGTTTAGAACTCGCTTGTTCTCGTTAAAAACTTTACAACTTAATGGCCACGCGCAACGGTCTTGGCGCAGCGTTTTGCTTTAAGATTAAATTTGCCTAATTGGTTTTAATTTTCCTCGCTGTGTGTTTTGCAAGCGTCCTGTTTGTGTCTTTTCAAATACTGTGATTAACTGTGTGTGTTTGTCTCCTTGAAGTCTACGCCTCCCCTGGCTGCTACCACAGAATGGCACATCTCTTCTATTATGGGCAATTTCCTGGGTTTTATAAGGTATGTTTATTCCCCCCACCTACTCTTATATCATGGAAAGCATTATCTGGTCTGCCAGGATTAGTGCGGAAAAGTTTGCCTGTGGCTAACACGCCAAGCAGATTGTTGACGGTGTGTGTGTTGTTACGGCGTAATTCATTCTAATTATAATCTTACACTAAAACAACGTTGTACACCCTGCGTCTGGCAAGTCGGAGAGGAAATCGTTCTTAATTGTCATTCCATCATAATTATAATTAATGGCTGAATGAGTGCACAGTAACTTAGTGGATAACAAGTGTTGATTGTGTAACTAAGGTTCTTTCCCCGAAATTACAGATGACCTCGGCCTATTGAAATACCACCACCTGCGAGGTCTTTATCTTCTTGCAGTCTCACTGTTATTCTTACAAATGTTACACCCTCCTTTCTCGCAGTAAAAAAACAGAGAGCAAGATGAATCAAAAGGCAGTCTTACTGGTTTGTGGGGTGAGTGATGTTGAAGGGAGCGAGTCCAAAACACCTCTCACACCCACCCCCAAAAGAAAAGAAAAAAATTCCCTTTCAAAACCCAACATGGTGAAAATGACATTTCGGTTGAGGCGGCTAATAAATCTTGGCAGAAGGCGGCCGGAGGAGTGGAAGTATGGGCTCCCTCGTCAGCGATGTGGACGGTGATGGTGGGTGGAAGGGGGGAAGAAGGGTAGCCACATAAGAGGAGGTTTGTGTTAGCACGGGACGAGATGAGGTGTAAGGGGAGTTCTGCTGGATTAGGGAGAGTGGAACATCTTGCTGCCGAAATTGTGTGCATCGATCGGTACGTGTTCCTGAGATGTGTCTATTACGACCAAGATAACCAAAAAACGGTTGAGACTTTGCTTTTTTTAATCGACTCGAGATGTGTTTATTAGGAGCGAGACCTCGTTTTAAAAATATGTGGTGGGACAATATCACATCGTCGTCTCTTAATATGTTAGCATCTTATTTTGACGACAAATTATCTTTGGCTGTGTTACTTTAAAAACTACTATGTCCAAGTTTTGTCTAACTATTCACTTTTTGTGTGAACACCATTTCAACAAAAGCTGTTATTCTAAGGCTTGGGGTGTTTTTTATAATCCTCAAAGTGTGTTGCACTGTATTTAAAATCCACGCAAGCACACAGTGACAACCAGCACATGTGCACCACTTTTCATCTTTTTATTTGAGCAAACCCAATCAAATGATTTTCTCAATAGCAATAAAGTACTCTATTTCACTTGGCCGGGCATCAAACCTCCCTCACACACAAAAAAAAACCTCTCCACCCTCCACTCAACCTTCCAACCGCACTACGGTGGGATCAGTTTCTCCCCAGAATCCCACTGAAGCGCTGCCATGTCGGCTGGAGACAATCAGTCCAAATACTGCTTTAGATATTCCCGCTCCTGCCCCAAATTCAATTTATGGACACATTTATTACCATGTCTGTTAGTGACTAAAAGGGAGTTTCATAATCAGGAGCGCACATCTGATCTGGTCACAGCAGGCCCGTCGCGCTTTATTACACGGTCGCAGCGAGGCGATCTGCAGAGGAAAAGGAAAACATGAGCAAACAAAAGAATTGGGAGTTACACGTGGGATGGGATAGGCAGGCCTTAGATCTGATTTAGGAGCCGCTGGGAGAAACCTGTAAAATACTCGACTTGGTTGTTCTGCGTTTGCAGAAGACATAAATGTCTGTTTGGCAGTGCTTCTGTGAGTCTAGGCGTCAAAAATAGGGTTTCAAAAATAGGGTGGAACTTCAGCTTGGAAGTTCAACTCCAGGTTCATTGGTGGAAAGAACAAGCATAAATTGGGTGTTAGTTATTACGCGTTACGTAATATGACCTCAGTTCAGCGAGCATTAAATGGTGAACTATGTTCTTTGCTAAACATTCTCCGATATTTGTTAGCGTTTTACTGTTAGCATTGGCTAGCTTCTTTCACACTTGAGTGTCATGTAAGAATGCTCATAAGTGACATTTTAAACCAATTAGTCATTTTTTTATTTGACTATACAATTAATTATTTTAATGTTCATTATTTCATTTTTATGCCTCAAAATCCGACCAAAGCCGAGGTTGACCGACATGGCCAAACAGATTGCGTTTAGTCTTCCACTGTATCTTCAAATACATCAAATCTTAATCGTCTTGTGGTTTTCTCTGTAACACTATTAGGTTCCAGTATCGGTCACATTTTATTCCCCCAAGTTGCCAAGAACGACACGGCATTCACTTTTAAACTGTGGTAATGTAGACAGAGACCAGCTTGTTACAGCCAGTTAAAACAACATGCTCGAGGTTTGAGAGATTTACAGTCCTTGCTCGGCTTGTGAAACATAGGATCTAATGAGTGCTCCACTGGGTTATATGTCATTCAGTTTTGTAGCACGGGGGCATGGACCGGACTGAGAAACAGTGATAAAGAGTCCTGTCTACTTCCAAATACACACACACGTATTCACAACAGCACAAATCACACATGCCAATAAGCGGTTCTTAATCTAATTCATTGGATAGTCAGTATAGTTTTAAATGCGATCAGTGGAAGCTTGTTACGGTCGGCCCATGGTAAGATAATTCCAATTGAAAGGCTACAGCAATAGAAAAAATGATTCAGCTCGGCAGCAAAGGGACTGTGGAGTATAATGTGCTCTTCAGGACTAACGCCCAGCAACAGGGCATGTATAGTACGTGGTTCTGAAAACCACTGTTCACCCAGGTTGGAACCCCAGAGAGCTGCTCAACTCAGGTCACAGTCATAAATCCATACTTCTTCCACAAACACCCATCTCAACACTTGCCAGTGCAATAAAAAGTGGGCTAAGCTCCCCCTAGAGGCCAAAAGCAGAGGGCGAGTCTGTTAGGAAAGCAAAGAAGACTTTTTCTGGTGTGTCTGTGAAATGTCAACGCTACTTTGTTCCAGGCTAATTAGTATGCTATCACCTGACACAGGTAATCTTGTGGATGGCTGCTAGCAGTGAATTTTTATCCACCACCGCCCAACCGATTGCTGCAGATTCCCGGAAAACAGAAACCAAACACTAAAACTCACCCAGCAACCCCCCTGTAAAAAAAGAAAAAGCCTTGTCCCCAGTGTTGGTTTTGGAAGAGCTTTCTCGACTAGTCATCTCAGATCTTTAAAAATTAGTAACTGATACTGTCCAAATGTCTCCCCTCTGTATCGTCTGGGAAAAATAAACTGAAAATATTGGGTTATTAAAATGGAAGGAAATCCCAGTGGAATGTTTTACACATTTACTGGGTGTGCGTCAAGGTGAGAGACTACACTGGTGAATTATGGCTGGCATTTGGACCTGAAAGAAGCCCAGTCGGGGGAGATTTTTAACTGCATATAACAGATCTGACTGCAGGGGGATTTAAGGCTAGCACGATGCATAGAAACCACAGTGCCCCCTACAGCTAAAACCCACACATGTCAAACTTTATTGGCCCGGTGAGTAAATGCCAGAACGATGAATAAAACAGTATCAAGAGTCCTGCTGCGAGGAGTTTAGTATGAAAGATCAATGAGTGTGTGTCTACGGGGAGTCGGCTAAAAGCATCCGTGCCATCTGCGGAAGCAGTGGGTCGACATGGCACACTAATCTCTTCTGGTTTGTGTGTTCGGGATCCAGGATGTCCAACAGGCTCGTGCGACAGCTGCGAGAGAGAGACGGTGTTGGGGTGGAGGGGGGAGATCTAAAATGCCCGCCTGCGAACGCAAAGCAACTGTGAGCTTTGTTTGGGCGAAAAAAAAAGATTTGTTTTCCTTCTCACGTCTGTTAAAGTCGAATCACAGGTCTGGGTAACGGTGCGGCAATTAGGGCTTCGCAACACGCACACGCCGGCCGCAGTTATTTCCAAGGCACTTCAAATGAGGGCTGAACGATCAAATGAGGCGTCGGTGTTTGAATTTTGTTTTCCTCAAAGAGCCAAGTGGCTCTAATAACAGAGTGGCGCTATGTAACAAGCAAGTGGGATGGAGACAGCAAACATTTAGCTCGAGGTGGTTATCAGACATGCAGAAGGCATGTGTCTGGAATACCAACACCGTAGTGACACAATTAGGCTTAGCTATTGCTATATTGAATCAATTACAGATGAAATCATCAAGGTCGCCATCTTTACCACAAACATTTAAAAGGCTATCCGGAGTAACATTACATAACATCTTTCCAACTATCCAGTTTGTGTATAGTGAGAATTTATCTATCTGAGGCAGAATAGTCCATCTGTCACATTTGCGAGTTAGCAGGCTACTTCCTGGTTCATAGATGGTGATGTAAGAAACCATTTTTATTCTGGGGATTGGGGGAATTCCATTATGACCCAAACACACAGACTCAATTAATTTGTTATAAGGGAAAACATTTTGTTGCATGATATTGCTGTATGTTTGTTCGTTCGTTTGCTAGCTAGGTAGTAGGCTACAATAGCAGGCATTCTGGAACCGCATCAAAATTTTATGGACCCATCCTTGTGTTAAAGGTCATTTTTACAAAATCTTCAAATAAATTCAGTGTTACACTATTTGTGCCACTTCTGTCACAGTTTTCTAGACGTGCTGAGATCTATTGTAGTGTGGATTTTCACTCTCCTCCAACAGTCCAAACAAGCATGGCTGTGAATAGTGTGGACACGGCTGCAGAGAAGACAGCATAAAAACCCTGCAGAGCGCTAATATGAGTCCTTCACAGCTCGGTCAAGCATAGCAGCACGATAGCAAGCATAAACATGCCAACATGGGAAGCTATGTGAAATTTTGGGACTGATAGAATTCACCCGCCGAAAAAGCAATATTGTCACGCTCTACCCTCCCTCCCATCCAGATGAGCCACTCCGTTTGTACAAACAGACGACGTCAGAGCAGCGGATCACTTTACATGGATAACTGTGGACATCTGTTGGGAAATGGAATAACAAAACTCAACCAGCTTTTTACATGTTCGCCGGAATTCAATTAAAATGCGATTAGCAGGAGTATTAAGGGACGGCTAGCTCCGCCGACGCATATGCGCCCGCCGCGATCCCTCGGCTTGGTCAGGTTACTGTTGGGGATTAGCGCCGACAGGGTGACCTCTCACCTCCAGACAGGTGTTTGTGGGAAGGATGGGAGGGCGCTCATGTCACGCTATGGCAATTGGGATTCCAACAGACTCGGCACTTCATTCCAGTCGAACGATTATTAGCATGCTAGATATATGTATGCACGCATGTCAGACAAAAGTTATGCAAAAATACTTTATTTATCCTTAAAAGTGAAAAAGTAAAAAAAGAATACACAATATTAAATAGTTGTTGTTAAAATGAGTTTTAAGTGAACGGGGGCGATTGGTGGAGCTCTCGCAGCCATCGCGGTTCGTTTATCGCGGTATAATGAAATCCGCCAACCGCGATATAGTGAGGGATTACTGTATTAAACAAGTACCGTAATCCCTCGCTACATCCAACCCCAATTTAGCGAGGGTTTACTGTATTAAAGAAGTACAGTAATCCCTCGTTACATCGCGATTCGCGGATTACATCAAAAATCACAATGTGATGTGTTTAAAATCCATTGCTAGTCTGCTTCAAATTCCATTTTAAAAACATATTTAAAAAATACATATAATAATACTTTCAAATATTTTTCTCTTGAGCAAAAATATGCTACATCCAAAGGGATTGATTTCAGATGTATCCATGTTAGCAATCCTCTGGAAAGAGCAAAGGAAGTGTGGACCACACATTTACTTTACGTGGAACCATGTTGTAACAAAATTGGAATTTTAAAAGTAAATAAATGTCGGTGTACATGCATGACAAATGTAAAAAAATTCCATTTGCTGTTTCACTCACGCCTTTTCCTCCCGATTCCCTCCCAAATAGACACGTTTCTGTTACAACCACCCCAAACCTGAGACCTGTATTTAGGCTGCATGCGGAATAAGCAGCTTTTCCTCAGCGGGCCTGTGACTCGAGCCGCCGCTGGAGAGGTGAGTAGCCATCTCATTGGATGAGCCGTTATCTCGGCCCAACACAACACAGATGCGGGAACATTTTATGGTTTTTTTAAACTATATATTCACATCTTCCGGTCGCAACATTATTGGATAATCAGCGGTCTGCTTTCCATGGCTGCGGCTCCAATGAACAAATTATGTAAAGACATAGGGAACGACGCTGACAGTGTTTTTGATCCTTATACGTCAAGATTTGGTCCATGCCCCGGGGTAGGACATCAACTGAGAGTGTGTTCAAACAGCGGATCTTCGCCGAGGAAAAAGCAAAAGGAGGACTGTAAACACACTGAAGCAAACACACAGCACCAGTGAAATTCCCTCATTTAAGGATCGTGACCTCCTTCTGCGCATTATCACGGAAAGAAAGACCCCCCCCCCGTGTTGCCGAATCAATTAAAAACAACCATACAGAATGGAAGGATTAGAAAAAAAAACGCACAGCAGATAAGAGTGTTTGAAATCCTCATTTATCAGATAAAATGATTATCCTGGAAAGTATTTTGGAGTGGCCATTAAAAACAATGCGGTGGGATTACGAGGTCTCACAAAGTTTACAGTTAAATGCCAAACGGCTTTGATTGACTCACTGAGGCTCATCCATGTTAAGATAAAACAGACTGACATGCCTAGAAATACAAAAAACACAGGCCGGAAAGAACTAATGGTTTGGTTGGTGTTGTGCCAGAATGTCCAGATGACCCAATCCGAGGCTGGTTCATGGTTTTGTTGCGTCTACTGGTATTCCCTTAACATTGCGACTCAAATAAGTAATTAACACGATTTGATGAAGATGTAGAATTTGGGACAAATCCACAGGAATCTTTGCTTTTGATGTGTAGCTTGTCATGCTAACAGCCTCCAAAAAATGGATGCATGCAACACTTTGAAACTCGACTGTTGTATCAAGCATCATTTTGGTTTACCCACCTTTTTCCATTCTGCGCAGCACCGCCGTCGAGGGAGCAGCTCGAGGACGGAGCGGAGCGGCTTTGTTCTGAGGCGATGCTGACAGTCTCTTTATCTCCTCCTGTCAGACAGAACTCTGTTTGATCTGCAGCTTCTTTTGCACATCTTCCACATTCTGGTCAGATGACCTCAGCTTGCTTTGCTTCAACAACAAGAAAAAAGTGTGAGGGAAAAGTGGTTGTGTTGCAATTAAGGAGTGACCTTTACATGCTTTTGTGAGTTTCGCACATACAGTGGAGTATATGTTCTTTATTGACGCAATGCTAGTGAATCTAATCTGCCGTCTCTATCTTCATCTCCCAGGGTGACTTTTTTTTTTTTTTAGTAGTTCACATCACAAACGGCAATTAAAAGGGATGTGCCACACTGACTACGTATAGAGAGAGACAGAAAGCGGGAGAAGGATGTAAAGAGAAGAAGTATGCCACCTCTTCCTCAATAAAACCGCCACTGACACCACCTGCCTATTGATCTTTATTACAATAGCAGCAAGCTGTACAGCGTTTGATGGTTTTGTACAGATCTTAGCCAGCCTCATTCATAATTACCATTACACATGTAGAACCAAGGGCAACTTCAGACGGGACGGCGTTTGAAAACGCCACTGCCGCCAAACTGGAGGGGATGATGGGTAATCTCGAAGGGCCCCTCGCAGTGTAGCACCGTGAGCCCCGGGGCTATCGTTCCTCCCACCGCATACCTGCAGCAACTTTACCAAGATCATATTAGGGAGATGATTGGAAATGAACACACGGGGCCGACCTCATTTTTGTGTGCTCAACGTAGGAAAAAAAAGAAAAGCGTCTTTGCGGCTGGCTTCAGCAATGAGTTAGCAATGTTTGATTCAGATTTTTTGATTTCAAAAGGTGGTTGTGTTCACCAAACATAGTGCTTAAGAGTTTCAGTTTTGCTTGTGAAGCAGGTGGACCGGAACAGAGAATAATTACAGGAAGCAACCTGAAGTTTGCACGGTTCCCAAGTAAATCGTTCCCTCACTGATCCGTTTTCGCGATGAACTGAAAATGCAAAGCACTTTAATTCACTGACTTGTTCACTCACGCACAGACTCGTTCACTCACAGCTCCGTTCAGTTGGTGAACGGGAAATGCAATTCAGAACTCGGTCGTGAACGGGAAGTTACATCATATTCTTTTTCGTTTTGTTTTACGGCGAGGTGGCACCAGCTTCAATGCGCATTACCGACACCTACTGGTTGAAGTAATATGAACTGATAAAAGAACGAATAACTTTAGGAAGGGGGGTGGGTGACTTTACGAGTCTGTGACGTAATTTCCCGTTGACGGACACTTTAGGAAGTGATTTGTTCACTGTCGGGCGCTGAAAAAAATTCGCGCTTTTGAACGAGCCAACACTATTTGTGAGCTGCTCCATCAATGGGATGAAACCGAGGGTTCCATAGTGTTGTGGTTAGTGCTCTGGACTCTTACCCCAACAACCTGCGTTCATACCCCGGTGGGACCAAAAATATTTTATCATGAAAAGTTTTGCAACATAGTTGCTCGTGTGCTGCCCCAGAACACCATACACCTCCCTAAAGCTTGGGTCTGGGGTGAGGGTTAGGGCAGGAGTTAGGGTTGGGGTTAGTAATTAAAGATAATAAATAATTACAATAAATAATTAATAAAACATTTATGTCGTTTATACTTGTTTTTATGCCAGTCGTATCATTTGATTTCATCGTGTTTATATATTTATTATAAATCCATTATTTATTTATATAAATGTATTATTTACATAAAAGCCGATCCGTGAAAATATTTCTGACACGTAACCGGTCCGTGGCGCAAAAACGGTTGGGGACCACTGCCCTACACCATTCAGTAAGACGAGAAAGCGCCAGGAAGGGAAGGCAGTTGCGCCTCATGTTTGGCTAAAGCGTGGCTATGAGCAAACACGGTGATGCAACTTTGGCTTCAGAGTGAGGAACATCGTCCTTGTGAGAAGATTGTTGCCTCCAGCAGTCGAGAACAAGGCGAGTTGTCTTTTAGCCGGGCACGCCCTTGAATAATGCATCAGCCTCTGAGGAGCTGGCCAGATATACAGTACTGATTTCTTTGCCCCCTGGCATTGTCGGAGAAATGAATAATGGATAGGTTAAATGCTCGTGTTTGGGATGAATTAGTATTGGAGCTGTTGATGTAATAATGTGACGTGCACTCTTCAAAGCCCGAGCACCGACGTATTAAGATGCTGGGTGCGTTCCGCTTACCTCTCGTTAGATAGGAGGATTACGGTAAAAGTGTTAAAGCCATTGTGGAGGTGTGGATCAAGAATTGCTAGGATAAATCTATAGAGACCTGTCCTGTGAGGATGTGGGCAATTCAGTTTACATTCAATGAAAAAGTTCAAATGAAAAAGTGGAATGTAAAAAGTAGATGCAGGTGCATCAGGCATTTTAAATGCCCCTTGAAACTTCAAATAACAACTTTCAAAACATAACATTAAAATGAATTATGCAACAGAGAAAAAAATTCAATCAATTTTCTTTCATCTTTCTGAAAGAAAATTGATTGAAATGTTGCTGTGATTCAGCACTGAAATGTTTGACGGTGGGTGTCCATTGTACTTTGCACACCACTGCACCTGGGAAACCCTAACCCTAGTTCTAAACCCTAATTTCAAACCCTAGCCCTAGTATGAAACCCTAGTTTGAAGCCCTAATTTTGAACCCTACATTAAAACCCTAACCTTAGTTTGAAACACCAGAAATATCAAATTTCACTTTGGAACCTCAACCCTAGTTCAAAACCCTCTAAGTAATTGAAAACTTGACTTTGAAACTCTAAACCTTGTTTGAAGCCCAAACCCTAGCTCAAAAACCTATTTCGAACCTTGACTGCAAACAAGAATAACAAAATTCAGGCACATCGACAAGGTGAATGTTTACTATCAGAACTTGGATTGCTCAGCCTTGGCTGAGGTCTTACAGTAGTACTAAGACTTTGAAAAGAGATGAATGTGCACCCCTGCCCTTTCGTGTCATCCTTTGATGAACATTTAACACCTCGGGGAATACTTTGTCACTGGAAAGAAAAAGGCACCTTTGAGTTCTTGGAAGAAGCGTCACAGAAAAGACAGCGGGCAGAAGTGTTTTTTTATAAAAAAGGGGATGGGGGGAGACAAGAACATGATACACAGAGTACACAGGAAGCATTTTCATATCGCACGTCATGTATAACTCATGAAGTCCTGACAGCATATTCCGCATTCCCTTTGGCTGGCATCACGTTCCTGCTTCCTGTCGCCGCATCTCCACATTTGCTGCCCGGTTGGAGGTAGAGATTTTGTTCTCTGACGGACGTAGAGGGGCCACTCTGAGAGCGGTCTGGCCTCCACCCAGTTCAGGGCCGTCTTGCTGGTCATGTTGGGGGGGGGGGGGGGGGGACTCGTCCGTCGACTCTGCCCGAGCGTTGCGCTTTGTGTTTCGACAGTCTGACAGATCTGAAGCCGGAATAGCCACAGAACCGGAGTAGTCCACACATAAGCCCAACTCCCCTCCTTGCTTCATCCATCATCTACATCCTCTCTATCGCTGCTTTTTTGTGTCTCTTCATCCACCCTCCGACTATTTTTCTCCCTTGTCTCCGCGGGTAGCCCTTCAACTCTGCTCTCTCGTATTCTCTCATGTCCCCCTCTGCCCTACCCCACCCTTCTGCTTTTCCAGATTCAATAAGCACCCCAGAGGCAGGAGTGAGGGAGTATGGGTGAACTAAGAAGGGTGTGTGTGTGTGTTGGTGTAAAAACATCTATAGCTTTATTTACAAAGGGCCCAGGTATTGCTCGGTGTTAAATCCGAGGAAATGATTTATTTTCCGCCCTGTGTGTGGCACCGATCCCCGAGGCGTAACTCAACGGCGGACCGGCTCGGCGGCGGCAATTTACGGTGGCTGCAGAGGCTCATAAAGGAAGAATGGATTAATCTGGAACACGACATAAACAATACGACACTGACAGGCCTATTAAAAGCTGCGCCACTCGGCATCAATTCCCCACGTCCGCACTTTGAAAAAACGGACCGGAGAATTGTTATTGTCATTCCCAGAGTATCGGATTCGTCTACATATAGCAACCGGACCTTTTAACTGTTTAGTCGGTGGACATCATCAGGGGTATCGGATGCGGGCGCTCCCACACCGCTCGTTAGGCTTCCTGTCCCAGAACCCGTGGCCTCTCGTTTTTCCATCAAGTGGCTCCTTTTGGGAATGTGCTGCATGCGCTCACGTTAAAATTTGAGGGGAAACATGTCGCGCATGCGTTACTCGATACGGATCAGATCGTGCACGCGAACCGAGTCGAGACACACACAAATATACACACGGGCTCATCAGCTGCTCTCCCTCGAGAAGAGGTCACTCAGCATCTTCATTGACCCCCCACCCAACCAGTGACTGATGATACTCATGCAGCTTGTCGTTTGGTCAACTTGGCCTCGGTAAGGGGACAGGTGCACGCTAAGACATGTAGAAAGTTGCACGCATCTCACACGGAAGCCCTTAACACATTGAGAAACAGCATTTCCAAGCAAGCTCCCACAACTTTTAAGCCATTTGTTTAATGCAATTTTAAACAGTCATCTAATCCCCCCCACTACCACCCAAAAACATGCACACATTTTAAGTCTTTCGCCACTTGTTTTAATAATTTAATAATTTTAACAGTTAACCGTGTGCATAGTCAGCAGTGATGCCGATATATATATATATATATATATATACTATATATTTTTTTGAGAACCTGATTTTATTGTAGGCAATCTTTTCTTCATTGTTTGCGTTATCATAGCAACAGTAAAACCACCCACATGCCAAGAATAGGAACGGTAGATTGCAAAAAAATCACATGACCCTAGTCCTGAGTTGTGATTGGTCGGTAACAGAGCCCTGAGCACGAGATGTCATTTCCAGTCGACAGCAAGTGGCAAAATGGCCGCCCCTGAGATAGATTAAAAACAGGTGAATTTTGCTGCCTAATTAATATTTCACAAATATAATGCTATTAATATCATGTTTAGACAAACATTTTGTAAAGACAGCATTTGAGTTGCGTTTGTCAAACAAAAATAAAAGAAACCTAATTCCTCTGAAAAGAGTTGTGTTTTCTTTGCTAGCAGGCTACATGCTAGTCCATGAGGGATGGTGCAACACCCCTACAAGGAAATCAACAGTAGTTTTCCGTAATCCTGCTAAGTAACAAACAGACATTATAGCAATACCTTTCCACTTCCATTTTTCGTACCGGAGTCGGGCAAAAATAAGAAAACCTGGAACAAGAGTTACTAATTTATCTCCAGCGATGAATGGACGCTTCAGGAGTGCGAGGCAAGTGGAGCGCGCAGGCCTGAAATTGAAATCAATAAGTTCATTAGACTGCTGAGGCTGTCCGTGCCTCCGCTTGTACTTCCCCTGCAGACAAACACAGCAGCAACACGTAAAAAAAAAAGCAAAGAAAAAAAAAAAAGAAAAAAAAAAAAACACGGGCAAACGCGGCTTGACCTATGTCCACCGGCTAGACATTTCATTTATTTATCGTCGGCCTGATTGGAGAAGGCAGCTACACACTGATAACGCCCCGAGATGCGGGTAATAGCCGCAGCAGACCAAAAGGAAAGGACTCTTAGTAAAAAGAAAACTAAATAAGGAAATGCATTGGGGGGTGTCTCCATGTTGGTTCTAGTTTTCACATCCAGTCTTGAAATATGAAAGGCTCCATTGGGGAAACTTTTACAAGTTTTCTTTCTTTGTCTGTGCCTGTAATTTAGCGTCACCCCTCCTCACCCCCGTCAATAAATCAGGAAAAAGTTTTGGTCCGATAGTTAACAAGACCCCCAGCCAAACACAATGTTTTTTTTTTCTTGTTTGTGTACACTGAACAAACCACAGTCTTATCAGTCATGTAGCAGTGTGTTTTTGATTTTATTTTTATATTTAAACATTGTGATACTTGTGTAGTGTCTCTTGTTGCGCAACCTCCACAGCCCTGCCGGCTGCTTTAAGATTAATACACTCAATGTTTCCTTGCACTCATTAGTTTTGTTTTCTTTTTTCTTTTTCTTGATTGCAATATTTTACTAAGTTGTAATTCAGTAAAGCGAACTACGCTTCGTAAACAACTGCTTGACCTTCCTTCAAGTGTACAGACATAGCCTACAGCAATACCAAAATAAATACATTTCAAAAGAACCTAAACTTGCTAACTCGCTCTAATTCCAGCTAGTTTTATAAATCTGCAACACACATGTTGATTGAAGACTCGAAACTGTCTGTAGGTGTGAATGCAAGTGTTTTGAACAACACACTTGCGCAAAGTTGACACGAAATCAAAGACGGTCACTCAGACATCGTAAATCCAGCCGTAGGATCAACGAGCCACAAATTGTTCATGACCCGAGCTCAACCCACAGACAAACCTGTCTTCAAGGGCGCCTTTATCAAGCAGCCAGCACATCCCCGTTTCACCTGCAGATTAGCGAACAGGCCTAAACACTCCTGCTCCAGCTGGACCCTATCTCCATTGGCACAAATGAAATACAAATGGACTTAAATATCTACAAAAGAAAATCTGGACTTCAATCCCTCTTATCCTAATAGCTCTCCCATCTCAGTAGAACAGTATTCACTATTTTCTCCGGAAGCTGGGGGTGGTCGATGTGGGGGCGTCGCTCTCCCAAGGGGGTCTCTGGGAATGCAAACACATTGGCGCAGTTGGCGAGGGTCCCATTAGACTAAAGAGTTCAACAGAAGCCAAAACAGTTGTTACGGGGCTCACTTCATTTCCTGCTCCAAGGAAGAGCAATGTGAGAACACGCACGGGCATGAGAGGGAAGCGTGGGTGACCATTTTGCAGGAATTGGGTGGAAGGTAATTCCTTTTTAGAACAACGGCACAAAGAGAACGGTTGCACCACGTGAGTGGAGCATCCGGTATATCAAGTGCAGTGCAAGAAAGAACTGTTAATTACATGTGAAACTATAGAACAAAGAGCAAAGCACTGTAAAAAGCAGGAATTGAACAAATTAAAAAAAATTCAAATAACCTTTTCATTTAAAAATTTATTGGAAATATATTTTTGTTCAATTCCATATCAATTACAAAAAGACGGCATTAACAGGAAAAAGTACAAATTATTTTTGGTGTTGCTAATGTCACGAATCCACTTTAGTGTAAAGATTTTTTTTTTTATTTGTTTAAGTTGAGTAAGAACTAGTTTGTGGTGAGGCACGGTTTTTATCGCTTCAACAACAACAACAAAAAGAAATGACAGCGACAGCAGCTTGCTTTTATCCGTCAACTAGCATTGCTTTTCCCAAGATGGCATACACGTTTAATTTTTGATTTCTTTTCTAAACTACATAGGTAGTGTGTCCAGAGGCTTTTCGCTGCTTATCCATATTTAAGGCCTGGAACTTCCTGGAATGGTTTTAGCCGCGGGCATGAACAACACAGCCATATAGTTTCCATACAGGCGCATAAAAGGCCACTGTCGGCCATTTTATTTATGAGGTCAGAATCTCTGCGGCAAACAAGCGTTCCACAACAACTTTAATATCCAAGCTTAATATTTTATCGTCCCGCATTCTCTTCAGTCATTGCTTCAGCCTTTCATGCTGCACTGAAAGTAAACAGGTGGGCTTGAAGAGGAAGAAAAAAGGATGGGTGTGAGAATACCAAAGGAGGGAAGGAGACTCTCAATCCACTTGAAGGTCAGGAGAAAGAGAAGATTAGTATTCGCATGCCTCTTGAGTCGATCCCGGCGTGTCAGAAAACTTCTGACGTGATGATGGGTGCTGTTGAGGACATAAAAGAGGCATCAGAAAACAAGATGTTGAGCACGGATATGACATCATCCAGGGGAGCTTCCCATCTCCAAGAAGAACTGCAGAGAGAGAGCGAGCGAGAGAGAGCGAATGGTAAACCCCACCTTCACTTTGCTCATCTTTTATTTTGATCTGTCTATCCACGGCTGGTGCGCGTGAAGGGAAGCGGCTGGCAGGTGATATTGAAGCCTATGAAATATTTACCAAAGCCATAATGACTCCCTGGACAGAAGGGAAGAAGACAAGAATGAGAGAGGAAAACAGGGCAGAAAGTGCACAATGTTGAAATAGAAAATACAGTGCTTGTCTATTTCTTATTCTCTTCAAAGATAAAGGCATATATATATATATATATATATATATATATATATATATATATATATATATATATATATATACACACACACACATATACAATTTTTTTTTTTTTAATGACCAAAAATCTCGCACTAAGTTTTGAGCAAGACCGGAAACACATAACATGTAGCTTGAGTATGTAACATTTGCAGGGAACAGGTTGGCCAAACACACATGTAACATTATCCTCTCCGAGGTCTTCGCAGAGTACAACGTCTCACGCGGGCTCCCTCCCGCTGCGAGCCTTTAATGCGCGGGCCTCCGTTTGTTTGCAGACGGGACTCGGCATCGCACTTGGGTCCAGCTTGAGCCGGACAGCCAATGAGACAAGGGAAGGAAATCGAGCCGCCGCGCCGTTGTTTTCCCTGCATAGCACGTCCAGGATGCCGGGGTGGCTCAGAACAACAGTCGGCTCTCTAACCTGAGACTCCGGGTTAAAAGATGGAAGGAAGGGCTGGCTCAGTGCAGCGGGGGTACACTTTGGATGTGTCTACAATGGGAGTGAGCCGTGGATAGAGAGCAAGGGTTTGGACAAACAAACATGAACCTTTGCGTTGGGCTCTATGTGAAAGCGCGCCGCAGATGGGAGAAAAACACTTTCACTCAGCACCGTCAGGGCTTTCTCTATCTTCAAAACAAGCACTTGTAGTCAAAATAAACTGGAGGTGAAAAGAAAGCACGAACAGAATCATTTCGCTTCCGCAGCAAGTACAGTACAAATGGCCTAAGCACCATTTGAAAAAGTCTGAGACGACGGGTGTCACGTATCGTGTTAGGGAATGTCAGTGAATCAAATACTATTATTTCACATTTTGCATTACAACCACAGAAATAATAATTATCGTAAAATCCTGACAGTGCCAATGGGGGAATTTTTCTTATCTGCTCCGGCTATTTTATTGGATCTCACAACCGGTGAAGGCGTGTGATAAAATGTTTGGAGTGCTTGCATTGGCAATAGTAGCAGAGCAGGCAAACGATTAGCTCAGCTTGGAGTAGCAGTTTCTGGTGCCCTCTGACCCACCCCTTTAACCCGCCTTGCTCCCCTTCCTGTCCTCCCTTCCTGCCTCTCACGGACTTCGCCTTGGCCGCGTGTAACAGCACGGGAGATTTATGTCAAAATGCGAGTATGTGTCTAGCACATGACACTCCCTGTGTACTCCCCGAAGCGAGGGGCTACACTTCCTGATCAGCAAGCCTGACACACTGGACAGCTGACCCCCCGACCCCTCGGTTTCACCTGAGTCGCAGAGGGGCGGAGGGTGGCGAGGTCACAGTCGACACAGCACTACTCTTATGCAGTGCGTTGAGAGTCTATGCACATCGGCGTCACTCAGCAACTCAGAGTCAGAATTTGCAGAAGCTTGTTTTCGTCCAAGGCATAGCCATCCGTCCATTTTGCAAAGCCTTTGTATCCTGGATGAATTTTGCAGTGCAACCCATGAAATCAAATGATTTCTATTAAGAGCAGTTGGCCTAATTGTTTTCTCTATGCAGAATACTGGAAATAGAATTTATCTTTACATTTGATTACACTGTCAAAGAAATAAAGCCAAATAAAAAGGAAAACATGCAGACGAACGCTGGACAAAACTCTCGCCATGTAAAGTAACGTGCAATCCGACATGCATGTTGGTGAGGCATTCTTAACCATTAGATACAATTTAAAAGACATATTTACATCTAATTTGGGATTGTACAATCTGAAATGCATTCCAGTTACCCATGTACATTATTTCCCGATTGTGATTTATTGCACGTGTTGTTGTATCGAACATCACATGAGAAATTTCCCTTCACTGTAAATATTGATTTTATTTCCCACGCTCCCTGCTTTATTCTTACGAATATTAATGTATTTCGATGGAGACGGTGTAAAACCAAGAGCAACAGCACGCATGGAAAACATTAAAGCCCTTTTAAAGTAAAATACGTCATGCGGGTTGTTTTCAAACGAGCCTGTCACGCGTGATCTGTAGTCTATCAGGACGGCAGAGTTGGCCATAGCCATGATAAAAAACTGTACAAAAGTCAATAATACCATGAATCTTGTAATTTAGGACACAGGTTCATTCGACTCAATAACACAAAAAAGAAATTACGTAAGAGGGTGAAATGAAAAAAAAATGACGTGCGAGCTTCTTGACGTCAAGTCATGACGAGAGCAATTAGCATGATTGGAGTGCTGTTTGTTAGTAAGTGGAAGGGTGGAGTAGCACTGCCCTCATTAGCATGCATGCTTTTACAAGCCCCGGATGAAGTCTTCAACGTTGGCCATTTTATTTATTAGTAAATCCAGACAGATGGCGAAGAAGCTTGTATTGACCGGACGTGGTCTTTTAAAGAGGCAACAATGAGCGAATCTGTCATTTTCATTTTGCAATCACAATTATGCATAAAAATGTATTGTAATCAATTTTATCCAGTACAAGTACAACTTTCCAAGCACAAATCGATGTCATTGAATCACAGGAATATAAAACGATACATCGATGTAGTTGGTGAATCGAAACACACCAAGCTTGGTCAATAGATGGATATAAATTGACTCGCATTTGTCTATAAATATTTACTTTTCAAGTATATAAATAATTATTTCAAATCTCAACTCTTTAAAACAGCGCAACTTGGTTTAAAAAAAACAAGCTCTCCTTATCTCCCACGCTGCCATTTTCTAACAGAGGGAGCTTCTGGTTTGCAGCGAGCCAGCGCCGAGGCAATTAAGAGTTTAACCTGGGCTCAGCCCACGGGACCCCTGAGTAGACAGCGGAGTCAAATAGAGCTGGGCTGTGCACAAAGGCAGGCCAGTGGAGAGCTGGCCAGTCAGTTGTACTTTCCTGCACGGGAGAAAGATGCAGAGAGAAAGTGACAGATAAGCAGTGGGGAAGAAGAGAAGAAATGGATAGATTGGGGAGAGAGTGAGAGAAAGATAGAGAGCACAGTGTACACAAGCCCGCTCCTCCATGAGAAGAAGGTCACCAGCTCTCTCAGAGGAGTTCCTTAAATAAAGTCCCGTATCCTGCTGCTCTTCACTGGGCAAACAACCTCCTCTGCTCTTTATTAACTAAATATGAGGGGACTCTGACCGGGGGACAAAAATTCAATATTCCCCCCCTCTTTTCCACCACCGCCGCCAAATATTTAAAGCAAGCAAATAAACAGACAAATAAATAGACCTCTGCCAAGGGAAGAGAGAGCCAGCCGGTCCCTTGGATGTAATTTGACGGCCCACTTACTTGGAGGCCAAGAGCCCAGTGCTACTCAAGATGCTCATTTGAAGAGCTGTCAATCAAGGTGGGTGGGTGTGGGGGGGAGGGGTCAGCAGCTTTGGGGATATTTGTGCCACTCGTGTATGTGAGTGTGGGTGTTTAGAAGAGGTGAGCAGCAATTCCTCCTCAAGGTTGGAGCAGATAAGGAGAGCGTTTTCCTGATGAAATCATCAGTTCCCTGCCACCCAGCTATACAAGTTTCCCCAGACTTGAGCCAAAATGTGCCAATACGCTTCGCAATACAGCAGTTGTGATTTGTTTTTTCCCCAGATAATCAGAAATAATTGATAATAATAAATCAAAATCTCCCTCTGAAACAGACTCGTACAGAAAGAATAGGGCGTTTGCGTCGTTGTGGGCATGAACACAGCCAACATGCTTATTAGCAAATCAGGGCCCACATTCTTTGACCTTGCAGAACATGAAATTGACTCACGAGGGTCCATACATAAACTGGAACTGGAAAAAAGTATAAAATACACCATTACAACTAAATGATATATTATAATGAAATCAATTCTACGATTTGACTCAGTACAAATTGCAAGGTGACTTTCTTAGTGTTCAATTTAATTTTTCGCTTTTAGGGCAGTAACAATTAACAAAGATTAAGGTTGACATGTAATTTCAATACAAAGAAAAAAACTAAAAGTGAAACCCTACTGTGTCATGTTTAAATAATGGAACGTCAAAGAAGGTGCAAAAGTGCCCGCGTCAATATTTCTTGTCATACTCTATACACGCATCAGAGACTTCCTTTCTTGTTCTGCACCCCCACTGATGAAGTGATGAGGGGGATGCATGGGGGGGAGTTAATATTAAAAAGTCCTTTCATCCATTTTAGATGAGATGTAGATGACTCAATTATGCTTGGCCTGACATCAAGACCACTTGGCGGCGAAGCGGCTGCTAACGTTGGAAAATGATCCACTTAATCCTGCTCATATGAATGGCGGGGCGCTAACTCGGCTCGCGACGCTAAGCGAGTGAGACGGGGCGCTCCCGGCATGTGGTCGGTGGGCGGGGCTTGGTTAGTATGAAGGGCAGGAAAGAGATTCAGGACGTCCACTTTTGTGTAACAAGAGGGAAGGAAAAGTCGTCCCTTTCAAGGCTGAAAGGAACAAGTGAAAGAGGGGGAAATGGGTCAAGAGAGTCCTGCAGGATGCAAGGCGTCGGGCATGAGTGCAGTGACCCACAAAAACACTGCACATTTGGGGGTCTGAGGTGTTTGATCTGAGAGGGTTCCCCTGTCCCCACCAGACACGCATCGCTGCAATATTCATCTGCAAACATCAACCGTAATCTCCGATTGTCAACATCGACTACTCTGGTCCGACTGAGCAAGTCGGACACGAAAAACGCCTCAACACAGGAAGTTCAGTGAAGCCCCTTATGATTTGGATTTGAGGAATTCATCTTTGTGCTCAAGACAAATCAATTACAGTATTACTTTAATGAAATCCCACCTCGTTTTGCATCTCGTTTGTGACCTTAGCAGTGGCCCAAACAGTAACGCCGCTTAACACTCGGTCAAGTCGTGGTGTTTTGTCAGCACCCATTGGTGTTTGTCTGCGGAGCTGACAAATGAACGCTGCCCGTCACGGCGATGACAGCCGCCCCGAAGCTGCGATGCTATCTTTGACTCTTCTACAATTACCTCCTCTGTGGCCCCGACTACCCACCACAGGGCCCTCCGGCACAGGCTCACACTGTGGAACCTGCTACGCACGAGATAGGTTTGCGTTCATCTGTCCCTTTGTACAAACATTCCCCCGGACAACTGTACACATCCTATGCTCTGAAATTCTTTGTAAATAGGAAAGATTAAACATAGGGTCCCATTTTTTCACAGTGTAAACACTTTGTCTAAAGAGCTTTCTTTGTTTTATAGCAAAATTGAGGCTCGTGGTTCACTGGCTTGCGGACTTCATAAAATATTTTTTTAATATTGTAAAATTAAAAAAGGTGTTTGCATACGTATCAAGTAATTTTGTATATTGTTATTTATTCTTTACATTTAGTCCCATAAAATTCCCTTAAAAGATGATAGATGCCGATTAGCCCGTATGTAACAAAATGATCCAGTTTCTACTTTTAAGTGCAACATTTGACTGGACTGTGACCTCGAAGAGATACCTTTCTCCAGCACACACCTGGTTATTTTATCTTTCTGCACACCTATTGTTGGGCCTAATTGATGGTGGCCCGGCTGGTTGTGACCCCGGACACAACAATGCATACCTGTGGCCATCACCACCAGCGCTGTGTAATTGTCTCTCCAAGTGAGGGCCCTTTTGTCCAAGTCGGCCCCCGAGGGGAGAGGCCACTGCGACCATCCATCACTCAGTCGCTCAGCCGCCACAGGAAGTAGTTAACATGGCTGACCTCAGAGGTTGGTGTGTGTGTGTGGAGGGAGGGAGGGAGGGAGATGGCGCACCCGAGTTCTTGGTGAGAGACACACAGAGCATTAGCCATCTTTTCATCCCTGCCAGTGACATCGCTCCGTCAGTCAATCCATCAATCAGCATGATGTAGCGCTCGACGCTAATCCAGTCGCGTCCTTTGAACCTTTGAGGAACAGACAGCACCAAGAGCACGGTAAAAGACTAAAAATAAAAGAGTCCTATTACACAGATGTGACGAGAAGACAGGCCATGTGAGTGAGCAGTTTCAGCTAAAGAATGATGGATGCTCGTAAAACACCTGTTCAAGGAGGTAATAAAATCTACAGACAGCACTTAGGGAGGCGTTTCTACGGCATTGCTGTCCTTTATAGCCCTATAAGGTTTGCTTTAGTTGCTGTATTAATAGTTAAGCCTTTGGTATCGAGCACAGCTGCCCATTACATTGATCGACCAGTTGATCGCCTATAGATTGTGTTGTGGGTTTATCCCATGGCATTAAAACTAGAGGAAAGTAGCAAGTTGCTTTATTAGCCTTCAAATAGTTTTGTTTATTTTAAATTTGAGAAATGGTATGGAAATGAACAAGGGATCAAGTGAGAAGACCAAAAATTACCATTTCAATACAGGGTGGAATTTTCATTTTGGCAATGTCGTTTTTGAAATGTTACTGCAGGAGCAATTGTCTAATTCCATTCAGTGCTTGTCATAAATTAAGGGGGGGGGGGAAACATCAGTTGAAAGGTGTAATGAGTATATAGATGAGGGCAATATTTTAGCCACTGACCTCAGCTACCTGGACATAAGCAAAAACAATGAGAATTTGGAATGGGATAGAATTATGTTTGAGACACAATATAGCAGATAAAATGCCATACTTTATTGAATTTTGCCTTTCCTATTGCGAACAAGCTGTGGCAACGGGAAAGTACAAAGGGATGCGTACAACGCTAAAAAATACCGCGCTACAAAACAAAACTCTCGGATAACAACAATAAGCAAAGGTGCAGCAAGGAAAAAAAAAAACAGTGTTTGGCAACCAATAACTTCAACAATAAACTAAAAAGTACAAAAAGGAGTGCAATCATAATTTCTAACAGAAATTGTCTACTTAATGGTCAGCGAGAAAAGAAATTAATTGTGGAGATCTGCTACGCTGTCTCATCGTCTGACCCCCCCTCCCCAAAACACACACACCGCCACCACCTTTTAGGCTTTTGCCGAAAGTGTCGGCTGGTTCTTTGGCCAGCAGGTTTCCAGTGTGCGTGACACACTTTCGGAGTAATTAAACGCCATTGAACAGCTGTAACAAAGGAGGGTATTCTGGTGTTGTACTTTCGACACATCCTTTCATTCGTCGTGACGACTTGAGAACAAACGACAAATGAAATTCCTGTAGGCTCACGTACGCCGTCGTAATGAAAAATTTGCTTTTTTTCTTTGGTCAGTCTGGGAATTATAAACCAATGTGATTCTTACCCTTATAATAATAATAATAATAATAAAAAAGAAACATTTGGGATAAACCAGTTGCTGGCGTTCCGATAAGGGTCGACTGAATGCTATATTTGTTTATTTCACTTGAAATGAGACAGATGCCATTCAAAAGCATTAGTGCGCTTGTTTTGAACGACTAAAGAGATGAAAATTTTGAGTTTGACTAGAAATTGGCGATTTGACTGTTATCCTCCGAATTCAAAATCCACAAGATTCTCGATCAATACTGTGGTTTTAGCTTTGTAAGTCCGATTTCTTAGGTCAGTCATCGTTTAGTCAATGTTCGGTTTTCCTTGAAAATGGAACACACTGCTGGTTTCTTTCTTTGGTCAGTCTGGGAACAAAATGGCCTCACGTGAGAACCACGAGAGCATTTTTAAAACTGTGAATACTGACAACGCCCCCTCTAAAGAAAGCTGGATTACATGATATTAAGTGATACAATGACATGATAAATAGTTATACACGGAAATGTCAATACCTCGTTACTTTACGTGTGGTTACACTAATAGCTTGATGCTAAGCTTGCCTTGTTAGCATGTTACTAAAGCGCCACTATGATGCGTTTATATTGAGAGGGACTGAGGGTTTGGCCTGCGAGGGGATGGAGATGAAGCAACGAAAAATTCCTCTCGTTCAGAATCGCAATGGGTTTGCAGTCAGCTCACGTCGGGGTCGGTTGGAAAAGCTGGTATTCTGATTTCTCCTCATTTCCTTGCACGTCCATTATGAGAGGCCTTGAAGGATCCTTCACATTCTGTAGAAGAGAAATTGCATCTTGTCAAATTGTCAAGATTTCTAAATAGTCCATTTTAGACTTGGCTTGAAAGTATGTAGTTGTACAGAATAATGAAGGCATTTAAGGAATTCTCATTTACAGTAATAGAGCAAAGGTGTTCCATCTAAAACCCGTTTTTAAAGTGTTACCTCCACAGCAGCGACTCCACTCGGTTGATGATGTCAGCCAAATCAAAGGGAAGCGGCATGTCGGGGTCGTCCACGCCCCAGAAGGGACGGTCAACGGGGGCCTCCTCGGGGGCCAATGTCTGCGCCAGGCTCGAGTGGCACCTGAAGTGACGGGACACAAGGAACAAACGTCAGCGCTCTTGTTCACAAACAATTGCTCATCGTTATGACTTGTACCACTTGTTGATCGCGGGAGAATACAGAAAATTAAAAACAAATGACTCAGCATAGGTCTTGGTTGTTTGTGTCATTGGTGTGTCGATGTGATGCCTAAAAAAGTCTGTTACATATTGTGATGTTTGATTGTTTTTTTGACAGTCACCACTATTTCTGCGGTGAGTCAGCAAAAGTGTCTCTGGTGTAACAACACAGGAAGCTGTGACGTTAACGCGGAAAGGCAGCCTATGACGGATAATGGCGGGTTAAGTGTAAATGTGACAGCATTTGACGGCCCCGGCAGACCCGGGTCACATCTTTTGTCAGAGCAGTGTAAATATTTACTGTGCTGCTCGCGGGTTGTCATTGTAAATCTGCTCCCCTCGACCTCTCATCCCCGCTGCCTCTTGGCAGACGAGATGGACCTTTAACCTCAGGGTGCAAGAGGGAGAGGAGCAGGGTGGCATGTCTATGTCAGTTGTGTTAGTTACTATATAGTTCAACAGGATCCGTTCAGAATGCAGCAATTTCAAGACACTTTTCTCCATGGGAAACAATCCATTCCAAGGCTAAACTGACTCCATTATGGAACCTTCAGTGACTGTCCAGAGTTACACAGCATTTGCTGAAGGGATTTTTTTTTGGGACCAGTCCTTAACTGTAAAAACAGATTTATTGTTCCAAAAAAAAAAAAAAAAAAAAAAAAAAAAAAAACCACTCATAAGTTCCGTTTGCAAGTGTACAGTCATGGGGCCATCACCTCATAAAAATAAAAAAGACAAAATAAAAGCAACCCTCACTTGGTGGAGTCATGTTAGAATTCGCTGAGCAAAAGTCAATCATAGGTGTCACTTGTATGCTCTGACACACATGCACAAACACACACACATGCACACACAGACTTGAAGACAAGCGAGAGGTGGGGGTTCCAGGCTCGGTTATGGATGAGGTGAAGGGACATTAAGTAGCCACAATTTGCGGTTATATATTTTAACGTGAGCCACTTAATGTTCCACTGGCTCTAGGCCTAAGTGGTGCTTTTTTGGTGTGGTTAGCGCAAGAACGGCATTAACATCGCGCCGCTCCAATATATCTTGGGCGCCCTGGATCTGGGCCTGATAATAGCATCTGTTAACACGCGCTAAGTACCATTATGTAGCACATCACTTCATAAATAATACGATTAGGCGACCTTGGGGCTTTGCAATGAGCCTTGTGTTTAAATGTTCTCATCATTTATTTAGGGCACGAATTAAAGGAAGCGCCACTTCAGGAAAAAAAGCGAAGGAGGGGGAAGCCTATGTGGCTGGTGTTCATATCCAAGTGCAACGTGACAGAGATGGTGCTGGTGTGTTCTGCTTACACGAGCGTGAAGTCACCATGGGGGAAACTGTCCACCAATGATTTGGCCTGGTTCAGAATTCTCAAATCTTGAATACTACAGTAGTAAGAAGTCATTGCTTGGTTAAGTTTTTGCGTTGTTGACGTGACCCAATATTTCAAATGCCACCTGAGCTTCAAGCCATTTACTAATTTGTATGGTAATTAAATGCCCAAGCACAAAATGAGAACATTGAGTGAGCCGAAATTCACACCCAGACATTAATACAAAGAACAAAATGCTATGTTAATGTCAATCAGCCAATACCCACGTTTTTGTAACGAGTCATCTTATACATACAATTATTACACTTTGTAAAACCAATTATATTATCTTTTATTTTTTATTCCTGCTCTATGGTTATTTTACCAACTCACGGTAACCTGTGCAAATACAGAAAAGTCAAATGAAACAAGGAAAAAGGTAAAGACACCAAAGTTGGGAGACAACCTAACTTAATGAAATATTTAATTAGCTATGTACGTCACAGAAGAAAGTTTCTGGTTAGCCGGGAACCAGTCCAGGGTGCAGCACGCCTCACGCACAAAGTCAGCTGCGATATGTCTCAGCCCACCTGTGATGCTCATGAAGACAGGTGTATAAAAATATGAATGGATGGATGGATAACAATGTGCATGCAACCCAGCACACAATTCCAGTCAGTGTATGCTTGCTTGCGAAAATGGAACCCAAACAAAGTCAATACCAAGCGAGGTGCCTTTCGGTTCTTTGGGGAAATGGTGGCAACAAACACCTGAGCTAAGGTCAAAGACAAAAATAGGTGTAGTAGAAGAAGTGGTTTCTTGGGAGTCCACTCTGTTCCAATGGATTAACCCCAGTCAGATCTGGACCTAACTATCCCATCTGGCGCTCAGTCGAGAGAGATTGGCAATACAATCAGTCATTTCAATTTGCCCTGAAACCTTCTAGCCCGGCCAGGCTCGTGCTCAAATGGTATGCTAATGTGAAAGGTATCTGGCTTTCTATCGTCTCTATTCCACAGAGGGATCCCCTAACTGCACCCCACCTCCCCAAACTGCACTTGAACCGCGGTCGGGGTGGGTGCTCAGCAAGCTTTGCAATAAGAGGCTGGGGCACCCTCAACCCCTTTGTGCTCAAACTAAGCACTTTAGCTAAAGTGAGTGTTAATTATGGACAGGCAAAACAGTCAATAAAAGGTTAATGCTAAAGTCAAAGGATGAATTCCTTTAAGCATTGCATCATTCCACCATCTCCACGACAACTGGCTACCTCGCAGGTCTCCTAATCAATACGTTTTACTGTAATGCGGTCCCTATCGATTTTCGTCCTTCCTCGGCCCCCTCCTCCTCCGTGGCTTTTATCCCTCGGTCAAATGAGAGAGACGCAGCAAAAGATGGAGAAACAAGTAAATAATCTCATTAACCTCAGTTTGCTTTGTTATAGAATGCTCGGGCTTTCTCCTAAAGGCTTGCGAGAAAATCTTACGGTGTTCTGCCGTCACCACCGCCACACTTAATCTCCGGCTGCTGCGTAATCGTGTAGCGGTCCACTCAAGCAAGAGAAGCAGCCATACATTAAATGGCCCTCAGCTCTTAACAGGATGGGAATCCACCTAATAGACAACATCAGTGTTTCCGCCTGACGTAATTACATTGATAAATGCACAATTTTGTCAGGCCAAGTGAAAAAGAACCTGTGGTGCAAGGACGGGAGACAACACTTCTTGCGTTACGGCTGTACAAGGTCGTTTGGAACCTCACGGCACAAGTATGGGCCCAAGAATCTGAAAGTATCTGAACTTGTGTTTTTTACAGTATTATGTCCCACGTTCAGAAAATCTGGATTGAAAAATGTGCTGTAAGATCTGTGTGTTGCATGTTCACTCAAAGTCAGATGAGGTACCAGATCATTGTTAACTGGATCCTGCAACTTCATACTACAAAATTTAAATCAGACATCTGGACTTTTTAAGAATCCTTTTGGAGATAAGGAGAAATGACCAAGAAGTAGTCGAGTTTCCTTCAATTGAACTTTTGGGGATTACAATTAGCCTTCATAAATGTCTCTTACACAATTCTGCTAACATTTTAACATTCTGCTAACAATTATAATTAACAATTAAGGTAATTATTATTTGCATGATTGATTAGCTCTACCGAAATACCTGATCATAGGTAAGCACAAGCTCGACAAGAATATCATTCCCTTACTGACTCATTGACATTTGAGTCTTAGATAACCTGTTCCTTTGTCCTCCACCTGGCAACTGTTCTGTGCAGGTGTGAGCATTTACAGCCTTGGCAGTCAATCACGCTCCAATTGCCAAGAGAATGCAATCAGACAAGTTATGAAAATTTTTACATTTTCATCGTAAATCAAGCTGACCCTGAAGCTAAGTTGAGCAATGTGTGCCTAAGGAAGCAAAGAGTTAATTAGTCGAATGTATTTCTGTAACGGTTGTGAAAGCTAAGATGCGAGTGAACATGCGCGTTTGTCAGGGAGTAGAAGGCGGGCAGATGGACAGACAGGTAGCATTTAGCTATGTGTAAATCTGTCAACGTTGCAGCAAAACATTAGCAAAGTCAAGGAGAGGGCATCAACACAGCAAAGATGTTTAGAACAAGGCTTAACCTGTGAGGTGAAACTTTAGCGCGTGGCCCACGCTAGCTAGCATCCAAGTACGGCTCAACTGAACCGAGGTGCCGCCTTTATGACTTTGTGATTGTGATGAGTGTAATTGACAAATTCAAATATTATCAGCTTACAGGGCATCTATCCAGCTGTGTTTTTTGGCACCCACCAACCTGTAACAGGTTGCCAGCTTCACTTGACAACAATCTGTTTGTTTTGATGAGCCAGCATGCTTCTATCATCCATTCATCATCATCTTACATACGGCCCTCCATTCAACATTTGTCTGCAGAGAGAGCGAGAGAGAGACAGACAGACAGACACAGAGACAGACAGATATCAGCCATCCATCTGTCATCTATCCCTCCAACCCTCTATCCCTCCATTCCTCCATCCCTCAGCAAACACAAATTCCAACCTTACATCTCCTAAGTAACAACCCCAGCGTTCATTTATACCTTCACGAGCCAACTGCCAGAAGCTCTATCCATTCATTCATGCATCCACCATTCGAGCCATCCTGCCAGCTTTAGCATCCGTTCACAAGTGTGGGAAGGGCAACATTCACTTCGCATCAATCACGTGCCATTGTCAGACAGCTGCTGACTGTACAACTTTTATGATTGTTTGAGGTGGGCACTCGCATGGGAAAGGGAAACAAAAAGAAAAAGGGCGGCTGATCTTCAAATGCATGACATATGTTCATTTCTCTTTTGATTACCTCTAAAGAGCCGAGTTTAATAAAACTAACAACCGATGCACTACTTTGCCTTTAATCAGTGCTTGTGCACATGACGCAGAAATGCACCGGCAAGCCGGAGACGGCGTGACCGCTTAAGCTGCGGCTGAGGCGCGTGGGCAGCTCAGAGGTAGACGCGGCCCAATTCGGAGATTCCGTGAGGTCCCCCCCCCTCATCTTGCCAAAGTTGAGGCCGCTCGTTAAACCACATGAAACAAATTAATGGCATTGGACGCCACTAGGAGCGTGGCGACCCGCGTGTGGATGGTTCTCAAGTTAGCTGGTACACACATGTAAGGATCCTTTTACCTGAATAGCCTTGGCTTCCTTCACACCCTGAACCCTTGATGTGGCCTGGCAGCCTGCCTCGTCTTACAGAGTGCTAATCCACATGCAACTGAAAAACCCGCACACACGGCTGGCCAGGTAGCCTCCAAATAGCCTCTGATAATTGGAGGCCATAAAACCCTGTTGCAGTCTGGAAGTGCAAAGGAGGTAAAGCCCCTGAACTGCAACTAACGTTCAAAAAACAGGTGGACGTCCATTAGGTGCTTAACAGCGTAACAAATTACCAAACAACCCAGCCCGCTCTTGCTCTTCCTGAGGCTATTGGATGGAATGTGGCCCTAATGTCAACAAAGTTGCAAAATTTACGAGCAGACAAGTATTGTTCAGACGTAATCGGGTTCCAATAAAAGAGAAAGAGAAAAGGTTGGATAAGGACAAACAGATGGGCGAGCTCCTGGCCGTTTACTTTTCCAATAAGTAGGACGGTAGCATATCACACCTCGAGGCCTTGGATCATCCCAAGATGCGTTTAGAGAAAGGCAAGGTGTGTCTGAGCTCCAGGCTGACTTGAAAAGAAATAGTGTCTTTCAAACTGCCTGTGCCAAGCTACATGCTTGCTAAAGTAGCTGCTAAGAGAGACGGGTGGAGCAGACATTTGATTAAAAAGTCTGCTAACAAGAAGCCCAAACAACGTAACAGTAAGTATGAAGTTACAAAAGGGGTCACCAATTCTAGTCCTGGGGGTCAGGTGCAGCGCACCTAATTCAAATTATTAGATAATTTTTTTCTGCCCTAACCCAGGTGAGTATAAAGCCAAGCCAAGCAGGAATGTATTCCAATTTTCCAGGACAAAGTCAAGCAGTTTCTGTCCAGACCTGTTACTGCGATGGCATTGTAAAATGATCATTCTGAACTCTTCCCTCTCAATTTCCTCATGACCAACCATCAGCACCTTGTAGGCATATAAATCCGGCAATCACCCCGATGATGGATGAGGCTGGCCCCGACAGCTATTGGACGGATACCTGACCCCAGTCACATGATGAGGTGGGCACAATACCCGCCTGTCTGCAGTTGACAATGGCAGAAGGGTCAAGCTGGCCCAACTAATTATGTGTCTTTTGTAGCTTCAATTGCCAGGTTACAAGTCATCCCGGTTGCTGCAGGGGACGTGGTGTTAAGTTATGAAGCTTTCTGTGTAAACTGGAGACTTTTAAAGTGTTTGGTGCTTGAAAAGCTATCATGTTCAGGAAATGTATGTTCAGCTGACCTAAAAAGGCAAACAGACACACTGTAGTGATTCTTGTAGTTTTTTTGTTGTTGATAATATTGTAACATTATGATGTTAATTTGAACACTTGTTTAAAAAGTAATTTTCTGACTTAATTCTTATATTGTAAGGTTCTTATTTTCGCGCAGTAATTTTTGTGATGCTTTCATAAATTCACCTGTTCATAGGGATACCAAAAAAACTCAACATAATTAAAATGAGTCTGAAGCAACTGTCTTACTGAACATTCGCGCGTATTTAAAAAAAAAAAAACCATACATTAGAAAAATATTTCAAACATAATATAGAACTCTACGATAAAAGCAAAATTATTTCATAAAAACAAAATGACAAACTAATATAGAACTCATAAACCAATTACCGGATACAGTCTGTTTGATCAGAGCCAATAATTAAGGCTTTGATGACTATCGTGACATAAATGAAATGTCAGCTGATAAAGGTTTGCGGTAGCAAAGTGTAAGCGAAAACGTTACATCTAAGATGACATTTGACTGGGCAAACAAAGTCAAGTCCAAGAGTACACAGTCCCAAAGTCCACCACCATCACAATCATTACTTCTTTCCTGAGTTATTTACAATAGAAAATGAACCCACTCTGAAAATGTCAAGTAGGGACAGACGAATTTGTTTAGCGTTGTTGAACTTCAGCCTAGTGTTGAGTGAATGTCTTCATTATGCACTATGAACATGTGCGTCAACTCTTTGTTTTACCCTGTTAAGTAAATACTGTAGAATTATTAAAAGGCCTCGGCATTTCAAGTGCTGTCTACTGCCAACAATTTGTTTGGAGGAGCAGCCAAGCTTGGGCCCTGAGGCTGGAGAATGCACTATAATGGGGTGTTTATGTGTGTCAGACTATGTGTGGATGTGTGTGTGGGGCGTTGGTGAACGCGTGTACCTGCCTGCCCGGACGAGTCTGTGAGTTTGTGTAATCTTTTTGTAATGGCTCACTGAAAGTTGCTCAAAACACCTGTTTGCGGTCTAACAGGTATTAAATGGAGTTTTCTTTTGTATGTTGTTCTAACACAGGATAATGGTGTGAACCAAAAGCGGTGCGACGAGTATTGGAACATCCCCGCAAACAAGTATTTCCTTCATGGTGTCATTTTTTTCCCCAACAGTGCCAATTTAAATATAGTTTATGAAATAGTTTACACTCATTTGTCCACATTCAAAGTGTTGTGGTGTGACCAAAAAATAAATATGTTAAGTTAGTCAGAGAAAAGATATGACTACTGTTTTTCCCGTTAATGAATAAAATTCACATTTAAAAACTGCATTTTAAGTTTACTTACATAAAAATGAGGGGAAAAATAAGAATTTGAGAAGGGAGCAAATAACTTTGCACAGCACTGGAGAAAAAAATATAATCTGAACGATATTTATTCAGCACACAGAGAAGGAAGGTTTGCTTTAAAGAATATCAAAATGTATTTTTTTGCTCTAACGTCACCTGCGGTCCACACTTCCATAGAACCACCCCTATGCCTATACAGCCTATTTGCAAAGTTTCTAAATTCGAGTAAGCTGATGTAAGCTTTGCTTGCTTGCCACACAAGACAACGGAACCAACAAACTATTCACAAACATCCGTGTGCCATCCGGGTGCCTTGACCAAATTCTCTGCCTTTCCCGCCGATTCGGGGTCAGCTGTGAGGGGATAACCTCGTCCTTAACTTTCACAGAAGCCCAGATGGCGACCGATCCAAAACCTAGCTCACAGATTCAGCTGCGCTGGCCGCAATTTAACCCCCTAAGCCAACCCCTCAGCCCGGGTGACGGCCAAGGTCGCAGACGCTCATTCGAGATAGTGGAAGGAATTAGATAAGGGCTGAGCGGCCCTCATCTGGCTAAGCCTGGTAAGTAGCAAGACTAACAAGCCGAGGCATGGCGCTTTGGCTTCTCACAGACATCCACTCTTCTGTGCTCGTTAGCCTGAACGCAACACGGGAGGTAAACACCCAGGGAAGGAAGGACTCAGAGGGGCTACAGATGGTGCGCCCTGGGCCTGGTGACTGAAGCTCCCAATGAGCTCCTTTTGGATGCAGTGTGATGCAGACAAACAGGGCGGAAGACAAAGCGCAGCGGAAGGAGGGTGTGAGGCGCTGCAAAAAAGGGAGGCGAACCTTTTTTCCTTCAAGGGGGGTAACAAAGAGGACTTTGGAGGAACCTTCAAAAAAGCAAAAATGACTTCTTCAAACTTAAATAGCATGAAAATAAATGATTTTAGAGCATGAGTTCTCAAAGTTTTATGTGAGTGTGCGTGCTCAAAGCAGACATGCCTACCGATTTTCATACTGTAAAGTGAAATCATTTTTAATATTTGATGTATATCTTTATCAGCATGCTAAAATTGTTGCGTTCTGGAGGATAAGAATGGAACCAAAGCAAGTTTAAAGAGAGCAAAGATATCAATTAATAAATAAAAGGATCTAAACAGGCCCATGGACCCTCCTGAAAAAACTTGGTCAGGAGACAGTGAAGGGTGAGGACAACAAGCTGCGAGTACAGGAAGAGACAGAAAATCATTGAGTAGCTTGCCCTTATGAATCTTTGATGAGGGGCAGTCGGGGTCGGCTGAGCCTCTGGTTAAATCAGAGCAACCAGTTTGTGTGTGTGTGGATAAATAAGACTTGGACCGGAACCAGCCCGCTGCATTTATTGCCTCCTTTAAGTTTCTATCCACCCGCCTTTACATCGCACGTCGCGTAAGTGGATCTGCTAATGCTAAAGCTAACTTGCTGTGTGCCGTGATGACAGTACATCTTCTATATTTAATACCGCAGCTGTCAACATGGTAAGAGCACTGTAAAGGCATGAACGCACGCCAACGTCAGATAAGATGCGAAGTTACATGCGAGGTCACTAAACCTGTCACAAAGAAATGAGGACATTACATTGTGAAAAACACGTGGGGAACGTCAGGACAACCAGTAGTGCGAGTCTCGGTTTTAATATGTTCAGGAAAAAAACTAAAGATAAAAAACGAATTTAGCTGTCAGCATGATGATAACCTTCATGTGCCGCAAACTACACAAACTTAAAAACTATTCTGAATTTAGTAAGGATATATAAATTGTATTCTAGTTTAATTGATCGGATTGGATTATCCACAATTTTCTTGATTTCAATGTTTATAATTTGAATATTCTTTCCCATTTTAAATGCACATTTTTATTGTAAATAATTGAAATAATTCTATGATATATTTATAGTTTGGTGGTAAATTGTCGATTCTATTTTTAAACAATATATATTAACATAAAATATTATCTAATCTTCACAGAAAAGATGACCTTTTGAAGACAAAATCTGGACAGAATATTACTTTTTATTTCAAAATTAAATTTATAACAATGTAATTTCTAATAATTTCAATATATACATATATACGTGTTTTTCAACATTTTTCATTTAAAACTGAGAATAATTTACCTAACTTCCTTATAGTTTCTGTCATTTCACTTTTGTTTCATTTAATTTATGTTGGAGTTGAGTCTGAATCTAAGTAAGTGACATAAGCATAATTTCTTGAACTTTAAGAAATGTTCCTTGAGTATTCAGAACTATAATTGTCTTCAAAGCTACGGATGTAATTCCCTCCTTTTGCATTGCTGTCATTACCTTTAATGAGCACGTTAATTGCGGATTTTCTCACCGGGTCTCACAACAAAGACTCTATTCAGCAAGCACGGTGACGTTTGTGTTACGCCACAGCGGGCACTGTTTTGCACTCAATTGTGATGCACGTGTCGCAATGTCTTCCAAAGCAACACTCTTCCAATTAACTCAAACATGCTTGAAGTTTTTCCCCCGTCATTGTTACGGCTTCACACCTGTTCTCGGCTTTCGGACACATGAAACGCTGCTGACAACCTGTTGGGCGGTTGTTTTAATTAAAATACAAGACATGTTACAACAGCCATCTTTCACATCCCCAACGAAACTTCCTTCTAATGGATGTCACCGAGGTAGCAATTATCTCCTCAAAATAATGTGAGTTTGCTGACAAAACAAGACGAGCAGCGTAGTTGTGCTCATCTCATCTGGCACCTGCAATGCCTTGCAACTTGGCTGCGTAGCACGTTTGGCATGTTCGCGATTCTCAGAGTTGTCTCAGCTTGTGTATGTATATGGCAGGTACACACTTGGGTGCATCAATTACTTTCCAAAAATAGGGCTCTTCCGATCACTCCATTAACGACAGATTGTCCAAATTTTGTTCTGAATGACCGGATCTGGAATTTTGTTGATATTCAAATGCAGAAACTCTCTCTAAGTATTGTATCAGTGTAGTGGTTTTGGATTGGGGGAACATTTTATTAACCTGACTATCTGTGGAGCAGAATGTGTTCTCCTGAAATGGATCATTATTTAATAAGCTATTTTGGACATTAGAATAACACCTCTAGCCTCTATGGGTGAGACACCCCTGATATCAAGCCAAAGGGTAAACAGAGCTGCAGTGACATTTGTTGAATGCACAGATTATCGTATGATGACAACATCTGGTGAGTTTTCAACTTGCATGAGAAAGAAGTGGGCTGATCAGCAAGACATGAATGAGGGCGTGTAACGTACGCTAATTCTTGATCACTTTTTGTGGCGAATGCATGTCAAAAACAAGTATAATTAAGACAACTGGGAACTGTTTTAAATTGTCAAAAGGTTTCCTTGATCGTGGAGCAGATTGACAACTTAAGTGACTGCAAGCTTTCAGAGCTGTGATTTTTCTCGTAGCCTCAGGTAAAGGCGGCAGAGCTGGTTCTTATGTCCTTGAGAGCCTCACAGTGCCCCCTAATGGTCCCTGAAAGATTTTTTTGTCAAAGCTAGGCTGCTTAGCATAGAGGACAAAAAGAAAAAAGGCCAAACCTTAGTGGAGTCTCTAACTTGCACCTCTTGTGCAGCGGACAAATCAATAGCGGCGTCTGAGAGGTGAGTTGAGTGTGCTGGAGGGGGAGCTTGAGGGGCCCCCGCCTCGGCCCGCTGCCCCTCAGGCGCCTCCTGAGGGGTCGTGGGGGTCCATGTGGTACCATCCTGCCTGTCTCCTCACCCTGCATATGTTCCGCATGGATAAGTCTACACAGATAGTGAGCATCCACACATAGGATGACGCCTAAACAAAGAACGGTCAGAAATATTACACTGAAGTGTATGGGGCGCCATAAAAGCAAATCTTGTACATTCGGGCCCCGTCCCCTGATACCTGAGAATACAAGACAAGACTCACTCCATGGTGGTGGTCTTTCACAAGAGCAGCGGGAGAAAGACCCCAAGAGACTTATTCAACCGGGTGGGACTCATCTAAAAACTGCCGAGATTGATTGAGGACACTGAAAAGTGCAAGAACAAACCAACCCCCCCCCCCACCCACGCCCTCGCCGCCTTTTGTTTTACTTTCAATCACAGCGGACATCACTTGACAAGAAGAAGTGGAGGAGGAAGAGGAGGCGGCAAAACACAAGCCCACTGCACCGTGTGCACTTGTCTGGCAGATGCCTGCGCTGACATTTGAGGCCATGGGGACCGTGTTGAGAGAGCAGATGCTCGCTGATGTACAGACACAGGCAAGTACATGGCAAGTACACAAGCGACTGAAGCAGAAGGAAATCCGTGCAAACGCATGACAGAAAACAAGGCAAGAGGTAGAAGTGGAAGAAGAATTCGTCAAGTGTCGAGACAAGCAATTGAACGGCAAAACTTAAGTGGCAAATTAATCAAACCCATAGGTAGGCTATCAAGCACTATTTGAGCCAACGAGAAGCCCAAAAAAAAGTATCTGCCTTTGTTTCTACATTCTAATGCTTGTAGATAAACTAAATAATTCATGGAACCTCAAGACAGGACGGCAAGAGCCGAGATTCAAGCCTAGAACTGTGGGACCAAGTCAAATGTCCTAAACCGTAATACCGCCACTTCTGCACACACTGCCAGACAACAAGCAGCGAATCAGTGATGGGAATTTAACGAGAACAAAGTGCAGAGTGAAATAAGCTCCACCGCTTATCTCCGGCTGAGAGGAACTAAGTTTTAAATCACGGAGGTCCGCAGGCGGAGTTATGGAAATGGCTGGCTGGCAGCCTCTTTGGTTGCCTGTAAACAGGATCTTGGTAAGGCATATAGCCTCCGGTGGGGCTTTCGGAGGGAAGCTGGCTTGGTGGCGCTTGCCGAATCCCTCTACCGGTCCCTCCCTCTATGACGCGCCTTCCTTTGCTGCAACCTGCCCGAACTGCCATATTGAGTAATTCATGAAGCGAGGCGGGGGCGGCAGCGGAAATGGTATCTGCACATCCTGACACAGAGTACATGACATGTTCCACATGTCTTGCCACGGAACTACAAAGAGCACTTTTGTTGTGACGAAGAAAATTTTTTTTTCTTTTTTTTTTCTTTAGTTGATGAGGTATTAACTAGCGCTTGCACTATTTCTTTGTGAGACAAAGAGTACATCATTGCTCATTGGGCCAAGCTGAACTATGCTTGAAGTAAAAGGTAGCTACATTCAAGCTATTACTGTCACTTGGCTTCATGTACAAATGTCCCAAGCTGACATTGCAATCACCGCTGTGTGAACTCTTAAGTCTATTCTGTTGTCGAACGAAAACTCTTGACACGCTCATGTGCTTAAACGCGTCAGCGGATCCTCTCTTGTCTCTCCGCCGCTAAGATGCTGTAGCTGGCACAATTAGTGCCCCAAATTATCTTTGGTGTTCACAAAAGTGGCGGCGGCGTATTACGAGTCGCGACACAAAAGTAAACAACTTCATCTTGTGTTGGAAATGTGTGTCAAAGTAAGAAAAAAAAAAAAGTCATTGCCCCGTGTATTGGGTTAAGGGACCGTCTGCTAATTAACAAGCAGTCTCTTCTCCGTTTGCCTTCAAACAAAAAAACTTCCTGCGGGACTCCTTTGTTTGGACCAAGGCATCATGGGTAGCCTTATTTACCAAGTTTTAATTGCTCTGGTGATCTGAGGGTACCGCGCCTTGTCGCAATCGCTCAACAATTGAATGGTTGCTCTTGCTGACAATTGTAATAAAATGACGCGTAGAGTCAGGACAAGGGAAATGGAGAACGTCGCGGGTACAGACAAGGTATGTCATTAAAAGGGGAAAAAAAATAAAGGTCATCGACCTTCCTACTTGTAACTCAATTAACTCACACATCAAATCAAATTCCTGCACTGAAATGAATTAAAATGACACTAATATGTTCCAGCCCTCAAAGCATTCACTTTTTTGGGTCGTATATTGTAAAACAAATATAAAAACAAAATTAGCATCTCACAGAATACACTAGTGCCACCACATTAATACAATGTGCAAAGATCTGACAGGAGGGGGAAGAGTACAACAAAGGTACGAATATTTTAGATGCAAATATTCTCTCCAAGGGAGGAACTAATCCGAGCAGGCGGGAAGCAGCGATGAGGACGGGACCGTTGTCCAAGGAAATGATTGCTCTCCCACCTCAATGTGACAACCATGAGAAGCTCACCGCCTCCCGGACCTCTCAAGTGGAACCGCGGAGGAGACGTGTGGCGTAACCATCACACAACGCACACCTTATTACAAACACACTAAACACACAAAAAAAATCTCAGAAGAGGAAGCAGGTCACTTATAGAGATTAGCATCTGTAGGCGCGTGACTGTCAACTTCGCCCAATCGAGTGCTATTGATGAAACTTTTTAGCTGACCTAAACACAAGTAAAAGTGCAGCTATATCGTATCAGACTTGTGGCGGCCCTAACTCCGCCCGTGCGGCAAAGGTTCCATGAAAAATTCAACAGCCAATCAGCTGGCAATTATTCTCTTTAATCTCCTAGAGGCAGCCAATGGGGATATGCCCTGTGGTGGTGGAGGCAGCCCGCGAGGGTTTGACTGCCTTTGGTGGCTCACAATCCAAACACTTTTTTTTTTTTTTGCATTTCGCTCTTAGAAAGTGGGATACATTTTGCATTCATATTTAGCTTTTAATAACTCCTTGGGTTTGTTTTGGGTCACTGTAGCCTGTTTGATAGACTGTCCAATCATGCTCTCTCACTGATCAATAGCAACGACCGTGCCCTAATGTTACTTCCACCAACACGTCAGACACTAGCAACACCGTCAATCCATCGACAAGTACAAGTCGATTATCCAAAATATTGATCAATTATTTGATTGATTAGTCACTGCACTGCTAATCACTAACGTTACAAACTTTAGCCACTTAATTCTATTCAATGCAGGTGGCCTGGCTTGGATATGAATAATTCTGCGAAAAATTGTTTATCACTTCCTGATTGTGACGTCGAACAGATACGTGGAAGCCTGGATCAATGTTGGAAAAGCAGCAGCAGCAGCTTGACAGGCTCCTTAGCCGCATGGCTGAGTGCGTAACAAGGAACACTGCTTCTGAACACCTCCGCACAAAGACTTGGCTACTTAGTGTGGCGATGAAGGGAAGCAAAAATATCCACAAACGCATCAGGAGCGCCAAATGCTGCCACACACATGTTGACTTTATTGGAGCACATGTGCTCAGTGACATTACTCAAATATATGCGCACAGACGCATAGTGGCATACACACTGGCGCGGAACTACCACTAAGGGACTCAATAGTGCTGATTTTCCTTGTCAGCTGCTGGGCAGGCACTGCTTTAAAGAGACATCAATCTGTGATGTCAGCACTTACCTAATGAACCTTCTCAGATCGATGGAAGCACTGGTTTGCTACACGCCCTGACTGTGCTGCCTGCCTCGATTTTATGTTCGCTCTCACGCTGTGTGAGAATGTCCGTGCCACTACGAAGGCGCGGTTCAATTGGGTTTATCGTGGTTCAGATTGGGGAGCTTGGGTGTCTGTAGTTGATCAGGGTGGTGGTGTGAATCCCACAAAAAGATACTAGTTAAAGCATCGAATCTCAAACTTGTGCTGTAGGAATTTGATGCAAGTACACAAGGTCTGACCCTATTTTTGTGGAGCGTCATGTCCCACTTTTTGGCGCGTCCTAATTTAGAAGTTGCATTATTGGATTAACTGAAACTAAGAAAGTATGAAACCATGTCAATGTTTTTGTCTTTGCAGATCGAACTCTTAGAGGAAAACTAGCCACAAGAGTTTTTGTTCAGAAAATCATCCAAGGTCACAAGAATTGGACTTGAACGAGGGCCTGGCCCAAAGACATTAGCATCACCTCGGTACCTGTGTGCAATGCTCACTATTTCTCCTCACACAATACAATCAGCTCGAGATGGCGGCGGATGAAGCTGTGGAGACGGCACAATTGGATTAGTTCCATTTCCTCTGATCGGGCCATCGCCCCCCCCCCCCCCCGTCTCACCTCGAATGTGACACCTTGAAATGCGGTCACCTTCCCCCCCTGTGCAACTTAATTGACCAGAATAAACATATTATATTGCGATAAGTACCGCGATTGTAACAAATTGTGTGGCGTGACTGACACAAATCATGGCATTAACCGCACATCTCTTATCACCCGGGCGTTGCTGTGCCTTTTTTTTTTTCAATAAACAATCCCCGTCGATAGCAAGGCGGTGGCGTGTAGTCAGGAGGCGGTGAAGGTTCAAGGGTTTGCAGGCGAGCGAGCCGAATGGGCTCGTGATCCCACGTTTACCCACTTAACCATTCAAAAAGTCATCTCCTTCCATCAGCGCCTGACTCGACGCGGCACGAGAAGCATTATCTTTCCACAGGGGCTATCACTCACAAGCTTTCTCTGAGACGCAGAAGCCTGGCCTGGATAGTTTGTGTACGTATGTGTGCGTTTCAGTGTGCCCTTGTGTCTGTTGTTGAGGTGCATTGGTTTGGACCTTAGTGGTTAGCATGTCGGCCCCACTTTTCTAGATTTAGAGTTTGAATTCTGGATCTGGGTTTTCTGTGTGAAAAAAATAATCTGTTCTTGTGTGTCCATTAATCTGGTTTCCTCCATCATTCCGAAACATGTTAATATGGAAGACTCACCATTGTTTTGACTTTTCAGATTCATTTTATAGCAACTTTGGATCACTTACAACATGGTATACAACCCTGACCTATTATTATTACTAATAATGTTATCAAAATGTCCCCAGATTCTTTTAAGTCATATTCAACTTTTTTAGGTGCTGCTGTTTTGATTAGCAACGGAATTACTAGTCAACATTTGTGTGTTCCGGTATGAACGATATGGTCAATGAACTATGTTTTGTTTTCTTGACTATGGGGGCAAATTGAGATGAGGCATCTACCAGAGTAAATGATCAAACCGTACCATGGTGAACTTAACTAAACCGTAGAGAGGGTAACGGCTGTGATGAGTCCAAGCTGTTCCCCGATTTCTGTCTGGTACCCCCTAGCAAACAGGAAATGGGGTGGATGGATTTTTGGTCTGGCCCATAGCAGAGTAGAGGGATTTGAAGAAATACAGGAGGAACGAGGAAGACGAAGGCGGGGTGGTTACGACGAGAGGAAGCTGACGTGTTAATCAGTGAATCAGCGTCCCTCCACTAATGTATGCCTGTGTAAATAAGGGCCTCATCTCCTGCCGTCACATACGCCGGCTTTCCAGCCCATTAGGCCCAAGCTGGCTGCCTGAGATGGCCCAGTGCTCACTGGAGACTCATTTAAGTGTCTATAGGCATCTGCGGCTGCTGATAGGGAGCCCACACCAAATTAATGGGACTGTGGGCGCTGCCAGCCGGCTCTCTTGTGCTCTGTGCTCACAGATCACCAGCAGGTATGCTTGAATGCATGAGCGGGCACACGTACCTGCGCACACACACACAGCGAGACAGATGTACACCCGGTCTGTGATTTTTATTCATGCAGGCTAAACTAACCTTTGCAGTAAAGACTGAGCAGCTTTATTAGTTTAGGAAATGGCTGTAATTAAGGATAATTCATAATGACTGCTTCTCGCCCCTTAGCGGCACTACAAAGGAGGGCCAGGCTAAATTTGACTGCTTGCAGTTTGTGCATGAATGCGGTTAAAATGTGGGAAATACATTCTTGAAATGGACAAAGATACAGTGGAACCTGAAAATTGGAAGAGTCACATAGGAAGCTGACTGCTAACGTTAGCTGCTACTGCTAAAACTTCATGCTATAGTTCACGTATCGTTTTTCCAAATACTGTCCAGTTCCCCCCCCTTGATTTTAGATCCATTGTACACTAGTTAACTTCTTAATATTCTTGTAGCGGCAGGAGTGACCGTACACAAAAGACATAACAGAATAAGAAGAAAGACGCAACAACCAAGCTAAGATGTCAATCATCGACCACCTTCACTTGTAGCATTTTCTGTTCATTCTGTCCAAGCCACACAAGATCTATAAACTGATGTGCATTTCAAAGGAGGCGTTGGCGAGGCCGCCCGTGCTCTCCCGGCCACACAATCACTGTCAGTCTACTTAATGACCAACGTGTCTGCCGGTTGCATTGCAAGTCAAGTATGGGCGGAGCTCCCGGGAGTGCAAACATGAAGCAGAATGGCAAGCATCCTCCATGTTGAAAGGCCTTGTAACTCTCTCACTCTCCCGATGCTTCCCCGCATTTCCTTTAGCTAGATCAAAGGCAATGAGGCCCTTAAGCAGAAGTAGTAGAGATCAACCCAAGCGCGAGGAAGTCGGCAACATATTCTGTTAGGAGTGCGCTATTCAAGTGTGTTTTGACAATGTATGGCAAAAGAACTAACCCATCCCGCTTCACCCCCCCAACTCAAAGTTCAATGAGGAAAAGGAGCATTTGATGCTCCTTCGTCCCTGGAAATCCCACGATCCGATCGGACCTGCCGGGCAGAATGAATGACTAATACTAGCAGGACGGAGGTGAGACCCACCAGAGAGGTGATTGAGAGCGGATGGATGACTTTATCAAATTCCAGGATAAAAGAGGTCAGATGGGAAAAGAACTGCTTGTGTGTGTGGGAGGGGGTTGCAGTGTAAAGCTGAGAGAAAACACAAGGCTCCTCTAATACCTTTCATAAAGAGAAAAGCCCACTCATCTGGCCAGCTATGATTAAATACAACCTGAGTGCTCAAGAACTAACCTCCACTCTCACCCACCAAACTCTCCACCCTCCCCACGATCCCTCGTTTGTGGTCATACGGACACCGGCTCGAGGGTGAAGAGGGTAAAAGCAATTTGTGAAGAACTTGTCGGGTGAATGGAGTGGATGTTTTAGGGCGACTCTGGGGATGGAGGGGAGCCATCTAGGAGGAGGTGTCACAACAGGCCTGTAGCTCTCTGACACAAACATGGCCGTAGTTAATGTGGTCGTCTGGAAGTCTTGCCGTCATCAGCAGATCTTTACTAAGAGCGTGAGCAAAGATATGGGAAAAAAAAGGTCCTTGGAGCCATTGTCGTGGCCTTTTCTATTGCACAGTCCTGTCAATATTCAGAAATGCTCCAGCAGGAGCCTTGAAAACAAGCAAGAGCGATGACACATGCATGTGAGGCGCCACTATCCACCATAACCTTATTACATATGCCTATGTGCTCCTCAGAGATGGAGAGAAATTGGACCATCAGTGTCACAATGCTGAGGCTTGTTTTAGGTGATCTAATAGAAGGCGATGATCCGCAGGCTTCCTCTGAGGCGACCAAGGCCTCCGGGGGCTCCTCCAGCCCCCCCTCGCAATAAGAATAAACACATGCGGGCGGTGGAGTCTATTTGGCCAAGAGAGAGTGATGGCTAGCATGTCGCCTATGCCGGCTCAATAAATCTCCATACGGGGCAGAGAGATGAGCACCACTTATCTCATCAGCCGCGCCACGGATGCCTCGCGACTGCTCGCTGCCCGCCGCTCACACCTCCGATTTATCATGGACAAGTGAGGGGAGGAGCAAATACGGGTGGGAGATGCAAAAGAAAAAAAAAAGCACAGGGGCAGAAAATGAAATAAAATGCGTGAGGTGGTGGCGGGCGGGGGAGAAAAGACATATTGAGAGGCAGAGGGCAGAGGCACATAATGCAGAAATATCGAGAGCAAAGAGAAAGGTTTTGCAGGGAAAACACGGGAGGCTCCGATGCAATAAACTAAAAATAAAAAATAAAAAACTGCAAGGAGATGGAGAGGGGAGCGTGGGGGCTAAATGTCACCAGCTCATTGTCAGAGGGGAGACGGGGAGCGGCGATTGCTCTTGATGGCTGGATTCTGTGAGATTCAGCAGTTTTCCCAGAGACACTGGGACATTTTTTTTTGTTTGTTTTCACATCCATTTTTAGCCACAGCGAATTTGTTTGTGCAGAATTGTATAGATTAAACTCACTTTATCTTGTTTTACATTAACAGATTTGCATTGGGTCCTACTAAGTTAGAAATTAACCTGTTACCCAAAAACCAGCCAAAATTTGGACACGTGACCACGCTATGTAATCGAGGCACAGCTAAAATTTTCCAAATACATTATTCTTAAAAAAAGACAACTTTTTAATAAAATCCAACTTTTACATGATATCATAGGGCGCTATAAGGTTACTTTTCTTGATATTGTACTTTGTTGTAAAAGACTCATCGGTTTGTGCATGGCCAGATCGAGGCAGCGAGGCGACCCCGTCCGTTCACCGTCTCCGCCTCTCTTCCGCCCTCTCGCTGTGAATTAACGTGGCACGGAATGAAAGAGCATTGCGAATGGGAACGGCGGGGTGGGCGAAGGGAAACAGATGGGTATAATATTCTCATCACTCTTCAGTCGGTGGCGAGGAGCGTGGCCCAGGGCATTCGACGGCCCAGCCAGCCGCCTCGCAGACCCCGCAAATATTCCTAAAGCTCCATTTTTCATATTTCCCTGTATGCATAAGGAGATGAAAAATCATCCCATCATTTGTATTGTCTGACTGAGGTTATACACAAATATTAGTTTATATACTGCACCTAAGATTGCCTCTCTAAGCAAGATGGATTGGCCCTTTGTAGGATGGGGGTAGGGGGGTCATAGTCCCTTGAAACATATTCAGTCCATCATTTTTTGGTGTGCTGCATGCCGGCATAAATGAGACACTGCTCATGGTCCGCATTAGGGCCTTAATTGGCAATTTTGAGTAGGATAACACTTGTGCTTTTCCCTCTATATTCATTCTGCACACTTAGCGGACGCTTAGCGAAAATAAATATTAAAGCCAAACAGGCAAAGGAATCAATTGGACTGGCGAGAAGCGTCTTCAAATCACAGCGCAATTGATTTCCGTTAGCTCTCGTGTGTGCGCCGAGAGAAGGCGGGAAATAAAAACGCAGTAAAAAAAAGGAGGTGTGAAGAAGTTCTGGGTCAGAAAGCAGCGAGTGATTATTTGCCACTCAGCCAAGTGTAAAACTCATTAGACAATGTATAAATGCCTTTATTCAAATCAATGGCGGACAGCCGGCCCCAAAAAAGCGTGGCAAATTTTTCATCTGCGCGCAAAGTGTAAGTGCTGAAAAGTAATTATCAAAGTCCATCGTGGACTTAATTGTCTCGCTGTGTTCAGATCGATACTGCGGCGGAACGTTAGCAGCTTTAATGGCAAAAGTAAAAAGTTATCTATAACAAAGTACAGTAACAGAAACTTAACCATAATGAAAACAATCAATCTTAAATCATCCTTATTGGAAATAATGGAAACAATCAACTCTGTTAAATAGTTTTCTGGGTTTATTATGGGACGTTTGCAAGTTGAGCACTGTGATGTCATTTCCAGCCGACAGCAAGTGGCATAATGGCCATCTCCCTGAGATGGCTGAAATTCAGGGAGATTTTGCTCATTTTTATTCCAGAAAAGACAATAGTGTTTTAACAAGTTGGGCTAAGTTTGTAAACTTGACTTCACCTTTGAATGGTTGTTGGTACTGCGTTAAAACTGTTGTTGACTATTAAACTGTCGAGCTCATATTAAGACTATTGATGCTAACGTTAGCTAAGTCCTTGTTACAATAGGTTTGCTTTGAGTTACTAGTGTCCACACTCTTCAATATTGGGTGAACTCACTTTCTCCTTGGACTTTTGAGACAGTTCATAAGTGTTTGGGTGTGTGTGGCTAATTAGGCGGGGCGGCGCTACAGATGTTGCGCTCGCGAAGACCCGTTGTGGGACACGGAGACGCGGTGACGCACGCGTGACCCCGCATCTGCCTTCCCCCTGTCAACTCTAAGTACCATGCTTTGTTTGGCCTTCATTTTTTACAGCTGACAGGCGGTGTTATTTCCGTCATTTGGTGGCATCTGCTTTGGTTGTTTGTGAGAGCTAAGGGGGAGCAGGGAGGGGAAGCGCACACACATACACTCACACATCACGCTTTTAATTAATTGCGGGGGAGATTACATGGTCTTCCAAGCGTGTAGTTTGTCATCAGAGCCCATTACACACTTCTATTAGATGTTTCTCCACAGTGTCAAGTGTAATTTGAAGGAGAGTCTTGGCGGAGGATCTCAGAGTACAGCGAGAGGCCTAATCGCAGCTTCGAAAATAACAAACTCCACCACACATCAATTAGAGCCGGGCGGAGGGTAAACAGCTAAGTTTTGCTTATTTCATGGCGCGTCACTCATTCACTCGCTCAAGCCCGTGACGCCATTGCTCTTCATTTCAGCCCCTGGGCGGCTTTATTTTCATTGCCGAGCAATGAAGTGTCTGTGTGCTCCGCCTCCATCAATCTTACGCCAGCTGAGTTAAACAGGACAGAAAGCGACGCGGCCGTTCCTCAGCACAGAACATTACCGGTGTATGGACTCATTATTCATCAGAGGCTCCGTTAGACTCACAGGAGGCCGGGGCGACGCGCAAATCAATGTGGAAAGAAGAACACGGAGTTTCTTGCAATCTTTGTACATTGTAAAATAAAAGGTTTGCTGACTCAACAGCGGAAAACCACACACGCACCGATACACTGGAGGAAATGATTATTTGGTCTCCTTTGACTAACAAAGAAATTAACTACCATTTTTAAGATCATTCTTTCTCAATTTAAAGCAGCTGTCAGATTGGACAGAACCATTTCTGATATTCTTACATCAAAATACATGGATTAAGAATTACAGTTCACTTTTAAGAGAAAATAAAAAAATCCTTTTAAAGTTAATTGTATTACATTCATATCTTATAACATGTACTTGTACTGAATCCCACCACACTTTGTTCCATTAGAATCACAAACTGCATCTCAAGATTGCCAAACCGTAACCATTCCCTCATTTCTTTCACAAGTGACACATGTTTTAAGCCTTGGCGTAGGCCGGCACTCTTGTCTAAAATGTAAATTGGTGAAAAAGAATGTTTTAATACAAGCCGTTACTTCTCATTTAATTGGATGGCAGCAAGAAAATGTGGTTTCGCCCTCCTAAAAAGCCAGCCAGCATTTGCAGGCGCCCACAGAGACACACGTGCACGACAGACTTCCTGTGCCACCGCCGCCATCGCTGACTAATGTCACATCAGTTTAATGGTCAACATAAGAGAAGGGAGTGTAATTGACTGTAATCCACATTGCTACCTCATAAGAACAAACTCTAATTGGCCACACATACTGTGGGATGGAACACACGAATAAGGACTTTTCAGCAACAGTGCTTAATTTAGACGTCGTTGCCATCATCCACAGATTGATAACAATTAAGTGGGTGAATGTGAATGGACAAAGAATATGCACAATGTGACAAATTTGTGATTTTAGCACACCATCGTGTCCTCTATGTAAACAATTAATTTTCCCCCCTATACGGCTTATTCTGTTTGGGGCTGGGTTGAGGGCTTTGTGGGACACCTCAGAATTTTTTTATTTTTTTTTTATAATTCAGCCACCAACATTTCTAAGCGATATGACATTTGGTGGTCATATCTATAATGAGTAAACCCACAATTGTTTTTTTGAAAAGTCAGCTCATGTAGGTTTAAGTCATTTAATGTCCCGCCTCTCATCCAAAACCAGCTGGGATAGACTCCAGCTCACCCACGACCTGACTGACAAATGCTATTGAAAATACTAACTTTGCAGTCAAAACAATTAAACACCTCCAATGGAAGACCACCACCTCACCATTTTCTCTACCAGCTGCTCTGCAGAACCCTCTCGCCCTGGAAAAGCAACCCGGGTGGTAATTGGGCTCTCTCACTTAGGGAGCCAAACAACAAGCAAGGGAACATTCTTGTCTTGCCACAAAGACGCACTTCTTTAAAAGGTGCAGTGTGCAAACAAACATCCCCAGAGGAGGACGTGCGCCTCCAGAATATCGGTTGGGTAGCGAGGACCAGAATATGGTCAGGAAAAACAGGAAGCGCTCCCACGGGCAGGAAGTGAAAAATCTAATTCTGATATAACATGTGAGGAGGGGGTGGTGGTAGGGAATAAAAAGAACAAGCTAATGAGAAGCGCAAAGACATACAGTAGGTAGGATTGTTTACAATTGGCTGCCTTCAATTTGAGAGGGAGCCGAAATGGAAATGGAGAACAAACAATCAATGCCTCATTATAATCTCACATCATGTACGCAGCCTTGTTTTTATACCCCTGTCAGTTTATTGTGAGAGACTAATTTTGGCTTGTGTTTGTTATGCTGCTGCAATTACAGGCTGATGTGTCCTCATTCGAAAAAAAAAAAATCTGTCCCAGTTACGTTCTTGTTTATATTCAGTTTTCCTGTTGTACTTTTTTGCCCGCTTAAATTAAACTTATTTTTTTGGCTCTCAAAAAACACACCTCTTGCTCGTTGCTTTATCTGTGATATTATCCTTTTTAATTTGCACTTTCCCCGGGCTAAAATGGGGAACGCTGACGTCTGCTAACTCGAGACCGACTCACAGTCAAAACCTGCAATTACCGTCGTGTCTATCCCTACCTTAAACATTGCTCAACAAGAAAAATATGCGGATACGCCACAAAAAAAGAAGCTAAATTAAACAAGCCGCTCAGCGCCGCGTCGTAAATTACCCCGAGGAATGTGCGACCGGCTTCAGAAACAAAGAGCACGTCACGTAAACTGTCTCGATGGCAGAGCACTTATAATTTGTAACATTTTACACATTTATTTTGTTTCTTTTCCCTTGCCAGAGTCTGCTTTTTGTCCGATTGCTAGCCTCGCTAGCCTCTGGGCTTGAAACGCTTATCTGATTAGCGTGTCATGTCAGGGATTTGTCACAAAGCCATAACATACACTATGGATTTGCGAAAGGCGTTCCTCAGCATGTAAAGACGCATGTGGAGGTTGCCAGTTTTATGTTGTCGTTTTTTTAAACACTAACATCCTAACATGACTGAAGACATCATTTGTAAAGGATTACGAGATACGTTTTGATACAAACCACAAGTGGCATTACTACGGTTTTGGTTTCAGGCAGTGACACCCTGTTGCATACTTTAGGGTTTGTTCGACAACATACAAAACAAAGGCAACCGGAGTCTGACGGAAAGAATGGCAGGGACTTAATTTGCTCCTGAGTCAAACTGTCTTCATCATGATAAAAGCCCTTTTCTCATCTTTCCATTCATTTTTGGTTGAGCGAGTCCACATTGAGTTATGGGTACAACCTGGACAGGTTTCCAGCCAAACGCTATGAATTTTATACAACATACGGTGATTCATTCTAAGATGCAGTCAGTGGATTTTTGCCTATTAAATTAAACTCCCAGTGACCACTAGCACCTGGGGGGCAGGGGGGGGGGCTGGACCAGGGTCCCAGAGCAGGCCTAAATACCTGGTGTCCCGCCCGAGGCTCCCGTCAGCACACTGATGGATCAGACACGCAGATGGCACAATCTCTAACAAGCATCTCCTGAATCCTCATCAGAGGGCTTTACTGAATGGTGATTAATTCCCGCCAAAGTCACTGACAGACAAGGTGCTTCATCCGTCACCGGTCTCTTTGCCTGCAAAGGCCCCCGAGCGCACAAGACGACAAGATGGAGCGATGCAAGGCACGGGGGGGGTGGGCTGCATGGGGGGCGCAAAAAGTAAATGTAATGCTGTTTAACTGCTGGGTAAAACAAACACTAGTTAGACAGGGAAAGAGAGAAACAAAGACTGCGAGTGATCCACTAGAACAAAGGGAGGACAGTGGAGGCCGAAAGAGAAGGATGACAAGAACAGAGTGGGAGGCATAAAAGAAAATGGCAGGCAAACAACAAAGGGATTACGGAAGAGAGAAAGATGCAGCGGAGACGTCGCCCGTGCGGCAAGCAGCGGAGACAAAGACAATCCCGCTTTTGACACCTTCACATGTTAATTGCCAAAATAAGAAAATTACCGCTGGGCTCTTTGTGTTCTCTCTTAAGGAGACAACGAAAAGCAGGACAGAAAAAAAAAAAACAGCACATCCAAGAGGATGCATCTTGATGTCAAAGAGGAAGCTTCTTTCTGGATCCTCGCGAGGTGTATGCAAAGAGACAAATTGTATATGTAGAACCTATGGATGGGTATTGTAAGAGGATGACCTACCCTTGTCAAACCACAGCGACTGTCACAATCTATAAAAGCAAAGTGTGCTGAAAGTGAGGAGAAAAAAAAGGGGGGGTGAAACTACTAAATAAACATCCTGCACTGCTGCGCGCTTTGCATAATGCGCATTGATTTCAAATAGCAACTTGCACCGCGCTTTGATGGCGAGTTAGCATATTAGCAGTCAGATCGGGTTAGCGCTCGATTAGCAGGAGGCAGGTTGCGAGTATCCGCTGCCGCAGTGCTCGGGTCTCTGAGGCTGAAATAGAGTAACGGTAAATCAATGCTGGCTGTCATCGCTGATATCATAAGAAAGTGCTAATTAACTTACTGCAACCTCTGGAACAGCTCTGACCAGAGGGCTAATGTAGCCTAATCGCATGCGGGTGGGATGAGGGGTGTACCCCCCGTGCTCTCTTTCTGCGGACTTTCGGCTTTCCCAGTCTGGGGGAATCGATTGTAAACTGCAGCTGGGGTCGCGACTGCCCGCAACTTCCCCCGCTGACCCATGCACAGCCCCGGGTAGGACCTTAATGGAGCCATAGCCCCTGAAAATCAATACTCAAACTGGCCATGGATCACAATGGGACTCCTTCTCCTGATTGGATTTGACATCAGGGCTGGAGCCTTGAAAGTGTAAAACATCTCCAAATGACTTTGGAATGGGATGGATGGAAAATTCTGAAGATTCATTAACTGCTATTTTTCATGATGTGGTGTGCTTGGTGTTAGAGTTATAATAAGGTTTCCATCATGGAATTGTTTACTACATTGTGAATGTTTTTTTTTTTTATCCATGATACTTCACATTTACGATACGGTTCTTTTTACAGGGAATTTCTGAGTGATTTACCCAACTCATGATTTCCAACTAAAATGTGAATTTATGGTTAATATTTTGCCCACATCCGGTGTGCTAAAAAACAAGTGTCAGTTCGGGCTAATCCAAGCCAAAGAGGCAAACGACCTAAACGACAACAGCAGAACCAATAAGCCATCTGCTTTAATTCCCCCTCACCTTGGGATAAGTTGTTTGAGTGGCTGTGTCCCATTCGGATTAATTCCCGCCTAATACTAATTGGTTCTTTAGCTGTGAGGTGGCCCCGGGAGGGAGGGGGTCGGGGTGAAGGGTGGATGCGCTCGGGAAGGGCTCCCTGCGGTCCACGCTCACTTGGGCTCGCCGGCGTCATTGACGGCGGCGCGCTGATGAGCTGGCATTTTTTATCAGCCTCTGCATTCCGCCAGCGCGCCACTACCCCCCCCCCCCCCCCTCGTCAAACCCCCGGGGCTCGACACACGCTATAATTAAGTCTCGCACGATCCATAATTGCTGTGTTTACAATTACTGTATACGAGGAACACAGAGGCAGCAGTGGGGAAAAAGGTATACGAGAAAAGGCAGAGCTTTAGACTAAACGGTGAAAATTTCATATTCGCTTTCCCTGTTGCTGCTCCAATCAGGCCTAATAAGCTCACAGGGGCTCTTTGGAAGGGTCAAACAAAGGCATCACTTATTTATTTTTCCCTATTATTGTTTCTCGAGGGTCGCCCGAAGTACTCTCGCAAGACAAGGATCCGCAGTCCACTGGGAGTCTGCTTGAGGAAGAGCCATAAATGACCCAAATGCAAGGGGCACTTTTTGGAAGGCGGCAACGAAGGCGCCGGTGTCATTCAAACTAAATGAAATGTTCATTAGCCGTGCCAACAGTGCTCTCTAAACAGACTGATCAAGGGCAGTAAATTTGCCTCTCCCCAAGCGTTTGACTTTTCTTCCCCCCGCACGCCTTCTTTTTGAGATTTCACTCCCTTTTGTCACCCACCTGAGATGGTCCTCATTTTATTTCCACTCACATCCCGGAGAAAAGCCTATATACAGTAAAGATTTGGTTTCTGTTGGGAACGTTAATGCAAAGGAGGCATGGAAGGCAGACCTTCTAAATGAAGCTTTGACGTCATGTTATGAACACATTAGATAGCATTGGAATAAAAAAAATAAAAATAAAAAAACTAGACAACTTATCACCTAGCTACATCTGATTGGGGCTCATTAGGTCAAATCACCGACCAGCAGAACACAAAGATACAAGATGGAGTTTGTCAACGCACTGGCACTCATTGAATTCAGGAGCAGTTCTTTAAACGCTTCCTTGTAGTTTGTTATGATACAAACCTCTGACCATCCAATTTGATGTTAATCTGTGAAACTACTAGTCTGGAGTCTTGGTGTCATTTCTCTAAATTTCACACAACACAACAATTCAAGGGTCTTTGCAATGTGTGGTGCCCGGGGCCTAATAATAAATGAAACAGCGTCACATTGTATAGAAGACTAATAACGTCTGGCTGGGCATGAGGCAGACAAAAAAAAGTGGCGTTTAAGGCTGTGATTACTCGGTATTCCCCCTTAACAGTTTCCCCTTCCCTCTAATTATGTTCCATTTTAGGCAAACTGAAGGAGGGGGTGAAAAAAAGAAAAGAAGAAAAGCCAGGCTCCATTTCATTTGATTTTCCCTTTCTAACAAGGCGTCTTGAGTTTATAATGAAAGAAATGTGCCAAAATGAGATAAAAATGAAAAATAAACTCTACATTTATCTTCCTTATATTTTCCCCTCTAATAGGCAGGAGTGACATAAAACAGGCATTTCGATTTGCACAAACACATTTCATAGCAAAGGCGGCGTTCGGGTGGCTTTGTCACTCGTTGCAACCATGCCTAAAAGTGAGTCGCTGAGTGCAATTTTCTCATTAACTCATATTTGAATGTGTTTTTTCCCCCCCCTTCCCCTCACAGCTTGCGTATATAAATTCCCTCCGCCACATATGAGTGAGAATAATGACATTCATTTAAGAGCTGAATTAAAAGTTTGCTGGGAAAACTTTCTAAAGCTTCTCTTTCACACACATCTCTAATTATTTTTCATAACCTCAAGCGGTGAGCGGTAATATCGACGCTTCCTGTTCAAACTTGCATACGGCTGACAGGTTGGAAGTATCTCTCCGCCCATACCGTCGCTTAAAACAGAGGTAAGGAACAGCTGTTGCGGCTCCAGGGCTCCCCCTCCAGGCTTGAGACTAACAATAATTGGACAGTGTAAAAAAAAAAAAAAAGGAAAGTTGAACTGTACACTGCTAATAGTGATGTTAGCACAGATGCTAACAGGCAAGGTGTCTTGGCTTGTCGATGATTTAATTTTTGCGGAACTTGCGTCTTTTGATACTGAAATAAAGTTGACAACAGGAAAATGATTTAAGATAATATTAAATTTAGATTATTAATGGTTAGTGTAGTGTTTTACAAATATAAAGTTGTTCATAGTAACATTAACATAGGTGTCCTGGCTGTTCCACCAATTAAAATGGACTTTCGGAATCCATCGCCATGACAACGCCAGAGACAATTTTGTCCTTCTTTAACGATATCAAAAGTTCATTTAAAAAATGAAATTCAAACTAATGCATCATAAAACAATCTATTTGAAAGATTCTACATTAGCGCATGAAAGACTTGGTGAATACCGCTATGGTGAATGAAGTAGTCTACCTCGGCGAGTCCTAAGATGGATGTTGGACACTAAACTCGCCAAGTCAAGAGGCTGCAATTACGATCCAGAGTGATTATCCTTGGCCATTAATAGCAGCAGATAACATGCCACGATCAAGCATGTGCATAATTAATCAGCGGTTACTCAGTCCCCTCCTCTGGCTTTCTTTCCCTGCTGGCTCTTTCCAAAGTAAAACAGGGTTACGGACAATTCCCAGCAGTAGAACTAAACGCATCGCCCAAAGCATACAAGACAAAAGCGAGTCGTGCGATTGACAAAACATCAGTGAGCGCGGTAATGAACACGGCGAGTGGTCTGACTGCCTCTTAATTCGCCAATCTATCATCCTTCAGCGTGATTAGAAAGAAAAGCACCTCTTGGAGACATTAGGGAAATCCTTTTTCTATTATTTCACCTCCATCAATGAGGTCACATTTGCCTCGACTTTTACGCGTATTACTTTATAAAAGTTGCAATCAGATTTTTTTTTTTATACGTCAACGTCTTCATATTGAATTGATATTGTGTTTCATTGTGTTGTATCTTTAAGTTTTCGTTAACAGTGCTTTGATTCAAGCCAGGTCAATAAGTGAAATAGTTAATCTGAATATTTATATTATCCATCAAATTTTTTTCTCTACTGTATATATTAAATGTAGTGTTATGACACATTATTGTATAATGCCTTATTCTGCAATTCCCTATCGTTGTAATGACAGATCGCCTGGCCTTGAAGTCTCTGTATTTTCTACATGTTGAAAGTAAGGCAAGGAAACGTTCATCTGAATTCAGACTTTCTTCAATGTATAAATAAATATATATCTTCACCTGTCTGAATAGTACACTGTTTGTAGATCGCTATCAAAGCTTTGGCGTTGTGTGACCTTCATTCCCAGATGAAAGTACCTCAGGCTTATTTCTCTTCACAACAAAACAGTGTCAAGACCAAAGACCACGGACCTTGAAACTTTCAAAACCAGCATTTCACTCACGGGTCCTCAGGGGTACCAGACCTTCCATCAACACCAGAACCTAAATTGTGGTACAAACTGCTCAGGCCTTGTCATTTATTTAACTTATTATCGTCCATTAGGGAAAAGGAAAACTAACAGAAAAACCTTCACATCATGCAAGGATCAGAGACAAAACTAATGAAAACACACAAGTGACGTTGGGCACATGCCTGAACCCCTGCCACTTACTGCGTATTGTCTTTCATCAAATTCTGCACATAGCATCGGTTCAATCCGAATCAAACGTAGTGTTGTTGACAAACCGGAACACCTGACCTGTGATCCACCTCTAAATAAAATTCCGGAGAAAAGCATTCAGCTTCTCCACTCCCCGCATATCTTACTCATGCAAATCCCTTTTACAAGTTACAACTGTTATATTGTTTGTGGTGATATGACACATTTATTGGTTCGTGTTTCAGGTTTCTTGGAAGTTAGAACTGTGCCCACGAGCGAGGAAAAGCCAATTGGAATGTTGAAATTTGATGTGAGTAAATTCAAAATACAGATTAAAAAGATCAACATACCTCGTGTCTAGCTAGCGTAAGATGATAAAAAAAATGTCAGGTAAAGCCTATCAGAGCATCTGAACATTATTTGGGATTAATCAGAGGAACAATAAATGTTCCCAAGTGTGTGCTGACTCCCATTGTATGAGTTTATTGAATGTGACTCATTAATTCTCTGTACACAGTTTTAAGAGTGCGTGCACACCATATCACCTTGCTAAATGTTATCCCTGCCTCTCTAAAATATTACTTTTTTCAGTTAAGGTTATCGATATAGAAAGACAGACAGATATTTACTGTACACATTTTGAGAGAAACTAATTAATGAAAATGTATTTGATGCAAAGTCCTTTGTTGTTGTTGTGTTGTTCACTTCGACAAACCTACTTGACTATTTCCCATGAACTCCCTCATACAAACATGACAGCACAATGACTAACGACTCACTGATGATTGTTTGCCAAGTCATTAAAAACATGAGACGAGATGACTTAACATCAACGATCCCATCGTGACAGAACGGCTCAGAAATGTATTCTGTTTGCTAACCCTAAAGCCTTAGGAATTAGTCGGTGCTAATGTGGTCACTTTCTTCACCCCCCGAGATCAAACGGTGACGAGGTGAATCACCGCCGAAGGGATCGGCTTGATAACATGCCTGTGCAAAGGAGTTCTGATTCGCCCCATCTTCATATTCCGACACTAATGATGAGACTCGTACATCTGTTCATGACAAACACCCCAGGCAAAGTATTACAGGGGTTGGATGAAAACATAATTCATTATGTTTATAAGACGTAAAAAATAGGCACACGTACACACACGAGTTTGTTCTCTTTGGTGACGTTTGTGTTTGATCTCTCGCTCTGATAAAAAACACTAACTCATCCAGCCTGACTTGCTAGGCCATGTTCTGCCCAGAGTGCCTGGGGGGTTTTACCGCACACCTGTGCAAAGAGTGAGACTGGAGAAATACTTGGGGAGAGCTTGAGAAGGAAACAAAGTAGTGTTGGACAGGATACGAACAGGGCTTGGGTAAAATAAAAGTAGAATTTGTGAACTGGCCTTGGGCAGGACTCGAGTAAACTACTTTGTCTCGAAGTAAATCCAGCAGTACTCAAGGTGGACCTGATCAGGACTCAAAGGGCACTTGAGCAGGGCTTGAGTAACATTTATGAAAGAGTGGCATTACTTCAGAATTAGAACGTGTAGGCTTGCAAGACTTGATCAGCATATGGGCTGGACTTGAGCAGGACTTAGGGTCTTGAGGTCCACCTTGTGGTCTTAAGTAAAAATTAAATTGACTTGAACGTGACTCAAGCAGGATTTGAATATGACTTGAACAAGACAAGGATGAGACTTGAGCAGAATTAAGCCAGGACTAAAGCAGCACAGGAGAAAAGACTAGGGTATGAGGAGGACCTGAACAGAACATTAAAAGTACTTGGTCTGGTCTTCAATAGGACCTGAGTAGTACTTAGGCCAGACTTCAGTATTAAGGTGCACTTTGGGGAAACCCAAGGGGCTTCAAATGTATTTTAAAAGGACGATTTAAGCAGGATCTGAGTCAGAGTGACGCCCAACTTGAGACTCAGCCCGGGTCTAGGGCCTAAAATTGCACAGCTATGTCTGCCTCCGATGGCATGCAGGCATCAGTCCTCAAACCACACCTAGCTTTAAACAAAACCACACAAAGCCTAGGTGGATTCTTTCATCATTTTCAGACTTTAGCCCGTACATTGTAGTGCAGTTCCTTCAAAGGTGCACTCCTATCATGTGCGTGAAGCCACTGTCATCTGCATAAAAGCGCACACACATTAGCATGTTGTCATACCCGTGTGAGCGGCAGCTGGGTGTAAATTGCACAAGGGTGTGGCGTAATGAGGACTGATGGCTCACGCCTGCTGTATATTCCGAGAGGGTGTCTTCTGACAGCTCTGGGAGGCGATAAAGTAATAACTAATAATGCGGCAGATAGCGGCGCAACTGTGTGACAACTGTGCCGAGAGAGTGTGAGGCTTGTGTAGCGGTGTCGGGGAGGGAGTGGAGGTAGCGGCGTCTGTGCTAGGGGGGCTTCCTTTCAAGTTTCAAAGACAACCTCCGGTGATGGTTTCAAGCTTAATTCGCTACCTCCAATAAACACACAGGCAGAAAGAGAATACATAAACTGTTTAACAATGGCTCACTTTGAAAATGAAAGCAAGGCGAATGCGAGCAGCCATCAGTCCGCCATTGCTTTTTCATAATCCATCACAACTAGAAACGGAAATTGAAATGAGAGGAGTAGCAGTAGGTGCGCAAAAGAAGCACCGGGGACAGACAAGCCTACAACCCCTACCCCTCTTCTTTTCCTACAGAGGTGCATGATTATGCTCAGGTCCTTACAAGGGGGGGGAGGCTCTTCCATAAATCATGCCCCCCTCCCCCATTCAAAAAGACTGAAGACAGTCTTTGCTTAGTGACAAGACTCTGCTTCCTCCTTTTCTTTTCTGCATTCGTGCTGTCAGAGTCTTGCCTTTTAATGGCGGTGTTGAATTAATATTGATATTTAATGGTTTTAGATTTGCTAAGGGGTGGTCTTAAAAGTGCAGGGAGAACCTCGAAACTCAAAACTGAAAGGCAGACGCAAACAGATCCGGATCCGCTGTTCAAAGACGAAACATGGACAAAAACTGAATGAGCGAGTCTGGTAGAAAGTGAATCAGTGCAGACTGCCAACTCATACCAGCAAAAATGCTAACATATCTGTTGTGGACGTCACAAGTGTCATTATGACATTAACAAGCCAAAATCAATTCGCTTGGCTTGCACTCAGCCAACGCACATGGAAAATCTCTCCGGCCGCACGGCTTGAAAGCTAATTTTAAACACCGTGCGGGGCATCTACACTCGGCTGTCGGGCCGCATTTTGGCGCTGCCGCTAATCTATTTATTTACAGATCTGCAGCTGCGCGATCAATTCTGATCAAGTTTAGCTGGACAAAAGGCGTCGCGACAGCGGGCCGCGGGAACGGGAGAGCCGAAAAGAAAGCACAGACGCGTGCGGTTTCGTTTCAAGAGGTAAACCGCAGGTTTAGGTATTTCGGTAGGGGAGGTGGACGGCGGTACTGATCCGGATTTTCCCCCGCTGCGCCGTTGGGTCTCCTTGTAACCGGAGTGGCGGCTAATGCCTCACCAGTGTTTAGAAAAGGACAGAAAGCGTTTAGCTGTAATAGCGAGCCCATTTCAATAACAAACCTCAGGAATAAAAGACGGCGCTAGACTTGCAAAAAAATACGAGGCAAGGATTTTCAAAAAGAGGGAGGGGAAAAAAAAGTTAACCCTCCACCCATCCATTTTGTTTTTTTACCTGCGGGCGTTCATCTGCGTTTTACTCACCTTTACCATCACCATGTGAAGTGTCAAAGGGTACGCCTGCTCACACACAGATGCACACAAGCGCCATTCCTGACTGATGCGGTCATATAATAAAGATGCTCTGCTTGTCAGTTATCATTAATTTATGGCTACTTTTTCACCCGCCCGTCTGTCTGTCTTTCTGGCAAAATAGGCTTGTTTCAACCAAAGCCATGTGAGTGCTGCTGCTGCCACAATCCAAACACAGTCAACCACAATTAGTTCAAGAGCTTTTTTGAACTTGAAACATCCAAACAAAGTCGCTTTTAGCCGTTACCATAGTTTTGCTGATTATATTGTTTTGGGAAGCTGAAAGAAATGTTTTTAAAAACAAAATGCTTTTAATTTGCTCACCTTTGAAAATAAAGAAGTGATTTTAATAGTAGGACGCTTATCAAGCCAAATATTGATGACGTGCAATTGTCCCTTAGATGACAACAATACTATATAAGGTATAATTTGAACAAAACAGCGTCTGGGAACTTAATCAAGATGGTTACAGTTTTTACATACAGTTCTGTTGTAATTTTTTTTTTTTTTGCAAATAGACTGCATGTCTTAATTCCTGCCTTATAAATTCGAATCATTTCATTGCGTCCTGGAAGAATAACGACTATTCTGGCATGGAAATTGTAGCCTTTAAAGTAGTTTGTTGGCCTGTGTGAACAAGGATTGTTTTGACAGCATTGTAGTTGTATGTGTAACTTTTCCATTACTCAAATGTTTTCTGACTATGATTGTGCCTCAACATGCACCACTCCGTCATTCCGAGCCTTTCCATGTTAATCAATGAGAATTCTTCAAGTCAATAAGTCTGTTCCCATGACCCGTGTAAATATCATCAAGAGGTAATATAGTTTAGGGTCATGGCCGGTGGGCGTGGGTGCACTCCTAAAGCTCAGACCTGGATGCTTTGGGGGACAGGCAAACTCTGTTACAGAAAGGCAGTCCAAGCCTCAGGAGCCCCCACCGGCGACAGGTCCCATGTCACGGATGGCAACCTCCCTTGCGTGGAGCACAGGTAGTGCACCCTGGGGGCCCGCTTAGAAATAAAAACAACACACACCAGGACACCTGTGTCTGAAGCTGTAATTTGTCTTTGCCCATGTTCAAGGTGTTTTATGAGCGAGAGGACAAGGTGAAAAAGTGGCCGGGTAAAAGGGGAAAACCTCAAACTCCAAGCAAACACCTAGTTCTTTAAATCTGGTGAATAATTCCTTAACTTTTATGCAAGTTACAAAAGTTTACTTGAGAAGTATTTCTCTGTTGTTGGGAGTATAACCGGGCATGAGTGGCTGGGGGTGATTGGTGATCCTTGCCGCTTGCTGTATATCTAATGCCGGGGTATTAGCGAGGGTCCCTCCCAGAGGCAGTGACTACACAGGCTATGGCGAGAAGACGCTCATCAACGTCGAGCCCCCCCGCCGCCATTCCACCCGCGCTTTCAAAAACGGCTTTAGCCATTCAAAGCAATCAGCCCGGCTGGGTCGGCCCATCCAGCCCAAATCCTTTCATGGCTATCAGGAGTAACTCACAGCCCGGGCCTGCTGGGGGCAAGGCGGAGACGGAGGCAGTGGGATTCGCTCATAAGGGATTGTGAAAAGGCTGTGACACACGCTTATTCACAGCCCAATAACCCCTCAACAAAAATATAAAGTATAGAAATGAATCATTCGCAAGATGGGAGTTGGAAACTATCCAGTGGCACAAATAACGGAGGCCACCTTGAGTACTTGACAAACATATTTAAAAAAACTTTAATAAAATAGAATTCTATTCTCGTCTTCTAAATTTTAAGTTGCCATAAATTTATCTAATCTACAGAGTCTGTGGCCTCACCGTCAACTTGCTAAAGGGGAGTGTAGATAGAGGCACGGTGGTGGACGAGGTACATCCTCGCCGTTAATCAAAAACCATAAACACGGCGCTGAGAAACGGAGGCCATCTTGACCTGAAACAGGATAAGGACAACGGGAAAGGACAGAGAAAGGAAGGAGGCTACCATACAGACCTTTGAACATACGGCAATTAGCCGAGGGAGTTTGGGCTTCAGATTCTATGCTCACAATGAGCTCCGAGCAGCGGCGCTTTCAAGTTTTTGACAGTAGGGATATTAAGACAGTAAAAAGGTTGTGCTATCTAGCCTTGGCGCATAATCAAACGGATTAAAGTATGGGAAGCCAAGCTCACAGGTTATCCTCCAGGAAGCGAGTCGTTATCAAAAAGCTCAAAGCGGCTCAATTTTCCTGTATCAGAAGTGTTTTGGGCCGGGTCGTCCAGCATGAATGTACTAGGAAGCAGAAGTGAGTTATAGAGTATAAATAAAATTCTTCAGCAAAGTCTTTGAACCTTATCATAGTGTGATCAATGACTGGATCTGCCCCCAGTGAGAGCAGGTGTGGTCCGAGTGGAAGAGTCCAATTCCTGTCAAGCGGACCTGTACTGTGTCAAGGTGAACCAGACTATAGCTAGTCAGAATTTGTCAACCTCACACATACGTTAGGTCCAAAGAGGCGACATTCCACATCCTTAAAGTAAGCTTCTGTAGCCAGGATCCGGTCTTTGGGGTCTTTTTCTGGGGGGGCTATGCAATGACAATGTCATTCATTTGGTTTGGGTATATAGTACAGTACGCTGCACTGTACTGTTTAGTAAAGGCTAGCTAGTGTTTCACATGTAACCGACAGTATTTCATGCCATCTTAATAGCTTTGTAAATAAAACACTGAAGTGAAGGACAAGACTCGAGAAGGATACATACAGTCCTGTAATCATTCGAGGCCAACACCGAGACTAATGTGCGACAGATTAACTTTATGAAAAAGAATAGCATTACAGGCCTTGTCGTGATGAAATCAGCCCGTAGTCTCAAATTTAGCATGTTCATTACCGAAACCACTGTAACCTGCCAGGACTCTGGAATAGCTTCAATACACAGAGCCCATCTGTCTAACGTTGAGCACATTGGAAACAGATGGAGGGCTAAATTGTGCTTTTGTCCAAATTGCAAAATAGCTACTTGAGAAAGAAGCTAAAATAACATACAAACAACGGCAACTATGATAACAACCGTGCCTGGAATGAAACGCGGTACAGTAAGAGATCAAAAACATACGGCGAAACCAATTCAGCTTTGCTCTTTGAAAGAAGATACCCCTGAAATTAGCGTCCCCGGTATTGATTTACTCTGCAAGTTCATGTATTTTTATTTTATGCTAGACATGGGCTTCACACACACACACATACACTAAAAATAATTGAACAAAAGAAAAACACAAGATAGCGCTCATCAGGTTTTTCCAAAACATAAAAGATTGATACCTTGCTTCTTTTGCCAGACAAAAGAATAATTGAGGAGGCGGTTGAAATTGGTATTTGGAGAGTGCGGCGATGAAAGCAAAAGTAGATTCCCGGGTCCCCAGCATTAGTTTAATAAATCATAATAGGGGAAAATGTTGCAGCGAGGGCACATTTTTTGATCAAATATCTGTGCCTCGTGCTGAAATACGCTCCTTCCCATTACGCACCTCAAATACAATTTCATGATTAGGTGGATTGTGCAAGACAAACTGAGTTAAGTCAAGTTTGAAGAGTGAACGAGGATGACAGGGAAACACGGGGAAACGCTAACAATGTCAGAAGAACTTCAACGAGAAGGTTTTCACACTTCTGTTTACTTTTTGGTCCCACTCAGTTGATTAGTTAGCAAACTTGCTACAATTTATTTCCACAAAGTGACTCATCCAAACAAATCCAAATCCATTACAACCACATGAGCTCACGCTCCTTTCTTATTAGGTGCAAGAATGTAAACAGGAAATAAAACTCCTGTAAGAAGGAGTGCTCACAAGGTAAAATCTGCTTTGTTAACTTTAATGATTATGTGGACAATCTAGCAGGCTATAAAGTAAGACAAAAATGAATATGCAAACTTGGAAATGTCACAAATAATATATCTAAAGATTATGTCAAGAAGTAGGACAATATGCTAAGTGCAAATGTGAAAGCTTCAATAAGTCAAATTTCTACTGGTGGTCAGGATTGACGCAAAAAAAAAGTTGGGTTGTTTTTGACAAAACATTGCAAATTTCAATCTAATTGTTTCATTTTTATCAGAACATTTTTAAGAGTATATGAACGATTTTGTTTTATTAGGTCAGGACCAGAGTACAATTGTTGTGTTCACAGCTGACCAAGCAAACGGTAAAAACTAACTCCAGTTCAATTAAAACAGAACCGAAATTGCTAGCCTAGAAGTACAATGAGGTCCAACTAGAAAGTTACAAACTGTCGACAATAAAACAAAAGATAAACTAAACACTAAATAGCCTCTCAGTCTCCTAAAGCCAGCCATCAGACACGGCAAAAAACACATAAGAAAAGATAAACAGGCCTTTATACATATAAAATAAATATTTCAGTCCAAATCACATCAAGGTATAAACAGTGAGCCCTGAGCACATCTCCAATTCTTTTTTCAAAGTAAGTCCCGCTGTTCCATTTCAAATACCTCGGGGTTATGGGTCATAATACCGCTCCCCGGCTTCTGAACACGTTTATTCAGGCATCCTCCTGTAAATAGGGAGAGATTCAACATCAAATATTTCTATTCCCCATGCCGGCCTCTTTCGTCTGCTCGGAGTTGATGTGTGCTTTTGGCTAACAAAGTAATAGTTTCTGCCTTCGACGCGGCAAACCCAGAATACAGAGTGGGAAAAATAATTGAGGCGTAGACTTTCTTTGGTGTCACAATGCATTAGGGCCATAAACAGGACCAGGTAGAAAAATCAATGGAGTTGGCAAAAATAACCAAAAGATAACCCGGAGCCAATATATGTCAGGAAATTAAACGAGTGTTGCTTATGTTATGGCTCACATCTCGCAGGCCATTAAGGGGGGTAATAAATGTGTTATAAAGCTCTTACAAGCCCCTCAGGCAATTAAAGGCTGAGCTTCAGAGCTGTTTACGAGATTGTTTATTACAGGCTCAGCTTATCATCATTTACCACACAGCAATGGCTGAAAAGGGAGCCCGTAAATAGCCGTTTCCACATGTGCCGGGTTAAACGGGGCAGTGGCATCTACAACAGGTGAGGTAAAGAGAGGAGGCGGCTCCTAAGGTGGCCTCTTCATATTGGCCCGATCCACCAAGTGGAAAAATGTAAGTAAACTTTGAAAATTTTCATTTCGTTGGATTTTACCTTTTGTACTTGTATGTTCACAGGTGAGCTACGATCTATCCCGGATGGCTTTGGGTGAGACACCTACGTGCAATTTGGGCTTCAATTAACCTAAATCGCTTAATTTTGGAACACAAGGGAAAATGCGTCTAAGTACAAAGAAATCGGAAGTCAACTACCATCTTGGATTGCCATTGGTACGTCAATAGGGCCTTTGCTGAGGTTGATTGCAAGGGCGGAAAAATGCTAAAATTCTGACCTAATTATCAGTACGCTTGAATTCCACTTATGTGTTTCCTCATCACATTAAGGTGCTCCAACCATGTTCTTGTCCCTATTTTAACAGCTCAACACAAAAGTTGATGCTACTGAGTGAATGTGAATGATTCATATTAAGAAGCCTTTGCAGCCACTCTTTGTCCATTTGCATATGAGAAAAGTGTTTCAAAAGCCTTGTCTATAATGCATAAGAGCCTTTTAGGCCGTGTTTACTTCAACACTCCATCCGTCCCCCTGACAAGCCGTGCAAAGGTTTGCGTCATTTTGTGAGACATGCCCGTTTTAAATTATTCACTCAACTCATCCCTCGTCTTCGTTAACGAATGCCAGTGCAAATCCGCATCGAAAAAGACGGCGCGGTCTACAATGATACTACTTCAACAACACCCGAGCGAAACCCCTCAGGACGAGGCGATAGTCGTCAGTCCTGAAAACGCTGAACACCGCCAGTCCATTTAGAGGCCGCCTGCTTTGTGTACTTTAACAGGCTGTGATTGTAACTAGCAAAGAAGTACACTGTTCCAACAAGCACCTTTGCCGTAGCTGCTCGATGCATAATTCACCAGCCGTGATGTGCGTCTTAAATGCTTTTGAAATATACATGGCGGCATATGCAAATGTGCTTACTAGCCAGACAAGAGAGTAAGGAGCAAGAAAGTCCCCTATGGACGCAGATGGTATGTAGTACACTATGTACATCTTTGAAGGCGTATTGTCAGTACATATTAGGCTAGGAAAGGCCATGTTTCCATCCAACCATTTTCTGTATCACGTTTCCTCAGTAGGGTCACAGGTGGAGCCTATCCCAGCTGACTTTGAGTCACAGGCAGAAACCTTTCTATTGCACACATCAAAACAATAACGTCATTGTCATCACCATGATTCTTATTGGTCTGAATGTTTTGTGGCCACAAACTGAACTACAGGATTTTTCTTTGACGATGAGGGCAGATTGGCGCTGTCACATGTTATAAATGAGCCTGCCACGTCTTTATTCCAAGTTTGGAAGCTTCCCCTGACCTGCCACCATCCCTTAGTGATCCCTCCTGGGGTGTGCATACTGTATGTATATGCGCTTGTGTGTTTTGGATCAGCCACCGGTTCCCAGCGGTGTATCTTTAACTGGGCCGTCCCGCCGAGCTGCCAGCCGGTTTCCCCCTAGACAGGACAACGGCCCAGCTGACACCCCCACAATAGTGCCAACGCAACTCACGCCCTCCACACACAAGCTGCTCCCCCCACCTCCCCACCTTGTCATGGCGTCAAAGACAATTAAAAAAAGAAAGGTAATTAGTATCAAAACTAGAGTTTTCCTCTATTATGAGTATCTTTAGAAACGTGACTACCTGGGAGTTGTCCTTTTTGTTTTTAATTATTTTATGCTGCACATAACATGAGATCATTAAACGTGACAGTCTACGGGTGTCGGTTTGACATTTACTGTATACAATACCTCTGTATATTGTCTTGACTTATATTTCTTTTAATGACTCAGACTATAAAATGTGACAAGAAAGCACTTCCGTTCCAAATTGCTGCCACAGATGTCAGTAAATAGACTAAATGAAGGTCCCGAGCATGTTTTCCCTATGCATTGCCCGCAGCGAACATGTGCGGGCTGCCAAAGTTGTTGTGTCAAAGTTGTTGGACATTTTGTTAACAGGATGTGTGCGCTTGGCCCCCGTACGTGCTACATGGTGATGCGCTTACACACTGCATAGCTTGCCGCTATCACCGGGCACTTGTGTAGCTGCTCTGCCGGGCCAGTCTAATTACAGAAGAACAGCGTGCACCAGTCTGGGCCTCCAAATGGCACCATATGTTTTCCCAGATGAAGCGGCTGAGTAAATGGCGCTCACCCATTCAGGTTGCCGCACGTCTGGGAATGCTTCGCTTAAATTTACTGTATACAAACCAAAATGAAAGTAAATAAACCATCCAACCTCCTTGTAAAAGCAAGCCATCAGCGATTGACACCATTCACCCAGTCCTTGACTTCTGTTCATCTGAAACAAATGCTACGCTAACCAGTATAGGCAACTAGCTGTTAAGTGAAATGTTTTTTGTATATTTGACAAAAATTTAGATTTAAAAATATTGTGTTTAGCTTTTTTAATAATAATAATAATAATAAACTATTTTATCATTTTGACTGTTTTATTAAAAAATACTATTGTAGCTTTTAAATGTAAATACAATACATAATTTTGACAAAATATCTATTACTAGTTGAGAAATTAGATAGCCATGAATGGCCACAAAATGGTAATTTCTGGAATTCACTCAATCCAGGTAGCTTGCTAAATTACATGTATTTTTCCACAGCGTGGGTGGAGGTCTGGGCTCCACTGACATTCTAGTCATACCTGGTCATTACAGCATCACATTCAATGACACAGTACTGCAGGTCTCTTGCCGTAAGATAACAGACTTGTTAGGTTTGAATGCACAGCGTAAAAAGAGGCTGAAACTCTTTGAAGACGTGAATGTAAGTGGCCGATGGCGGCAGATAGCTGCGGCTTAGTGGCTCCTCATTATGTGCTGTAGCAAGCTGATTAAAACCTTTAGATTTGTTCCCAGCCTACAAGTGCAAATGTGGGTTTCTAGAAGAAAAAAATTATATAAATTAAAAAAAGACCCTGGAAGCGGTCCGCCCTGTGTTATCTCGTCTTTCAGCCTTGTCATACTAATTACAGTCTGTATTTACTTACACTCTCTTTTTGTTTTCTGCCCTTTGATAGGCATCTGCGAGCGCCGCTGCAGAGTCTGTTCTCATTAACACGTCGACAAAGTGAGATATATCTATCGAGTGATGATGGGGATATGGGCAGGGGAAAAAAAAAAAAAAAAGAGGTCACCGTATAAATGCTGTCTTTCTGCAGCCACAAAGATTTGTCGCAGTGTTGTCAGTGGCACATCCATTTGCACTTGAGGGTTCAAATGGCTGCCAAAAGACAAGGCGTCAATCTTAGGATTAAACAGAAGGCTTCACAGCTGTTTTACTGTTACGTGCCAAGTCTTGACGTGGAAGACAATCAGTTGTTTCATCTGAAATTACCCATAACAGATTTTATTTTCATTAGAATTAAAGAGGCTTTGATTTCTTCAGGACTGGACAAAAGTAGACTTAAATAAAAACTAAAAAAAACATTTTAGCTCAGCAGAACTAAAATTTGACAATCATCCGCATAGCAGTAGAAGAAAACATGTTTTGTTAAAATGAAACCTAGTTGTTTGTTTATTTCGAACATTAAAAGAAATAGAAGAAAAAAAGTAAAAACTACAGAAAATTATAACTCCATAATTCAATAGAACATAAAAAAAAGAAAAATGATATTGCAATGGGATAGTGGGAGTAGATACAGTGAAAAAAGGAGGAGCCCCAAAAGAGAACCCTGTGGAACACCAAAGGAGGGCATAGCAGGACACAAAAATCCCTGCCTGTTAAGTAGGATCTAAACTACTCCAGAGCGCAACAACTAATGCTTTAATGTAAAACCATTACAATACATTATGCAGGTAAAAATTCCAACATGGCCGCCCCGTGGGAAAACAGACACAACGAACACGCTCCATTGATTACCAGTACACACACGCAAAGGTTATCTGGGATCCTCAACGACACTGCTCAAGCGCAGCACATAAATCTCACAGCGCACGCCGAGGCTTCTCGCATTCCTCGCATAACGTCACAATACCCGACAGTGTATCACATTTACCTTTCACCTGGAGCGCACACACCTTGAGAGCGCGATGCGGCAACAGTGCACCTGGGCCAGGCCACACCTGCTGCATAGCGCCGGGCCATCACATGAATCAGTCTGACTAGTTTACACACAACTGCAGGAATGTACCACAACGTACTTAACAGTCCAGGTGTGTGTATGAAAGCCATACGTGTAGCCATGCACAGAATGTGCGCAGGTGGGTGTCCTCATGGCATAAACGCGACCTTTAAGAGGAGCACTGAGGGCGTCCCATCTACCAGCTGGAGAAGTGACGACCTGGGAAGTGAGAGCACTTCAAGAGTGCCGCTGTCCTTGTCTCACTGCGACCCTTTCTCATTACTTTAAAATTAAGCAGAAGGTTATGAAGTTCGGTTTTATCGGCATGTTTAATGGACACAGAATGTGTACACCCTGAAGTAAAACGATCCAAATTGTGGCCAAAATGTCAATATGTTGCGTGGTCACTGTTCTTTGAACAATAATTTGGGATGTGTTTGATTCTAGTGGAAAACAATTAGATATGATCCAGTCGGTACATGTCATCAAGAATTAGTATTACCAGGAGATGACACTCATGTACAGACTTGAGCCCAGAGCATATTGATCAATGTCAGTGCAATATATAAAAACATTGTCTAATCGGGCCAGGGCCCAGCTGTTTACACGGTTTACCGCACACGTCATGTGATTCAACGAAACGGCCTCTGTATCAACTTCCAGCTAAAATATAAATGATCGCGTTGGCCACATTCTCGCAGGTGAATTGTGCTGCTGCTACAATTATCTTAATGCCTGCGCTGCCAGGATGCCGGGGGTACCAAATGCTGCTGTCAACCCAGGGGTTTAATTAGTTTGGCACGTGTGCCGCTTATAATCACCTGCCATTACTGGCTCTGGCTGCATCTGCTTAAACGTCTGTCGGAGGCAGGGGGTCTTTGCATGTGTCTGGAGGTAGGTAGGTTGAGTTGGGCATTGGTGAGTGTGTATTTTGATTATGGAAAACAAAACAAAAATGGAATCTAGACAATAAGGTCTTGTAAAAAAAGATTTTGTAGTATCCAAAATATTTGTATTTTACTTCATTTATTTATTCATCATTTAATGTATTCATTTGTGTATCTATTTATGTATTTATTTATTTGAGATCAGCTAAGGTATGTTCATTTGTACAAAGAGCTTACAAGTACAACCTACAGCTGAAAATTGGAGAGCTTTTAAGTTAACAAGGCTAACGGAGTCACGTGACCATCGGGCTTAGTAGCCGAAGACGTTTTCCCACAGACCAAACGGTCTCCGAGTCCTCCGGCTCCAGTACGACAATGGCTGTAAGCAGCTCTATTATTCCCACAAAGTTCTCATTTAGCAACAAAGAGAGGTTTCAATATTATGCCGCCTGCAAAAACATCTGTCGGGGACTTGTGTGGCAACACTAATTACAAATATCTGCAGTAATCCGCCGCCGATAAGAGAGTCATTACTCCAGCAGACATTTATCACTGTGGGATTGATGACCCATTTCAGAGGGAGCCTTTGTACGAGGAAGTGAAATCGCTGATATCCCCTTTATCCGACATCGCCATCCATTTGTCAGGAGGCGAGCTAGTTAGAATTGTAATTAACAGCTTTGGACTTTGCCCCTAATAGAATTTTTGCAGGGACTGGCAGATTGGCATTGGGGAAGGGGGCGGTGGGCAAGCGGGGAGGGGACTTTTATTGTGTTTTTCTTCTCTTTATTCTCTCGCTAATTGCCACTCGCAATGGCTGAGGAGCTGTTGTGTCACGAAAGTGCTACAGCAGAATGCCAAGTTAAGTCTTTATTGGGCTCCGAAACATTTTGGGGCACTTGGATTGATGCTCAACAGCTGTTATACAAGTCAAAACAATTTTACTGTAAAATATAATTATATGAACACATGGGGCTGTCATGTGGCACTAGTGTAGTTTTTTTTTGGTCCTACTCCTTCATGGATGCAGTTACACAAGTTGGCATGAGCATGCCTATCCCCCAAGTTTTCCAACCATGCTGGAACCAAATGCATCGTTCCTGACCTGAATATTTAGTCATTATTATTAAAATGTGTCATTTTTATTTTTTTATGCATGCTTTTGTTCAGATTTATTTTTCACTGCTTTATATGTCTTGTTATTTTTTTATAAATAAGAGTAATTTATTATGCCATTTTTATTTTTGTATATTAATTTACCTGCTGTATAAATTTACTTCATGAATATTATATTCTAATTTCTTCTAGTGTGTATCAAACTCAAACACACGTGGTCGCATGTGCACACTTGTGAGGCGGCAGATGATCACAGTCAGTGGCCACTAAAGGTCTGGCCTCCTGCCGGCCGCATCCCATTTTCTTCGAGGTAATGAACACAGACAGCTTGGGGACTGCCCCGTGAGCTTGTGCCACCTCTCGCCAAGTCCCAGACCCACAACCCCCCCTGCTTCAAGACCCTAAGGTGACAGGGACGGCAGAGATGTTCCCTACATTGACAGGTCGTTCTTACCTAGCAGACTCACTACACACGTTTCCCCCACACGCAAACAAAAATGGAGCACAACACTAGTGTTCCTACTTTTCACATGTACACAACGTATTTACATGAGACACACACATTAACACATATACTGCCCCTGTGTAATTTCTCCAGTGCACGGCTGGTGACAGGAGCAGCTGCGGCCGCTACGGCAGACAGATGAAATTTTCACAACTATCTCCTCCAACTTCCATCCTCACCTTCAGGATAATTTATGACCTGCCTGCCAGCTTTGAAGAGACAATATGCTACCTATGAAATGAAGCGCTCCGGCGCTGTAGGTTGTAATTAAAGAGAGGGAAAGTGTGTGTGCACGTGTGTGTGTTTATCGCCAGGTAAGGTGGGAGAGGGGCAAAAGGGAGGCGATGAACATGTGGCACTTGCGTCTCACGTGTGGATATGCGTTTATAGGACACGACTTTAGTTCATTATATAGCAAAACAGCAAAAACAAACAATTATTTAGTAATAAAAAACTATGATAAACAATTCAAATGTGGGGGGGAGGGATTAACATTAAAAACATTCTACAACCAAATTCTATCACAAGAATAAAATGTGTTTGTTATTAAGAGAGTCAGACCAAAAAATCATAATAGAGGAATGCATGGGAACACAATTTTTGGAGTTAACAACAAGGGCCACCATGAGAACGCGTACGGCATCTTTATGGGAGAACACACACCCATTACCTCAAAAGTGCTGCACTCACTCCTGCCATTTGTTGCACATTGCCTACCACACATCCTGACCCAATGATATTCTATCAGCTCTCTGGGATGTTGGCTTTAACCACCAAGAATGTTCTTATTTTTCCCAACTACCCGTAAAACAAGCGTAAAACCCGTTCCTTCTGCCTCACTCGTCACCGCAAATGCAAAATCCTGTTTCCATATATAATAAAAAAAAGAGCTTAATGGGTGAGCGTCTGCGCAGGAAGGCTTTTTAAATATCTGTGGCACGTTCAGTGGCGTTTTTTATTCCCACATGGCATTGCAGCTCTTCTCATGACTCAGATGCAAGGAAACAAACATGAGGGTCACAATTATTCCTTCCATTACTTTGACCGCGCAACAAGTGAACACATGTACTTACACAGTACGAAAAAAAAATCCTGATTCACTACATAACTTGCGTTACATACCTCCAAAATTACTGACTTGTTTGTGCGCATGGCCTGAGTATGTCAGCAGCAAACGATGGAAAGTGCATTCCTTAAAGACTGACACATATTCAGGTGTACTTTCCAGCCTGGAACCAATAGGGAGGACTACTTGTTCTTCGGAAGCAGAAGCGGTGAGGCTGAACTGAGGAATCCATAAGAATCCATAATTTACCATCGAGTGCACCTTGCAAACGGTTGTGGGCTACGATGGCCGCACGGAGATGTCTGAGATAGAAGCAGACAAATTAGATGCAAAACATTTGCACACTTTTGGGTGAGAACTTGGAAGTCAAGCAGGAAGGGGTTTTGTTCCACAGTCTAAGACGACAATGAGTCATTTGATGGCTTGACAGCAAAGACACTGTAGCTCTTTAAAGGCGGACACTAGCCACATTAGATAAGGCTGTGCATCTTAATTGTGGACACGACACTGACAAGTCCTGCAAATCCCAACAGGGACAGGGGCATCTCTATTGTCTCCCAAGTCTTTGTCCAACCCCTGCGTTGGAATGGAGGCAGAGTTTTGAAAGGAACAACACAAAAGACATGTCAGCACTCCAGGAATGAAGTGTGAGCCAATGAAGGTCTCTCTTCCCATCGCCCTCCCCGCCTCGTAGGGTCTCTAAGCATCCCCTCAGGGGTGATACAACACTAGTGAGGGTCATCCCCGACTGGGCACGGCTTTAACGTCGACACTACGGCCCCTCGCTGGCCCCTGGTGACCCCCAGCTTTTGATGACAGACCAAGTCTTTTATGGAGCCGTACCCTGTCCAGGTGAGGACAAGAGGGGATGACAATGGCAGGAAACATAAAACTTGACGGAAGCTCAGGGGTCAGGCCGGACAGCTGAGTGATGAGTGCAGCTGGGAGGGATGCGGACCTTCTTTTGACCAGATCAGCTGATGGCGTCTTAAATGGTACAACGTGGGGTCATCTGTTTATAAAATTTTTGGTTATGAATAACAGAGACAACAGTATTGTGCTCTGGCGCTCTCTTATGGAAAATTGTCAGGTCGCATATTTAGTCAAATGCATCCATCCATTTTCTGTAGCGCAATTCCAGCCTGGAGTTTTAGGGCACGTGTAGACCAACATTCATAACTATACACAATTCAGAATATTGAATTTATAAGACTAGAAAAAAACTTTTGGTTGACTGCTGACAGTCAAAAACAAAACTAATTCTAGCCTAGCATAGTTCTTTCGGGCCTCTATTTGCATTGGCTTGCTACAAGGTCAGACTTCACACCTCCCGAAAAAAAAAATGCAAATGAAACACCCAAAACTAAGCGGCAACACAAGGATTGGCAGATGTTCAATTGTGGATACAATCTTGTAGAATTCCATTAAATGCAACTTATCGCACATTTAGAACCCCACAAATGATCGACTCGGTTTAGATGACCATTGTTTGACACACATAAAAAAAAAGAACAATGATGCATTGATGTCACGATTTAGAGGTGTCATTACTGAGCGCTGAGCCGAAAATGACCACTGCGATGTCTTTATTCACATATCCGGGTCCAACTGTTTCCAGCGCCAAAGGTCATCTGCTGTCTTTTCTCATGGCTGAAGGATGGGAGGACCAAGTTTGCCAAGTCAGGCGCAAACGCCGCCACTTGGCTCATAAACACCTCCGCCTGTCACCCCCACACACAACCCCTCCATCACACACCCACTCTTTTCTCCAGCACGGAGGCGAGGTGGGTTTGCACTCTGTTAATCTTTCACTGGAGGCCTGCTCTCTTTTAAAAAGTGGCCCTCTGGAGAACAGAGGCGGGCGGTGAAATAGGGCTAGTAAAGGACGAGAGTGGATAAAAGAGCAGGAAGAAAAAGCTACAGAGAGGAGCCAGATGGGCACCTTCACAGTCCATTTATCAAACCCAATGTGGGCCCCTCCCCTCCCCTTTTCCCCGCTGCTCTCATGTCCTAAACCCCCATGTAATTCTGTAATGATTTTCATTATCGTATAATGACCTTACAAAGCCTACAGCAGTTTGCATGGTCAGTACAAAACTCGCAGCTGTTCCCCTCGGTGTTTGTCCGCCCGCTGTGACAAAGCACTTTGCTTTGTTTTTTGTGGTAATGCCCGACCTTTGGATTCTTTGGGAGCATTGGTTTGAGGTGACCTCGCTGTAGAGGTTCAAGATTGGTGGACTCGGACAAAACATAACATTCGCGAAAGAATCAACAAGACAAACGGTAGCGGGTTTTAGCCACTCGACACAACTTGATGCTTTGTGTCCGGCATGAGCGGGCATTTTTTTCAGACCCTCTGAGAATTCTTTACCATGAGGTGCCATACCGAACCACCAGTGCCCAGTTGGAGAGTGTGATAACACATTTAACACACCCGCTCGTCATTCACACCTGAGACGTGACACTAACACACATGACGAGAGAAAACCGGAGCCTAATTTTCACTCACGAGTATACTCACTTTTGTTACGAGCTGTTTAGACATTAATGGCTACGTGTTGAGTTAGTGTTGTTTGAGCGAGTTGCTATTTGCGTATGACAAACCTGACGTCAAAGTTATGAATTAAACTTTCTAAAACATGACCTATTGTCATCATTTAGATAATGAATCCTTATTTATTGTTATCTGCATGTAGACAGGAAGTGGTAATTTTGAGCACCTGGCATATTGAATGCTAATTTTTCACATGACATTTGGATATGCCATTTCTGATCCAGCTTTCCCTGTTCCCTGGATATTACGTCTTGCTCTACAATATGCAATTCGCCCGCTCTGCTATTTCTAGTCACTAACAGCACATACACATGCACATGAACACGCACACACGCACAACAGATAATACATCAATTTCCAGTGAGCTCAATGAGGCCATTTACCGAAACGGGATGCGGAGGGCGGCATCTATCACAGAATTAACGGTGCACTTTGGGGAAAACCATGTTAACAAAGGAAACTCAAAAGAATAAACAACTATAGAAAGATAGCTTAACTTCTTTGGACTGAGTTACTCAGAAAAAAAAGCGAGAAACTTACCTTCCTTGTAAAACCCCCTGAGAACATTTCATTCATATATTTTGTTGAAATTGCTATATGTGAGTTTTTTTGTTTTATGAAAATAGACTTAAAGGGGAAAAAAAGTACTTTAAATTTGCATTCCATCAAGCTGGTAATCTCTAATCAGTACCAGTACGTCTCACTTAACATTGCACCCAGCCATGTGTTTAGTTTTGTGTAAATGCTATCTGTTGACAGCCACTTGAAAGGATGACCCCTGGCTTTTTGGCAAGTGGTGGTGGTGGTTGTTGGGAGGGAGGGGCGGAGTGTGGGGGGGGGGGGGGGGGGGTCAACGTGTGTAAAGGGGGAGAGGAGATATCGGGAGCAGCTGGAGTTCAAACACATTGTGTGGGGGCGCTTGACCTCCTTGAAAACTAATCTAATCACTCTTTCACTGTGGGTAGAGTAAACGTATGTCTGCCCTTGCTGACAAGGATGGAGCGTTTCCTGTACGGGGCTGTGATGATATTGCATGTCAGCATCACATGATGCATTCAAGAAAACAAAAAAGGACTTGCTAGCTCCGGGCCAAGTGATGTACCCCAATTTTACTTAAATGCAGCATAGCTTGGGAAGGGGTACAACAATGCTGTTCCCATTAGTTGTAAATGTACACACAAGTAATAAAGATAGTAGCGATTAGAATTTTTCCATTGTGGGCCTAATAAAGGCTAATTTTATTCTATTCAGTTCTAATCTAGTGTGGTAAATTTGGCAGGGGAGACAGGGCTGATGTTTTGGTTGGGGGACAGGGGACGGGTGGCTAGGCAGATGGTGTTGGGATGGCTTCTAGCTTTCAGCACTCGCGTCTTGGAATGCACCATCAGAGTCGTGGGCGTCGACGCGGCCAAGCAAGGTGTGTGGAAACAGCTTGTTTACAAGACTCATCTGGACCGGGAGACCTTTTCGGGTCAACTGGGGGTGACACGTCCAAAACAGACTGCCATCGAGAGAAGACTAAGGCCTTGTGTGTCATTTTTCAGAAGCTAAGATGTTGTTGTTTTTCCCTCTAAATACTTTCTGGTTTAAAATATTTTTGTTCAGGTTCTGGACTGTGTCTATTTGAGGTTTGTGTTTGGGGATGTGTGTGTATGTGTTTGACACGGGGGTCAAGTCTGAGCAAGACAATAAGCAGGGTAATCATATGTGACCGTCGTTAGTTTATACAAGACTCGGAGTGGTGAGAAGCAACAGCTAAAACAACAATCAGTGCATGTGTGTTTTCCGCAAGTGTGGCCATTCTTTATCTGAAGCGATGACCAGCGTGGTGCTCTCTACACTCTTATCAAGAGGGAAGGAAGTGAACAGATTTATCCAGGACACACGTGAGCTGTGATAGGTGCCAGGCCCAGGGAGTACAAACAAAAACATCAAACATGTATATGTGTCCAGAATCCTCAAAGGGAAATTCATTATTTGTTTCAAAATAGACCAATAGGATTATCTTCTATGTATTACAGTTTGGGAAAATTATGGTCTGGATTTTGGCCAGATGGATTTAAAAAAAAAAAATGTTGATACATGAGAACTATTCAGCCAGAAACGATGATTATTCACTTTGTTTACTAATTTTCCGTATGCGTTACCTGTCTCTCCACGTCTGCCTCTGTTGATGTCTGTCTATCAATGCAGACAGGAGTGTCTCCGCCATTTCTCTCCTGACCTCACTTGCTTGGCCATCCTCCTCTACTTTAGCCAAGAACAGCATAGTCTGAAAGGCAAAAAGAATAAATAGGAGACCCTTGAACATTTTGGACAAATGTTTTATTGTTTTGTTGTGCCTCCATGGATGAAGCAAAGTTATGTAAGGCATGTTTGTAAGCGTGAACTGTAGAAAGAATAGACACAAAAACCAACACAAACCCCCCCAGAAACTCAGAACTGAAATTTTGGGGGAAGAATTTGAATATGTTAAATATTTTTTTGAATGCGTCCACATTTTGTGACTGATTTCAAATTGGATTGTGTTCGAGATTACGTTGTGGGCAGAGTGTCTACTGCGACAGCCGCGGGCTGGCGGCGTCGCATAGTAAGTCTGGCATTTCAGTCAGTTTCACATCAGAGGACGGGCAAATTACATCCAATATTAAAGCGTGAGTCAATTAATCACGGCCTCGCACAGCACAGTGTAATGTACGAGTATCCCCCTGTTGAACATGAATTACGGGCTGGCTTAAAAGTGTGACGTGGCACATCAGCGCTAATCGGAGGCATCCTGGCAAACCTTCGCCTGCAAAAGTCCTCCGTCGCTTTTAAGCCGGTTGAGGGGGAGTCAAATGAAAAAGGATCTGGCAGTCCAAATTAAATGCGGCGCTGTCAGCCACAGTCAAATCCTCTCTTCCACCCACCCCTCCTTCGATCCTTCACAGACTCTTCTGGCTCTTTGAATATCCGTTAAAAACGTCAGGGGCCTTCTGGAAGCCGCCTGTGAAAGTGATGGATCCGTAACTCTGACTGACTGTGATGCCTTGTTAAGAGCACTCGCTTGCCATCATATCCACCAGTCAAGTGCATTCATTTTTTCCCATTAACAGTCACCCGCCTGGAGAGGCTTCTTAGCTAGCTTAAATAAAATAAAAAAAACACCCACAATGCAAGGTGACACTACTTTTTGCCTTTTTTGGTGACAATCTACCTGTCCGTCTTAATTCCCACTGAAGAAAGGTTTGATTGTTTCTGTGTTTCCAAAGGAGAGCGGTGTGATTCGCAGACGGTATAATGCGCTTACATCTTTTCCAAGACAGGTGTCCTAAAATAAAGTGTCTCCTTGAGTGATTACATTTGACTTTGAGGAGACACCAAATACTAGAGTGACCGGATGAAAACAGTGACTGTGACTCTCCGCCAATGATGACTAACTTTGGTTCAAAACATCCTCCAGGGATGGGTGACAGGTTAGAAAATTCATCGACACTGGGGCCCTGCAGCACAGACTTATGTAGGATTTAAGATCTGTTATGAACTTAAAAAAATTGCTCAAGGGCACCTCGGCAGTAGTTAGACACTAGTCACTTAAGGCAAACCCAACAACACACAACTTCTGTGGTTATTTCGCCAAGAGCTGCTTCAAGTAACCCACAAAATAAATCAAAGAATGTTTTTAGTATGTTCAGTTTAGGCCTTTGTGGGCAATACTTAGCTGTCTTTGATTTTTGCATGTTTTCTACTGTTTATATCGGTACACCACAGAATTAGATCTACAAACTTCATGACATACATCGCCAATACTAAGTTACCACAAGTCTGACCGAAAAACTGATTTTATTGTGTTTTCCTAGAGGAATACATGTGTGCTAAAATGACCACAGTGTTGAAAGGGACCCTCCGGTTTACCCTCAGGCTGATCCCTCAGTTATTTAGCCAGGCCACTGTTTGTTTGTTGATCAAGCCTGGCATCAGTCAGCACAGAGCAGACAACATTAATTTGTCTTTCTTACCGCGTCGACTAAATTCAAACCCCTTCTTCTGTGTGTTTACCCCCTGATGGCAGTAGCTGTCCTCAAGCCTCCACACCCTCAAACCAAAAGCTGACCACACAGGTCCACAACCTAGGAGACATCCTCAGGTGAACCAGAGGGCAAACAGGACCTAGGCAGCTCAGATGTTTGGGACTCCAAGCATTAAAAACAATCCTGTCTATTTTACTAAAGACCGAAATAAACATGGCTAGTCTATCAAAGCAAGGTATGTAAACAAGCACAAAGTCAGGCTAGGCTCATCAGGCAGCAACTACGATTACCAAAAGCTAAAATTCTGTCTTTATGGTGTGCCTATCAAAAATGGTTTTAAACTCGACAGGTTTTTAAAAAAAAAATGTTCCTACAGTTTTTGGGGGACTGTTAATAGCCTTGGAAATGCATTAGTCGACTGACACCAAGACTTCAACTATACTGACCACCAAATAGCAAAACATAGACATGGTCTGGAATCTTGGATCAAGAGTATTAGAGGAAAAATAGTAGCAAACCTCACAAATGAATTTTGAAACCTTAAAGTTTTGGGTAGTGACTGACATTAGTTCTTCATTATATGAATTAATAGTTTATTTTTCGTCAAAATGATTTTGGCCAAACACCAAAGCTTCAAGTTCAAACGAGCTTGCACTAAACTGTCAACGGATATATTTGACAAGCTCAACCACAAAGATATCTGATTTTACAGAGCCACGCCAAGTGGCAGCTTGGCAACCTCTTCCCTGTCTCAATCTCTTCTTGCTTTCTAATACAAGAGCCCAATATAGCTTGGGGGGGCATCAGGTGCTTCGCCAAGGAGGAAAAAAAAAGCCATGGCTCATAAACAAACAACTGGCAACCTGCGATCCTGTCAGACCAAGTCGTCGTCCGGACGAGTTATCTGTGCGTGTTTGTGGCACACCACTGTTGAGTAACTTTGCTCCTGAGGGCAAACTCTCCACTGGTGGCAAAATGGTATTAAGCCGGGGAAGAAAAACAAGTGCAGTGACTGTTCTGTGGCATTACAGAGGTTGGTGTGTAGCATTTGCTTGCTGCCACATGATTTTAGAAGGTTCATCTTTCAACTATTAATTATTTTCCATTGTGGAGGGAAAACAAAACAAAACAAAACAATACTTCTAGTCATGATTAAATTATTTCTCGTTCCTGGCTAACTTTATTACTCAAGCACGGTTTAAATAAAATGCCCATTTAGTTTTGTATTTTATTTTTGTATTATTGTGTAAATTGGGGATGTTTGCCTTACTCATTAGAATTGTTGTCATTAAAAAATGCAATGTCTTCTAAAAGAACAAAATGCACGGTGTTGATATGTCCTTGTAACGAAAGGCCTTTGTGCTGAACTCGCCCATGCAGTGTTGTTGCCCCCCATCAATAATGTCACAGGGCAGAAATAGCTTTCACCATACACAGCAGGTTATATGGAGTGTAAAACATTAGAAAAATGTGTCTGCAACATCAGAGTAACATGTTTGAAGTGAAAAGGGGCTGGATGGGTGGTTGGCTTAGGGGGGAGGATGAAGACACTCCCAAAAAGGGAAGAGTCCTGTCAAGTGTTTTTCTTTGAAGGCATTGTAACACAGTCAAGTGGGCAGAGAGACTTTCTATGGCCCCAAAAGCAGTCCATCTTGCATCCAGAATACAAGTCGCTTAGAACGGACATATGCTTTCCACAGGATCAAATGGAGCAGAACTCCCAGGCTTTTGTGGCACTCTTTTTCGGGGCCACAAGAGAAGAAAAGGCAAATCTGTTGCCGGGTCGTTGTCCCACTGGGGGCCCACAAAAATCACATAAAAATTCACCGGCCTTTTTCTTACAAGGCTTTTTTTTTGTCCTGAGTCACATAATAAAAGGGGTGTGGATCCAGTTGGCCCTAATGGCTAAACCACCTACTTCCTTTCAGAGTCAGGAAGAGGCTACATATGCTTGCATACTGCTCATTGGCCGTATGAGCATGGAACCATCTATCACTGGGACACCGCAGAGGTGAATGCGGGACAATGCGGTCCGAGTTGGCCAGAGATGTTACGCAGCGAACGAGACAGTCAAGGCCCTTCTGCTCCCTTTAACGGCTTCTTTTCTCTCTTTAGTGTATGAAAAGCCTTGTCCGGATTCTTGCTGGATAGCAGATTGGGATCAGCACCTCAGGTTCTTGCCAGTAAAAAGCTTTTTGCTAACTGGGACCAAGGCCAAACAGTCTACAGTGATACATAAGTCCCGAGCTTGCGGGATTGCTAAACTAATAAGTAAAAAAAGGCGGTGAAAGCTATTCATTTGTTAAAGATCTTGCTTTGGAGACATTGGAGTTATAAAAGTCATGATTACAATACATTTGAAGAGATCATCGGCTTAAAAGAATCAAAGATGAACAACAACTTTTTGTGTGGTATGGCTCACCTCAGAGTCGAGTCGAGACATGAGACCAAACCGAGAAATTGTACGTACTGTCCTTTAAAAATTGTAATTTATCGTTAGGTTAAACCCGACACACACACAGATTCCATCCCTACTGTATTCTAAAATTGTACAAAATCGTATTTATGCAAGGACAATCCCAGACCGGAAATTCCGATCCCTTAACTTCAATCACAAACACCGAGCAAACTTCATCCCTCCAGTTAGTGAACTGCTAACACCATCCTGCGCATCCCCTCACCGATAGAGAGATCTGACGTGACGGTGTTAAACGGGCAAGATGTAGGACGACGTAATTAACGCTAGTCCTTAAAGCGGGCCCGCTTTGGCTCCACCGGGAGCGCCTGATATAGCGCTCATTAATTCCTATTTGTGCATAATGAGAGGGTCATGTTAGATGTAATAAATGGCTCTTTTATTTGGGCGAGAGCTGCGGGGCGGCATCTACTGCTGGCTAGCAGTCTCATAAACACCCTTAAGCAGCTCTCATCAGGCTCATTGGGTGGGGAACGATCACATTCAGCAAGCATAATGAATCAGGTGGATTGAGAAACTCCTCAACGCCCTTTGCTAATTAAATATAGAGACACGCTGCATGGTTTTGCGTAATATTACTCATTTAACACTACCGGTGTTTTCCCCATCTTCTGAAGTCAATGGTAACCTCGTTGGTAGGCTTTGTTCAAAAGGTTAAACTCGATGTCATAAGCAATCGCAAATGTCATGAAAAGTAGCCTGAAATTGATTCTCTCTTCCTTTCAAACTAAAGTCAAATCTAATTAGGTCTTCCATTCCTCAAGATAATTAGTTACACGGCGTAACTCAAGTCTAAAGTGCATTTTCCCGGATTTGCCATTTAATCCCCTTGATGGAATCAGATCGTATCAACTCTAGTATTCCAGGACTGAGTTATTTTAAGATCATACACTGTATACAGTATGTTGAACATTCAGCGTTCAATGTAAAAAGTGCCAGTGTCGCTAACCCCTTTTGCCAGATTAAAGCGGACGCCATTTGAGGGCGTGTTTGACTCCTTAATCCAATTACATGTCTCAAGAGGTCTTCTGTGCCGCGTGTTGCATTGTCCGGTATTTTTTTGTGATGTGGTTGCTGTGAGGTTTTCATTTTTTTTTTTTTTTTTAGGGCATCTTAATCCTGACAAAGCCAATCCAGTTGGAAATTCAGAGGCAGGGTAAAAATGCTCTCCGACAATCACATTTTATTTTTAGCATTTTTTCATAATATGAAAGAGTTAACAAATAATTTGCATTTTCTTTACCACATTTTTGGCACATGAGACTTCCAATAAATGCATTCACCACTATTTAAAAATCTAACGTCTAATTTTTGTCTATAATTTAATTTGGCTATCTTTAATGTCAAACTTTTCTTAGTCATCTTAGCACTTTTTAACACAAACCCTCCTTTTCCCACGTCTCGGTATGACACAGGAAGAATAACCAGGTCCCCTGCAGCCAACGCCGTCGAACGCGATTAAAGCCAGCCGGTGATTAATCTGTGCTGCCCAATAATTCCTCTTTACCACTTTAATGGATGTTATCTCTCCTTCTCTTGAAGGATCTTATCTTGCTGATCAGGGCCAAGGATGAGGAAAAAGTAAGGGTGGTTGTAGGTAGGACGATGGATGAACCAACTGGGTGGGGTGGTGGGCAAGCAAACCAAATCCATACAGAGGTAAATAAATAAATAAATCTGTAAATAACCAAGTAAATACATAACGGTGGTGGAATGAGCGAGCTTCTAAGCGGATAAGGCAGATCAGGCTCTGTAAAGTGCTCATTTGTTTTTTAAGAAGACGTGACAAGCCGCTTCTTAAAACCTGCAGATACAGTTGAGAAAAAAAAAACAGTCACACAAACAAAATAAATGATCCAAACCGCTGTCAATAAAACATCCACCGCCCACTTGCGGCGGGGATAAGCTGCCCTCCACATTGGATCAGACAGAAGCAGGTAGAAAGACCCAAATGTGCTTTTCCTCTTAATCATATTTCTTCTCAAATGAGCTAATTTTCTTGCGCTGAATGACAGTGATATAGAACAGCCTCGTTGATTTCGGCAATTTGACACAATCCAGAGCTCAAGACGCTGACACAAACTTGATGATGTCGCTTAAATGTGCTCCAAAACTCCCACATCAATCCTCCGCAGCTGCAAAACAATCGTGGGAAGTTCTATGCACCTTTGCTTACGGAACAAAACCCTCTTTATTTGGGAATCTAGTGCACACAAACATGTGTTGACATTACAATGCGACCGTTAGGTTCGCCTCCATCTATTTTCCAGAACGCTCATTAGGGTCACGGTAATATGTACGGGATTTCTATCATTCCATATTATTAATCTATATCTACATATATAGCACACAACCCTCCACCTGAGTATGTAAAAGAGTGTCAGGGTTCAACTTGAACTCGTTGTGATCGTACAACAGACGAACAAAACTGACATTTGCCACGTCTAAATACAAAGCCGCCGGGCCCCAATAGCTCCAGGTAACACAGACGCACGCCGGGAGCCGCCACCGCCATATCTGCCCGTAAAAATTCACCAAAGGGGTTTAAGCGTTTACCCAGAACACTATCAGGCAACTGCTGAAAATTCAGCTTACCCTGTTGAATGGGGACTTCAAAGGGAATGGCAAATACCTTCACGATGCAACACTTTTCTTCTCTTCCCTCCTTCCCGGAGTGCTTTTCATTCGTATTTGCAAACGGATGGTGTAACATGCGTCATTGGCCGCATTTTTTTCTATTTAAGTGAATAATAACAATAATCTCTGGGTAATTTTTGACATCTGAATGGAGCAAATCGGGACGGCTGCGGGTAAACAAGGTTGCACATTTATTGATTGCAAGATTATACAAATAAACGTATTACCCAAACAATAAGGTTGAATATGATTTTTTTTCCCCAAGACAATAAAATGTGCAAGCTGGTGCACAACCAGAAATGCTAAAATAAACAGTGACAGATAATAAATTGTGGCACTATGAGGCATATTCAGATACATGCAACTAATTTCGCTTCTTAGTGTGTGATTGGATAACAAAATATATAATTTGTTTAATTGTTGCCGTCATATTTTTTTAACACATTTGCTTAAATGGATTGGAAAAATAAAATAAAAGAAGAAAAATGAGTGCCAGTAAACGCGCATTTTTATTTTTTTTAAATATGCCTTTTTCCCGAGCTCTCCAATAACAGAAAAACAATGATTGCTTGCTGAAATTATTTAAGTCAGGCCGTACACTGGAAAGCGTAACATTTATTATGTTTTACAAAGCCATCAAATAAATGGGAGAAGGGATTAATTGCCCCCGGCTCGACCTTAAAATAATTATTTGGAGCCAGGCAAACTCTAAACTCCAATGAAATTGATACACTTTGATAATTAGATTCTTGGCACTGACCCGCTGGAGTCAATAAAGGTTATTAAGGCCAATTGCTGTCTAAACGCATTACGGGCAGGGGTAAACTGTCCGTCCAAGCGCCCCCTCCCTCCCCCCGGCATTACTCTAGCAACGCCAATATGATAATCCATTCTCCGTCCTGGGGCTCGTGTCTCTACTCTGCCGTACAAAAACCAGATTGGATTCGCTTAACCTTTTCCCGGACTTTGATCAAATGAGCTCACAGTGCAATAACATTTACATTGACCCCCCCAACACCCCACCTCACCTCACCTCACTTCTCTGCCTCACCCAGATACACATTTATTGTTTCTCGACTGAGTCTAACACATGAAGTTAATATGGTTGACTTCTGAGTTACTGCTGAATTTGATGTATAAACTAGTCCTTCTGATAGGAAACAATGTAAAGTTAGTAAGTCATTATAAAAACTTTAATAACTGTAGAGGGTGTGATTTAAATTTTATATAATAAGTTAAAGAAAAGTGCATCACGCTATGATAAAAGAAGCTAGCCAATATAAAATTAGACAAAATGTAAGTAAAACTATAATAAAACTACTATGAAAAATGAACAGAGTGGCCCATACATGCTATCTAGCATTAGCAGTGGTACCTTGACTTACAAATGCCCCAATTTACGAGTATTTCGGGTTACCAGATGCAACGCTGCTCAAGTGGAATAACAAAACAGTAGCTGACTCACTTTCAGCCATTTATTGAAGGGTACAAACAAAAATACAAAATTAAGTCCAAAACCCTGTAACTTAAAAATTCTCCCTGAAAATTCTAAATCTGATGACTTTTGAGGTCCATGTGATTAGGGATCATCTGTCAATTCCTTCACATCCCGACACAAAAAGGTGAAAAAAAACTGTACTTATAGGTGTGACCAATGTGATGGAAAACGGAGTGACATGCTGGGTGAACTGAGACAAGGAAGACATGGCCCTCAATACCATTTCCTGTTTGTTCCATCTTGATGTATACAATTGTACTCAGGCTGGAGTGGAACCCGTTTATCATTATGAAAGTCTATTAATTTTGCCTTGATATAAAAAGAATTTGCTCTAACAAGGCTGCTGTCAAGGCGAGGAGAACAGAAAGGAAGAGCAGAAGAGATTTTGCCACCGCAGCCGGCTCCGCCTTTTTGAAGTCAAGACGAGCCGCCGCTGAAGTCGAGGAAAGTGACAAATTAGGGGGGGGCTGTAGTGTGCCGAGCGAGAACTGCTAAATCAATTAAAGTCACATCGAGTGCAAACATTCGCATCAATGGCCTGCACGCACACACAAATGGAGGACAGGAAGAAGAAGAGGATGGGGTGGTGAGAAAACAGCACAGCAGCATCAAGCCAAAATTATTTTTCTGCCTATTGTGGATTATGACACATTGTTGCTAGTTCAAAGAAAATGTCACTATTGTGCAAGGGCCACAAGAGCAGACACCTGAGGAAACCTGTGAGACAGGTCAACCCCGATCACAGGGGAGTGGAGAACCATACTGTTTAAAGAGGACAATGAAAAAAGTAACAAATTAAAAAAAGATCCAAAACACACACGCCGACGTTGGCCGCAATGCAATGTTCTACTAAGGTGAGCCAAAAAATTCAGTAGTTAGAACAAAACGAAGAAGCTAGAGGTCGCCCAGCGGCGAGGCAATATCTTTGTGGCGGCTCGAACAAATGCACCCCAGTGTCTTAAATATGACAAAAAGATGGTGAAATGTTTTCACATCGTTTTACAACATATCATGCAACCTGCGGCCCGTGGGCCATTTACGGCTCCGTCAGAGCGTTTAACACAGCCGAATACTAATATAAACACGAATGAACGTTGCTGTGATCATTGAATGTTTTCAGAACTACATTGGGCATCGGAGGACTTTATCAACACGAAAAGGTACCCCTCGTCGTTGTGATGAATATGTATTTTATTTACAGGGAACCATATGGAGTCATTTCTACAGCTTCAAAGACAGGTGTTGGTTTCCAAATAAATGCAATAAAAGTGTGTGTGTGTGCGTGTGCCTGATGGAGAAGTGGGGTGGGGAGGGGGAGGCGCTCTTGATTTAAATAACGCAAGAGAAATGTGTTGTGATCGCAACACCCCCCACCCACATTTGCACACACTCCCCAAAAGGAGGAAAATCTATAAGTCACATGCATGGAGTGCTTTTCATCAGCGTATGGAAGAGGTCGATGCACGGGGATGTAAATATTGCTTGCCAGAGCAATAAATGTTGTCTTTCATCACGACGCCTGAATTATTACGTTTGCACGCCGGGCAAATGTAATATTATTTTTGCATCGGCTCAATGAATGGACAAAATAGAGGGGAGACATAAAACAAATAAACAAAGCAGCAGTATGTATATTAAAATTGGCTTATTTATTGTATTTAAATCTCTCTGTACTATGAAGTATGTCTCTCCATTTTTATTTTATTAGAAAACATTATTCAGATGATATTTACTATGTCGCTGTATATTTGCGGCTTTTATTTAGTCATAAAAGCCGAGCTTGAATTTCCTGCATTAGCTCAAGATGTCTACTGCACGGATGACATTTATTTACTTGTTACTATACGGACGCTTAAAAACATCATTAACTTATTTTCCCCCTTTATATTTATATTTGTTGTCATTTTAATTAGCAGAGTTTATGCTTATTATATACATGTGGATAAACACATCTGAGTTGTATTAGTTTTTTAAATGTAAATATTTTTAATACTTAAACATAAAATTGCTGATTTATCATCTACATCAAGTAATATACAAAACTTATATTCTTATGGATTTTTTTGAAGTCTTTTATTTTAAGTAAATGACCTTAAATCAGTGCAGGAACTACACGTGTGTCTTGTGGTAGTTGAATATCAAACCATCATTACTTTTACAAATATACATCATGTGTAATATGTTTTGATTTTGTTTCATACTTTTGATTTATTTTTTTGTGTTTTATTGATTTGCAAGTGCAAGAAAGATATTCAAATTCTCTAACACACACTTCTGAGTTTCACACATTCTCCATGATTCAATTCTATCTAACTATTTTGTTTCATTCAAGTATTTTTTGATCACATGGAATAATTCCAAATGTAAACCAAAAATTAGGCCATGGCTTACTTGGCTTTTCCGGGAACATTCGGAAAAAGCTTGGGTGACACTTCGAAACAAGGCGAGCGAGCAGGAGAAAGAGACCTCACATTTCACTTGATGCCGTTCTCTAAATGCACCTCCAAATCACTCACTTCATTTCAGGGCCCCCAGAGGCGGCACTCCAGATGATTAGCCCCGAACCCCCCCAAAAAAAAAGAACGAAAAACCTCACCCGTCCACCCACTCATCTCACCCGGCAGAGCTTGGACAGTGAAATTGCGAGAGATCTACGGAAAGAGAGAGGAGGCTCTCTCAGTCTTTATCCCCGCCCGAGCATTAGATGTGATTACTGCTCAGCTTCGCACACTGACATAGACTGAGAGCTTCTCCAGTCACTGGCGGCGGGCGGGCGAGCGACTCAAGGAAACACAGGGGAGAAAAAGAGGACGAGAGTGTTGGATGATAGAGGATGCTTCAGTGATGCAAGAGTGCCCCCTGCTGCTTCAGACGTCAAGCTTGTTAGACACGCAAACACTTTGGAGAGCGAGCGCAGTGTCGTGTTGTGTGTGTAAATGTGTGTGGCACATGTGTACAGCGCGATGCCGGAGACTTAATTATGAGTGTGACATTACAAAGTGATTCCTTTACAGTGGTGTCTGACTAATAGCCGCGTCCCTCCGCAATAAAAGCGTCTGCGAGGCTGCGATTAAACAAATGACACGTCTTTAAGAAGGCGGCCGTCCGTCATGTCACAAGAAACACACGCATTCCCTGGACGGTGGGCATTTCTTGGGCGCCTCGTCATTTGTGTTGAGGGAGTTTTGTGTTTACCTCACAAGCGGATGGGTGTTTACGTTGGTGAAGCGATTTTTTTATGTTGATGGTATGTTAGCGCCGGTTAGATTTGGTTGCTTGGTGAAAAGCAGAGTGAAGCTCAGCATTGGTAATTGTTATTTCTACTTTTTCGTTTTTTCAATTTGAATGTGTGTGTGTTTTTCAATTTTTGTAGTGTGTTTGGATGCTTTTAGTCTGAATATGAAGGCCAAATTTCAAAGCTAAATTTGAGGTGTGTAAATGGATGTCATACAATTAATTGTGAGTTTCTAAAGTACGTACTTATTTTTCAAATTTCAAGTGTTAGAATTCCATACTGTCTCCCATTTTTGATTTTCTCCCAAATTTCTAAATTGTAAAAAAATTCACAATTATTAAAATTTGTAGTATGTCAAATTAGTTTGTTTTTTCTGGGCACAAAACTATGGAGTTCCAAACACCACAATTAGTGCAAATTTTTACATTGGACAATTATGAATATTAAAATGTGATTTTATTTTTTTATTTCTACCATAAAAGCATAAGCAATTTTTGGAATGTTCTTTTTACTTATTTCTGTACTCCAGGAACAAAAGTTTTTTTGGGGAGATAAACAATTTCGTATTTCGACACTATTTCTTAAAACCACTGGGGGAAATTGTGAGCAAATGGTGGCAATGACGTTTTTCTAAATGTGTTTGTAGCTCACTATTTTTTTTAAACTGTTCTGCAACATTCCCCAAGAAGGCTGTGCCTCTCTCTCTCTCTCTCTCGAGTCCACGAAATGTCAGCGTCAATCAAAAGCGAGCATTATTAATTTTCCGCTTTTGTTTGAAACAGCGCTTGTGTATGATCTCATAAAAGAGTGTGCAAGTGTACTCTGTGTTGTGTGGTAAACACGAGATCAAAAGCTCACCATGGTCTCCATCATCTTCCAGTCTTTCTCTAACTCCTCCATGGGTTTGCTCCACCAGCTGCAGAAGCGTGTGTAGCGCCGGCCTTGAAACCAGTATTGACGTAGCCACTCAAACTCCACCTGCAAGCAAGTCGACAAACACAAAGCTTTACGATCTTGATCGAGTCTATAAGTAATAAACAGCCTTTTTTGTTTTCAGTTAGTAAAGACAATTGATCTTTGCTGTAACCATAAACGATTGAATGATGACACTTTAATCCCATCGTGGCAATTTAAGGGCGAGCCCGTTATGCGGTCCTCTTCTGTTCTCTCACACGATTTACTTTGCAGCAGTAAATTACCAAATTCGACTTAAGTGCATTAGTGTGAAATGATTTCATTGTTCCAACAGTCTTTGAAAGTCTACATGTGGGAAATACGGACAAACATATTGACGACTGAATTGGTCAGTATTTTTTACCATGAAAGAACGATGAAAACAAATTATCAAGACGTTTTTGACATGTTTTTTAAAATAAAAGATTTGAAATTTATCACAATTAATACACTTATTTTCCAATTAAAAAAATGTTTTTATAGCTTGAATTTTTTTTTATTATTAAAATTGAGGCGATAATTAATTATTGAATACAATTATTAGACTTTTTCCCAATTAAAAGAAGTTTTTATAGTTTAACATTTATTTATTATTAAAATTGTGACAATGACTAATTATTGAATATTCACCTTAACATGCCTTCAAGTACCATAACATTTTGATAAAATTTACAACTAAAGTAGGTTTTTTTTTTTATTCTCGCTGTTGTAGAATTGTTCAGAACATGATTTACCAGACTGTGTACAACACTGTAATCAAAGTCTTACCCAATAGAACACCTTAAAGCTCCGCCCACTTGGTACTATCCCGCTTCCCCATCCCTCCCGCCTCGTTTACAGATGACAGTCTCGCCTCTACTGATCCGCTCCAATCTACTCCGCTGGGACCCGGTTTTTTTTTTTGTGTGTGTATTTTTTTCCCGCTCTTTTGAAGTGCTGATTCAATCCTTGCAAGGAAGTGGCGTATAGCCAGGTGTTTCTAACTATGAGCCGTTTTTTGAGTTTGTTCTTTGTATCGACGCTGCCTGTGCCCTTTGTTTGCATCCCTGCCTAAAAAGTTGCAGGCGTAAGCGCGGATGTCAACGAGCGCCTCCCGCCTTCCCAATTGCCGCCGAGGCGAAGATAACGTAGTCCTCCCCCAAAACGTCCTACAAAGCATCATCGGTAGACGAAACAAAGCAAGCGGCACCTCATTTTGACAACTGTACAACATAAAGTGGAGTTGCACATATTTCAAATGGTAGTTCTTCTAAAGGAGCCTTTTCCCGCATTGTATCGTACAACACGCCCTGTTTATCGTAAAAAAACGGCGAGTGCCAAGCTGTTTATTGCCATTACATTTTTAGTTTAAACATAGATAAAGATTACAGATTTTGTATTTGACCAAAACATAGTGGTGCAGAATATTATTGTAAAATGAATACGTGGCATTTATTTGTATTCCCATTACTTCCTATGAGGAAACAAAAAATTGTTTTTAAATCCATAAAAATCTGAAACTCCATTTTAAAGACTCCACAGTTTCTAGTGTTCCTTATTTTTTTTCTGTACTATGTGATGTATTATCTAGTGTTGAGGCAGAACACAGGACCATTGCTCTGATCCCGGCAGGGATGACATGCAAGGACCGGCCCGTGTCGGCGCTACTCGGAAGCTTCTCGGTGGCTCCATACAAGCCAGCCTTCAAAGAAATGTCATCCTTTATGCTCTCCGGTATCCACTCCCCTTCGATCACCGCGGCTCAAACAAACAACAAAGCCATCGAGGCCCGATATCGGACATCCTTTCCTGTCTTCTGATTGTCTGCCTGTCCTTCCGCTAGGAGAAAACAAACCGCTTTGAGCCGCGATGGACTTTGTGGAGTTGTGGCATTTTGGACTGGAGCGTCCAGCTGGGCGCTACGAGGATGGACGGTTGCGAAGAAAGAGTTGTTGAGGTTGCTTTTTCTGATAGCGGCTCCCCCGAGGCGGTTGCTGTCATCTCCATTGGTGATGGACACACTAGCTACATATTAGTCACACGTTAAGCTACCTGGCTGCCCACTGTGGCCAAAAAGGACAAGTAACTCTCCATTTTTTTTCCTCTCCCATTTAATGAGGCACATTTTTTTTTCTTTATGGTATTCTCTCAGCGGACCTGATTAATTTCCAGGGGGACAGAGGGGAGCCCGAGGTGGGAGCTGATGAGAGTTGAATCGATCCCATTCCGCCGACTAGTGTTTACTTTGCCCCAGAAAGACCACACAGATCAGGTAGGGCGGGGAAAAAAAAAAAGCCACACACACACACACACACACGTCACATTATTTTTATGTGCGTGGCCCAGTGCTTATACTTGTCCAACGTCAAGCCCAGAAATGGAACTTTGAAACAATGAATTTTAGAGTAACATCTCAAATCTGTCTAATGGTTGACTTTACCATTCCAATACCGATTATTTAAATGTATCATGTATAGAAATCATTAAATCCCTTTATTGTGATTTTCACGTACATTCATTCGCCTAAAAAAAGTAGTAGTTTGACGCCATTGCTTTGCCCTCCCGTTTGTGCAATACAGCAAACAAAAGGTGAACACGTGAATTAAATAATAACTGTGTCACACAGACAACATCTGGCACAGATCAGAAGGAGACACGCTTTAAGAGATTACAACAAGATGTCAGACGCCCCTCAGGTGAGGCGTTTCAAAGAGACCTTGGAAGGTCACGTGCGCACTTCCCCCGTGAACATGCGTGTTGGGGTGAAGCTTTCAATATTTACCAACATCATTAGCGAGCGGGGTCCCTGAGGGCTTTCCGTCACACAACCACCTGGGAGGTGACACAGTAGCTTTAAATGGGACAAGGCATTTGCGTCTATGATTAGCATTTCAAAAGGTAAAACATGGACGCGTCCTTCTTGTAGGGTAAAGAAGGAAGTACGACCAAAAAGTGACTACAAGAGGGTGTTTATGTTAGGATATGTGTTTTTTTTCCCAGAATGGATCCAATTTGGACTGTTTACGACCACTTGTTTTGTTTGTGGCCTGAAAACATTCATCCGTTTTCTCCCACTCTTGAGCTTATTCGGGATAACAGCTGGAGCCTATTCCAGACGGTTTTGGGTGAGATGAAAATTTGAAAACATGTTTGTATTGTTTTGATTTTTAGTAGACAAAGTGTCCACTTGTTAATTGTTTGTAATGTTTGAGAGTTTAGTGTACATCCATCTGGGCTACAGCCAAATTTGCAAAATTAAATCCGCTCTCAGTTGGATAAATGAATAAAATTCTCATAATATCAATGAATTAAAAAAATTGTTGACTGTTGTTCATATGTTGACTAGGTAATTAGTTGTACTCGCTTAGCTCACTCTGTATGCCCAGCGCCTCGTTAGCAGGTGCTAGCTTTGGCGTTAGCGCTTTCTTTTGTTGAAAGGGCCCATAGGGCGGTGCTCGGGTCAGGATGCCTGCACGTCTCAGGCTTGTTCACACTGCAGTCGTCCATGTCAAACACAACCTGCGCAATATGCAGCCTGCCGCACGCCAAAGGTGGACCGCCGTCATAAATAACGCCGCTAACAATACATCATTTAAGTGGGTGTTCTGCTCTCGTGGGCAACTTCAAACAAATGGCCACATCGATCATTGCAAATGCCAAGAGAGGGGCCCCCGCCAGCTCACTCAAACAACCAAACACCCACCACTTCACCTCAACACATACATTAACATGCAACTGCTTTCTTATAAACAGCAATTTGTTTTTTTGAACAATTATGTCTTCAAAACTATCAAAAGCGGGAATATTTTACTTGATTACTTGACTTTACGTGATTAAAAAAAAATCTACCTATAGAACGGAAAAATTTAATTTGGAAACACTTCGTAAAACTAAAAGTACATAAAGCTTGCGTACTACATACTAGACTACCCTCATCAATAAAATTATGGAATTTGGTATGCTAAATTCAATTTATTCCAAACCACTAATTAAATATCAATAATATGTTATGATACCTTCTTAAGATGCTTACAGTGGGGAAAACAGACTAGGAAGAAACCCGTTGATTTGAGATATTTTGTCTAGATTTTAGTTATTGCAGATTTGTATTCCCGTAGCGAGCCCATTTTTGCTAATCCTGGAAAGCTAGCAGGTGTTGCCAACTACCCCCCCCCCCCCCAAAAAAAAACGCAACTCTATTGTTTGGCTCAGCTGAATAATTAATATTGTCTACAACCTTTAAACAACCTTACATCAGACTCATCCGTCATGCCCGCCCGTTGGGGTTCCCGGGATGCTAGCGTTGGCTAAGATGTGCAGGCCTGGGGAGCCCAGGGTGCAGAGGGGAGGGCAAAGAGGTGAAGTGCGATATTAACTGTTCGCCAGCGGCAAGCTAGCGGAAGAAGTCTCTGTTGACCCTGCAACACCCCGAGTTGAGTTGCTCATTGTTGGTAGTGAAAAGGGGTTAGCGAGGAGCGCCGGGGTAAGACTCCATCTTTAGATAACATATGGGAAGGCTGTTACCATGCAATCCATCACAGGCTGCGGCAAATGAGAACTACCTGGACTTTGAGGTGTTGTTTCCCAGAGTGGAAACAAGCGAGTAAACTGAGGGAGGACAGCGAGAAGCTTCTTTTTCGGTAGCTTTAACATGCTAGCATGTGCCTCTGGGTGTGCACAAGGAAGTGAGGGCATGTTAAACCAGGATCAAATGTGGGTTCATGCTAAGCACTACCTTTGATGGCATTTTGGAGACTGCTGTTCAAGGTTTAGGCACACTGGACACCTTAAGTCCAGTTTGCTTAACGTTCACAAGTCAAAAACCCATACATTTCTGCGCCAGACTTGTCGGACTAGATGTCATATTTCTAGCAAAACGTAAACGGTGTCAATCAATGACATCAATTGTTCCTGAAGTCACTTTTTAACAATAGAACTGCGGTACACAGAAGGACTTGAAATAATCCACAAAGTAAAAACTCAACACATGCATGAGCAGGACACATTCATTTCACGTAATGAATGTGATCATTCTTAGTTATAAAATACTTTTGCAACGGTGTCACGCTTACTGTACTCTACAGCGCGCAAATGTTGGCAGTGCACAAGAGCGCACATGGTTTCACTTTAAATTCATTCCATTCTATATTAACAATGATATTATTTATTCACTGGATGTCTGATGTGTCATATCTGCAGCTGGTATTGAACCACTAGCTCCAAACATAAAGATAAGCCTTGAGTCATACACGCGAAATAAAACTAAAGAAATACATACATACTATATATCAATAAATAAATAATAAATGTGTATTTGTGATGTCCCAAACTTTTTAATGCAGTCAATGCACAGTAAATCAATTAGCCTAAATAAATGTCCTGTTGCTAATCAGTTGAAGGACTAAAGTTGTATTTTTCAGTACTGGGCAGCCGCCCCCCATTCGCCTGCCTAGAAAACACACACACACTAAAAATCATGCGCAAACAAACAACATAAGTCAGACAGCTTTAGTGAGTTATTCTCCTATTTATGTTTTTATGAGTAAAACAGATGTATTTTATGTTTGCTAGTAATTTTGACAACTTTTGAAGTGTTCTGTTTTCACTTGGCGTTAAAAAAAAACAAAAAACAGAGCCTTATTTCCCGGACCGGCCTCCTTTGATGCCATGTGGTGAAGCAATACGGTACCGGTAACACTGCCGGCTTTTCAAGCATATACAAAATGTGACACTGCTGTGATGTGATGCGGGAAGTCACTCACCTCATTGTGGATCTCCTCGCAGCGTTGCATGGTGGCCGGCCTCAGGGTCGTTAAGCTGCGGGAGCCGGTGTCCGGGTCCGTGTGCAGGTTGGACAGGGCCTCCTGGCACCGGGACTGGATGTAGGTCAGAGTCCCGCTGGAACACTTGATTGGGGCGGAGATACAGAAAAATTCTGATGCACATACTAGATGATGACCACTATTGACAAGGTTATATATGCTTGACTAAAAAGCAAGCCGTGCGGATATTTGTCCAGTTGTGATTTAACAGAATTAGTAAAACGTCAATGTAAAATTTCCTCACCTCAGCCACTCTGTGGGTGGAGCTGAAGCGAACGGCATCTCCGGCAAGGACGCAGTGCTGGTGCGTGCTGTTTAGGCTATCTGGAATTCAGGACAAAGACAACAAAAACAAGGTCAATTTAAATAGTTTAAATATACATTTGGTGTCTTGTTTACGGTTTAGTATAAATATAATGGGTATAATTAAAGGTGCGCTGTCCTAAGTCGTTTGCTTGTGTAAACAAACTTTTGTGTATATTAATGTTTTGATCTGAATTCCACAAAAACCAAAGAATTGCCCCTGCCGTTCCAATACTTTAGAAACAGACTGTAGTTACGTATAGACAAGAGTCTTAAAAAGTGGAAAACTCAGTATCAGTGTGATTTAAAAGTAAAGAAAAAAAAAAACCAGAACAAAATGTACAATATACCTGGGGCCAATGTGGCCCAAATTTTGGGTATTGCGCGACAGACTGTGTTGGGTCCACAGGGAGCAAGCAGCACTCTAGCACGGTCTCTTAATTAGCAAACAACGCCAGATCACACTCAATCTGTCGAAGACGTCCGCGCCATACCGACAAACATTTGTCCAATATCGCGGGAGCTTTACGGAGAGGCCTTACTGCTGTTTCCCGCCTATCCCGCCATGTGCTTCTTGTGAGTATAGATGTTCCACGGTGCTGTCGTTATTTGCCTCATAGACCAATAATTAATTTAGCCACGACAGGCGACTGTCGATGGCAGCACATGCGCGTATTTACACCCGCCCGTAGCGGGGGAGTACACCGTCTAATGCCTGCGATTTGAAAGTCAAACAGCCGAGCGCTTCGGGAAGACGATATTATTGTTTGGTTGGAAGCGAGAAAAAGGTGGCGACAAAGAAAACAACTTTGCCGCCATTTTTTTGCCCTCCCTCACTCTGATGAGATTGTGACGGATTAGGTCCCCGGGCGGAATTACTCGGCGTCTTTAAAACTGTTTATATCCAATAACAAATTATCTCCATCAATCTGCTCTTTTCTTGGCACGCCGGATGCGTTGGCGGCATGGGGATGGGAGTTGAGGCAAACTCAATAACTGTAATAAGTATTTATCTTTCTTTCAACCCCTGCGCCTGCTGCCACTTGTCCTCCTTTTTCGAGAAAGCAGGCTTTTAAATATATTGGGTCAACTCGTGTCTGCACGCACCCTCCCACCCTCCTGTGTGCATTGGGACCTGGGAATCTGATTATGGAACAGGCCTGGTGTCAAGACTTGCATTGTTCCTTATTTAACTGGCCAAATTCTATTTCGGTGGAGATGGTGCTGATTCAATTCTGTGGTTTTAGACATTAGCAGTTGAAAAGGGGCCGCCGGGAGACAAATGGCAACGTGGTGGCCGTCACTTTTCTGTCCAGCCGTCCGTCCGGCTATTTCTTGCTTCCTGCCTTTTATCCAACACCAGGAAAGAAATGACTTATGGTCTTCTGACGTACGATTCACACAGACGTTATTTCTTACAAACGAAGAAGTCCGGCATCGACCGAAAAAGCGCCGACAACCTCTGCGTGCGCATCTCGTGCCAAGTACTTAATTCAGGTGGGCCGACAAAGCGACAGACGGCCGAGGCTCCCACGGAGCGAGCCACTATCGGCGCGCAGCAGTCGGGGCCTCTCAAGGGCGTGCTCACTGAGCGAAGCGTAAATTCCCTCACTGATCCGCGACAGTCAAGTCCCATTAGAACGCTCCGCGCAACGGCCCATCACTCTATTATCGGGCCCCGGCCTGAAACTGACGGTTCTATTGTAAATCTCATTGAGGCTAAAAGGAGGTCGGCTTCAAGCCCTGTCAAGACGAATGTGAGGGACAGGCTGCGACAGACTCGGAAAAAGAAAATGTAATGTCTTCAATGAGTCATAGATTGATTTAAATTCAGATTTCATGCTTGTCAAAAAAATGGCAGGTATCTATCACATGCCTGTTTGTAAGACAGGCATATTTGAGTATTTTATTGATGAAATATTGGGACATCGTAAGGGGATGCATTTTTTTTTTTTCACTCAAGCTTAGCCCATCCAACTTTTGGCAAGCGGAAGGGCCACCAATCAATCTCCGCTATGAATAATACAAATACGAGAATTGCATGCATAAAAACGGAAAGCCAGAAAATGTCCCATTTTTTTTTTTTCCCCCCTTAACGTTTTATTACCAAATCCTACTGATTTCTCAGAGAACATAAAAACTTGGTTTTGGCTTTGTCGGCGACATAATAATCAGCATGAATGTGTTTACCGTCTAGTGCAGCAATCTGACCTCAGCCTTAAACTTTGATTTACATCGTGAAACTTTCAGTCCATCTGTCTGGCTTCAGCAACTAGCATTTCCCTAACCTCTGCTAATGCACTCAATTTCATGGAACTTAAGTTTGCAGTGCTGCCGCATACATTCACAACACCTCAGATCACTTTCACCGGCAGTCAATTTTAAATGGCGAGAATAGAACAAAAAGTGAGTGAATTACTTGCTCATGGCCGCTGGTATGGGTCATTGGGGAGGGAACACTTGAAAAACATTTTTAAAAAACCGGTTTCGAATTTGGCTTGATGGTGAATATGTGTGTGTGTTGTTGAGATTTAGTACTTCTCATATAATAGCAGTCTCCAGACTGGAGGGGGACCATCAGGCCGGGTGTGTGGATGTCCCAGGCCACCTTGAGGCCGATTCTCCAGCTCGCCTTCTCACCGCTGCATTCACCGCTCTCGCCTGTCAATCACAACAAGGCCGAAGATTACGACACGCACGAAGTTTCAAGCAGTGAAACGTGGCAAATGTGAAATATAAACACATTAAAGCAGCCTGGTGTTTTATTATGTTATAGTGGCTGTGATGTAAATCAACATACTATGAGCGTTTAACAGTAAAGGTGGGACCAGTAAATAAAGCTGAGGTTCAAGTTCAAGTCATTTGTTAAGCACTTTTTAAAGTCAATTTACAGTTTTACATTTTGAGGTAAAACACTTGGTGAACGTGTATCTTTGAGCTAGTTAAAATGTCAGGAATCAAATGCAATTATTTTTTACATTATTATTATTCTCAAAATATGCAAATCCAAATTGATCTAGTTTTATGAAGGCTTTTTCAAGCACTATATCTATAGTGGATCCAATTCTTCTATCTTAAAAACATAATTGATATTGCTATAAAACTCAAGCACAGTACGCTGTGTTGACAAAGTAGGTACAGTTTTGTGGGTTAATCTCGGCTGTCTGCACAAGATCGTTACGCTATTAGGACATGCAATGGCTAAAAGCCTGGGCTGGATGTTGTGCAATGAGTCTTATTGGATAGCGGCTAGGCCATGATGTTCCTGTTTCCGTTCACGATAAGCACCTTCACTGTTCTCCCCTCTACTCGCTATTCTTACAACGGCCTGCTCAGAAAATAAGATTTAACCTGGCTGGCCAGCACCCTTCAGCACAAATCGATACTAAAGTCTTTTCGGGCCTCTTTGCCCCGCAGCTGCCTTTTCCTTTTTGCTCAGCACGGATAAATAGTAACTTAATTTCCCGCCATTTTGCTCTGAGAGCCAGGTAATGACAGAATTCCCTAAGGCCTTAGCGATGGTGGAATATCCGCCTCTGTGCGGGTTAAAACATAGCTACGGCAAGATTCCTTTGGATCTCCGGCTGTAGTACGGGTTCCCTTAGGCGAGCGGCCGTCTGAACACGGAGAAGCCTTATGCTGCATCTTGGTCCTGGGAACACTCTGAGTCAACCACCGGAATAAAGCTCAGGTCACACTCTGGTCTCAGCAGCCTGGACGAGATACAGCTGCAAAGTGCGGCGAGGTGTTAGGCTGCAATGTTTTGAAGGTCTAAATGGAAATGGCCCGTGGCAAATGGTTGAAGCGGAACGCTCCAGCAGGTGTTCCTGCTTATGACACCAGTGAAGGAAAAGCAGCTGTGGACCGTGTTTGACGTCGCACCTGATCTACTGGAGTTTGCTTACACATCTGTATCTCCAGCCGTGGGATTTGAAAATGCTACAAAACCGGGAACCCTTCTTTAAATACCGTGACAATCTATTGTGACAATTTTTGGTGTTGTACCTACTTTGTCAGAAAACAAGACAGAGTATCCACCATGACCGCCCTTGCTCATCTGCAATTTGTTTTGCGTGTGCTCTAGAAAGCAAACTTCTCTTGTCAAATCAGCGAATACTATCAGCTCCTGGTTCAAAAGATACGTTTTTATCCATCCAGTACAGTTGAGAAACACTTATCAAAGCGAGGTTCATTATTCCCTATCAGATAATTGCGCATTGATCATTTCTCGGGGAAATGATTTAGATGCGATGCGGCGTGTGTGATAAGACCCGTTTGTTAAGGCTTCGCTATTGAACTTAGATACCGATGTCTGTGATTTCGCGATAAGGCTGTCAGCAGCGAGCTTCCGATGACATTTACTCGTGCCCTGACACTATCACGCAGATGAATCTGATGCTGGCTGCGCGCCGGAGGCCCGCGTCTACAGACGCTGCCGGTGCCTCAACACGTAAGTTTAGATCCACTTCAAAGTGACGCAGATAAGTTGACGGGTTATTGTTGCGATGGATCTCATCGCCGCTGCGATGGGATGTAGATTAAAGTGTCCTGTCTAATTAGAACTCAGTGACACTTACCTTTGTTGTCGTGGCAACTGTAGGTGTAAACAGCCACCGGTGAATGAGTGATGAGGTTCTCGTCATGGTGCCACCCTACAGCCATTTTCCCCATGCCGTAATAGGGTTCCTCTTTGAGGTGGCTCATGATTGCCGGGTCCATGTAGTTGAGTAAGGTGACGTTGAACTTGACTGATTTGGTGAATCCCTGAGTCAGGTTGGGCTCAGAAGCACTTTCTGGTGCCACCTTATCCTCAATGTGGTAATCTGAGAGGCTGTGTTTTAGATGAGCCACATGAAGCTCTTCTGTTGGCGAGACATCGGCAGTCTTCAACGCCAAGGTGGGACATTTTCCTTCACTGTGCTCCAACCCGGAATCGGTCACTTTGCCCTGGGAGGATTCTCCCTCCTCACTACTGTTTTTGGACACAGTCTCCCAATCACTATCCCTTTTTGATGTCGAACAACCTTCATCACTGTGTTTGGACTCCACGTCCCATTCCTCGCTGTGCTTGGATTCCGTATCCCCTTCCTCGCTTTGCCTAAAGTCCGAGTCGCCTCCTTCACTGGTCCTGGAGTCCTCGCTGTGTTTGGACTCCACATCGGCCTCATCGCTTGCCTTGGCCACTGTCTCCTGAACCACCTTTGCAATTTGGGCTATCCTGTCTTCTTCTTTCAGGTGAGACACGTCCAAGCAGAAGAAGCTATTAAGCTCCCACAAGGCTTTGCAAGCTGCCCTCAGACCTGGGTCGCAACAGTTTTGCCCTTTAACCTCAGTGTCCTCATTGTGCCAGGGGATGGCAAAGAGCCTAGTGTCCAGGTAGCGGTAGGTATGGCCCGGCTCACCCAGCAGAGCACGCGACACAGACGTGAAGACGTCCCGGTCACGGACACGGACCAGATCTCTCAAGAGGCAGCCCTTCTTGCGCAAGGTGAGCAGAGCGGTCTGGACTCTGCAGTGGAGCTCGGCTGGCAACGAGCAGGCTCTCTTCAGAACCAGGCCGGAGTAACTGGTGTCCCACTGAGAAAGAATATCAGATGAGCTTAATGTCCATCTTATCTCTAACCAAAAAAAATTAAAAATTAACTCGATACGATTCAGTCTAAAGTTAGGACACAATGTCTCTTCAAAAGTCATTATAATTGGTAGAAACTTTAAAAACTAAGAAACCAATATTGTTGACTCACCAGTTCCTTAAAGCCCTTATCAGAAGGTCCTCTAAAGGGAATCTTTTGGTCTCCCAACTCCTTTAATAACCTCCTCTTCTGTAAAACAAAAAGGCGATGCGTTAGCAAACAATTTTAAAGTAGGTAGCTACATCATAGCACTGCTAATAGAAAGTAAGAAGTCTAGTCTTTGGCTAAATTTTGAGTTTTTGAGCTTGAAAGACAGAAACAAAAAAAGAATAAGTGTTTCCTTAAAAAAACTAACCAACATCTTAACACAAACTTGCCATCATTCATTTTTATTTGCATCAAATTTTTATGATTTAGTGAAGGCTTGCCAGTGGGGCTCTCTCGAACATTTTTCAAATAAACCTACAGAAAAAAAACACCAACCAGTTCGGAGACTGAAACTATCATTCATTGGTTCGCATTCCACTCGTTACCCATAAATCCAATGGCGACTGAGATGAAAAAATATGTACGTTTCTATATGATTTGTTCATAGTTTGGTTCAGAGCTCATCTGGATTTTAACATCTTTAGAGGGCCATACATGAAAGGCTTACCCATCAATCTCAGGGGCCTTGGAAGTAGTTCCAGAAAAAAAAAAATTCACAGGCATTTACTTGTACTACACATTTCATCTGACCTGGTATGGGCAAAAAAAAATATTCAGGTAAAAGAGAATATTTTTAACAGCATGGTGGATTCACCTTTACGGTTGAACAACACAACGCATGCTGACAGTTTTCTTAAAGGTTGCACATGAGTGTGCAGGCCGAGGGAAAAAAAACGGACCCAAAGATTTGATTCTTGAAAAAACATGCAAGTCCAAAGTATGTTCAAAAGCCGGTTGGAAGACAACTGACAACTTGACACGCACTCGTCCGTCTCATATTCCGCCCTCTGACAGAAGCTGACTATATCAAGCCTGTGTATACACACACATGTACGTATACTGTACGCACATATAGCTTCACTCTGAAATGTGTACAGAGGCACCAAAGTGTGCTTTCATTCCATGACTTAGAAGTAACGTCCGGTCAGGACAATGCAATGCCTCAACCCCGATCGCACACAAGCGCGGCTGTCACGCATGCGTCAAATACATCAAGCTGCTCAGAAATTCCACGCAAAAGAAAGAAGTTGCCACTGGATGGACTCCAGACCAAAGAACCAGCATGTCTGTCTGCACCGTCTTGGTGTAAGCACCTGATTGTGAAAGGAAAATCACACACAAAAAAAGGACCCAAGAAGCGAGATTACCAATCCAATAATAATGCTTCACGGTAGCCATGCCAACCGTCTCTGTGCTGAGTGATATATCAGATTTTTTTTCTCTCCGTCCTTTTTTAATCCCCAACTTGCTTGATAGGATTATCCCTTCAGCCGGACTGTTTATCATAGAAAAACATATTAGGTAGAATAGGACTCAATTGGTTTGCTTTGATCCTAGCCCATGAGATATCACATTTTGTACCGTTTATTTATTAATTTAATACATTTCCCCCATCTGTGACATATAAGTGGACACTTTCTTCAAAGCTCTCAGAGTAGATTAATGTCCGTTTTTTGGCATGGGCGGCTGAGAATAGCCAGATAGCTCGGCCTCTTTAGAGGATAAAAAAGCCTTTGGAGTCTAAGTTGCGGGTACGGTTGAACACACGGGATGTTGTGTGCTTTCTAAAAGAAGGACAAGTCAATCTCATCTAACTAATACATCGTGAACTGTAGATATATGGTGGAAGACTTTGAGTAGAATAGACACACTATTCATTATTCCTGCTTTAGTGCGACAGGTAGAATACTCTATCAAATAGCTTAATAGCATTAGCAAAGTTGTACTATTCTACTCAAGAGTGAAATGTTTCCTAGATCACAAAATGTTTTCATCAGACCGTTTTCGTAACCATTTTGCTAACAGCTAGAAATGTACCAAAATCACGGCAATAAACGAAAAACCAGGAACAAAATATTTGTGTGGAATAGTAAATCCTTCAACATAGCATGATATTGGGTTCATGACTTGTAGTTTTTGGCGCTAGCTAGCCCTTACTCAACTCTAGCTCTACCTTGTTGTCCAAATACCTCTCAGTATATAAGACAGAAGACAAATTCTGAAACCAAGGGATGATGTCACTGTGGACCCTCAACACATCTAAAGAAAGCTTGTGAGGTGAGAGACAGCCGCATAAAGAAACTACGTGTTTGGACAGCACACCATTGGTGCTTGTGTGGCACCCGTTTCAGAAAGCACTCATCTTGTGCAAAAGTGACGGCGAATCAACAGTTTTGACAAGTGAACTGTAAAAGTGAAGAATGAATCAGAGGGGCTGCCCGTTCGCATCAAAGGCGCTTCCTCCCGGGTCCATTTGGCACCGGATCGCAGAATGTAGCCAGCCCGTGTGAAGCAACTCAGAGAACAGAGAAGGTCAGTGGCCATTCACCATCTGCACGCATTTTTGTGTGCGTGACGAAAATTTCTAGAAGCTTTGATTACACATTTGAACTTAGAAATCAATGAGGTGCTATAAAATGGTACATGGAGATTGGGGGGGTCTATCCTACCTCTACAGTCGAAGTCCAATCTACCAAACACGCAGGATTTTGGAATGTTACTAAAGATTTTGACCTTTACATGAAATACAGTCAACTATAATTTTGTGATTTCTTTAAGCAGTAAAAAAACATGTACCCATATGACAGGGAGCCAAGATACGATCAAAACAATCCCTGAAACTACAAATAAACGTGAGCTCTAGTTTGTCACTGCTGCAACGGATACCTAACAGAATTTTGAGTAGGATTAAACATTTGCGGAGCTGCAAATGTGTGATGAAGGGCGTCCATTTAGTCTGCTGTTTAGAAGCTAGGGCATGACCTAAGACGTTTTAGAACCTGCTTAACATAGAAACATGGGGCTGTCACACTCAAGTACCAACAAACAGAAACAGACCACACATCAGTACAAAGTCCTCACAAAGACTGTACCCCCAGTAGTAGTTCTGGACTACAGACTTGAAGCACCAAAATACACACACACCGTTGATTGTAAACAATCCTGTATGCAACCTTTCGGCTATAAAATTCCTGGCAAGAAGTTTGGAGCTTGGTGTGATGGGTAACTTGGCAATAAATGACTCACTGGAATGTGGTGGTGTTGACCCCATGGCTTGTAATATGTAACTAACTTTCTGTATAACCCAGACCAGGACCATTTTATGAATATGAATGAGATTGCCAGTGCGCGAGGCTGGTCAGATGGATTGGTTCTAATTTTCTTTTTATTTTCAATTTTAAACAAAGAGATTGGTTGTGAAGAAGTATTTGGAATGCAGCAATTAGCATTTGTATCTTCCTGTAAAAAGAATGACACTCTTCTTCTGGTCTTAGTTTAAGACATTCCGCTATCTGCATGCAAGCACTACACTCCCCCTGCGAGGCCAAGGAGTGTATAGCAGGAAGACCACACTCCCTCATTGTATCTTCTACTGTCGCCACTGTCTACCTTTCAAAGTTAATCAATGCTCTCATATCAAGACAGAAGTGTGGTTAATCATTTTTAAATTCAGTTATGAACAGCACAGGTTCATAGTGACAAATGCTCAGGTATGCCGACTCTTGACTGTTAATTGTTGTTAACCGACGGCAGGCACGTAGATCATTCCACATGTCTGCGGGGGGAACATTAATATTAGAACATTTCCATCCATCTCCCTGAACAAGACGGCCAATCTTTCCAGGCCAACATTGGGCAGACATTCCACACCCTGTTTATAACACCAATCTGCGCACATTACCGGACCAGCAGGAGAGGGAGGGACCACTGCCGGCCATTAATTAGATTCCCACTCATGGAACCTCACACTGTACTGGAAGTACAGAGGCCACTCCAGTTTGAAAAGAGGTCACCCATACTACAGCCAACACTCATTACTGCTCCATTAACATTAAACATCCTTGCATTCTTCTTCAGCCTTTTTACGACTTGACATCCCAGGATACTTCCAGTTCTGTCGGGATAGCTGGAAAAACATTTTCTTTAACAATGTATTTTGAAGATATTGATACTTCAACTAATCAAAAGGATTCAAACTCATAAAAGTGTGGCCACAAGAGCTGCTTCTAGGACTTCCCTAGCAGTGACTCCATGTCTGGTATCTGCTTTGGTCTAACTGTTACTGTTGAGCAAAGCCGTAATCTTTCCATTAGGATTATGTCGATCTTGGTAAAAGCTTTTTAGTTTTCACCTTCGAATTACAGCATGCTTTCATGAGGTCAGCTGTTTTCCATGTGGAATGGACGTTTTTAATGCAGACAGTCCCTTGGTATTCAGGCGGTAACCATGGATAGGGGGTGATGTCGGGCGGAGAGCAGTGAGGGAGAAATGGGATAGAAAAACGGAGAGTTGATTGACTGATTAGCCGTTTTCAGCGAGGGGCCAGAGTTGTTCTAGCAGGGCTGTCGCGCCTAGGGGTGTCAAGGAGAAGTCAGTCCTATAGAGAGCTCCCTCAGTTCCTCCCTCCCACTCTCACCAGCCTCTCCCCAAAAAAATCAATATGGTTGTGCAAAGTGGAGCCCGGGCCCAGGGGGGTGGGTTGAATTGGCTGCGGCGAGATGTAGGCCTTGCAGCAAGGGTGACAGGTGTCCTCCAAAGACTGTGTCAAGGACAGATCTAAGGACCAGAGGACTGAGGTCACCAAATCCAAAGCTCACCTTCTCAACTGCCCAGGTTTGGCCACCTCAATTGGGCGGTGAGGAAAACAATGAGCAGGTGGTGCGTTTAGAGGCTCTGGAGTCTCACATAGCACTTACACAATGAACTGTCCAGGGAAGCTCAGTGATTGAGTGGCGAGCTGAGGTTTGGGAGTCAGGTTCAATGTGTGAAGATTACATGTTGTCACTTTGCAGCATTTTGTAGAAGTAATTTCAGTAAAAGTACAGGACATCCGTAATTGACAGTTCTATTTTGATTAATATCTGATATCAGATTGGGTTTGTTCATTGCGAACAGCAGCCTGGCTAACTTCCAAAACCGAAACCTTGGCACCTGATTGTTTTTGTTCAGATAAACAAAAGAATTTAACTTTTGAAGGGTCGGTACAGACTGTAGCGCTTTGGGTCCTACAGTAACAAAGGCGCCACTGTCTGTAGCGACCTTTCAAGATATCTAAAAATGCCAAAGACCGGCAGTTTACCGTTTTTGACAATCAACTGTCAGCATTTACGTTGTTAATTTCCATACGAGGTTCGCCGGAACAAGACGTGGATGAAGCACGCAAGCAGGATTTCAGTCCCCTCATGTGTCTCTAGGTCTGAGTGACTGATCACAGCCGAAGTGGCTTGTGTCTATAATCCAGTACCACTGTTAGACAGTGCAAAGACCCAGCTTTGTGTACTGCGGCGCTGCCTGATCAAACCCATCATGTGACAAGCAACCTCTTCAAATGACGATGATTTTCAGTCGCTCTGTCCTTTTGGCTCCATATTAGATCTCTCTGTGACACTCCGGAGTCAAGTACCCTCATCTCGGATAAAGATAGTACGCAATCCGACCAAGAGAGGTTGGAAGTCAAGGGTAAATGCATGGCTAAGACTGCACCGGATCGGTTGACAACTGGAAAAATTATCGTGCAGTCTTTTGTATTCTTATGCAAAACACCAGATTTGATTCAGTGTTGTCTGACAAAAGATTCCAAGACTTCAAGTTAGAAATCATCCTTAAGGAGTCATTTTGGAGGCAAATATATCAGATCATACAAAATACAGTATATTAAAGATGGAGCCGGTCTCCTTTAATTTGCCTGAGAACATATTTGAGCTGCTTATCTTTCAAACTGTGACAAGCTGCTCTGCTATCATTGATATCCTGTTTCTCGAGGACAACTAGGACAAACTCTTGAATTATTTATTATGATGAGCCCTTCGCTGTTGTATTTTTTTTATTGCGGAATGATTACCGAGTTAAAGCAGCTGCTGATTATCACCTAAGCCATCTAGGACAGGTCTGATTCAATCTCATGTATCCATTTGACCCAGATAGACCGGCATTATCATGTGACCTAAGATTAATATCGAATCAACAACTGGGAACGTTTGTGACTGTTTACATGACTGTCACCCGGTCTTCCTGGAATCCAGAAGCGGCTATGATTTCCATAATGGCATTATCATGGCGAAGTCGGAGCAGAATGCCGGCCGTTCGTTTTGCTTGACAAGCCACTTGGTTTCTTTATTTATTTTTCCTTCACTCATTCCGAACAAAGGGAAATATTCTACCAGGAATTGAATGGCTTAATCCTCTTTTCACTCTTTCCCAGTAGCTTGAATGGTGACAGATTAACACGCTAGAGGTTTACAAACCCAGCCATTTGAAAATGTAATTGCTGGTGGCGCGCTGCATGCATGCGCTTAAGTTGAGAGTTAATATTAAAGCCTAAAATGAATGCTCGGGTCCGGCAGACTCGCGGCCACGCCGGGTTTTCAGTCACGTACGAAATCAACGAGTCTCTTGCTGTCCCTCGCCGAAAGGTTCGGTTACTGTTCACTTCTGCTAATTATTACAGCCAATCAGAGGGGTTAACGGGGCGGAGCCTGGCCAGACCATGTTCTGGGGCATTTAACAGCTGGCAGGAACGGAGGTGAATGCATTACACACTGCCCTCCGTCCAATAAAAATAAAACACATTGACATGTGAGGTGTACTTAAGAGATACAGTGGAGCAAAGGGTGGGGGCAAAGGAGGGGGGAGGGGGCATGTGATAGAATGATGTCCAAGTGCCACCTAGTGTCAACTTTGGATCTTCTGCGTTTGGCCATAAAACTCTAACCAAGCGCATCAAGGTTGGGGCAAGACCAAGTAAGACACAGGGACAGATGGTGGAAATCGAGGATGTGGATAATTAGAAACACAAGTCTGCAGCATTTACTGGTTCATTAACCGAAACGATAGCACAAATGTAAAGGATTTAACAATACAGTATTTTTAATAGCTGCGCTTATCTTAGTTGGGCTCAAAGAGGCTGGTGGCTTTTGCAAGATAAGAACTTAAGATGATGTACAGATACCGATTGCGACAATTTTAACAAAAAGCGGTTGGGTCAACCCTAAAACTTAACTTCCCTCATGCACAGTGGTCTTTACAATTTGAGTTCAATTTTAAAGTCGGAGAAATTGTGAATTGACGTCAACACCACCATTCTGTGTCTGGACTATTCACACAGGTCGGCAAAGCGCTCTTCGATAGACAGCGATAAAGTTCCACTTTGTGTACCATTCTACATCAATATCGATTCCAGCAATTCAAATCCCTGCTTAAAACGACAGTAGTCCGCCGAGTAACGCTGGACTGTTTCCTATCAACAAAATTATCAAGATGGCTTTTTTCTGACACATGAAATCAATGCTCTGTTAGTGTGACTGTAAAACCGTTAGGGTGGGGCCCGCTGGACCCCCACCCTGGTCATTAGCCAAGGTATAAATCAGACTAGGTCGGTGCCCAAAGGTGAGAGGGATGAGAGTGGAGGTGAGCTTGAAATAATGCTTATGTCACGACGGGTCAGCCCTCCATTATGGACGTTTCAAAAACTATTAATCTTGCTTGTAGTCAGCGGCCTAGAAATAATTACTCCATCTAACCCGTGTAATACAGCATGACCAGCAGTCGGGCCCGGTCAATTTGAGGCAGGATGTGGGTTGAGGGGGGCGGATGGGTGAAAGAAGCCACAAATTACCCAGTCCTGTCCCCAGCTACATAGTGACTGATGTCCCGCTTACTTCGACGGGCGGCCTTTATATACTTGCAAACTGGATTTACACACACATGCACTGGATCATGTATCCACAAGCAGATTCTGTGCACATGTTAATGAATGGTCAAATGGCAGGCTCAGAGTGAGAGGAAGACACATTCTTTTTAACTGCTGGGTTCAAAGACATCACAAGCCATAAAACTCAATTGCGCATTTGTTATTGTCAGCAAGAAGAGATGACTGTTTGGCAATAACAGCCCAAATTGCATTGCTTTAATAAACTGAGCGATCGAGGGAACACGGGTATACAGATTGAATGGATCACTATTGGCATTTCAAAAAAATATATGGCTATTGACATACACGTAACTACGTGTGCTCAAAGTTGCCATAAAATACTTTATTCATCAAATAAACCAATCATATGATTGGTTTGTTACGCACATATGGAATTTGATGGAGAGCAACTGGGCATCCTCTGTCATTCATTTCAATTACATAAAGTTATGATCTCGGCCAAACAACAAATTTCATAGGTCAACGTTCTCCCGTAAAACGAGTAAAGCAGGGAATCGGAAATATTGATATACTCCCATTCTTCTTCCACCATGCTGCTCAACAGTGCCCCCTATCGTGGCTCCCAATTTCCGACAACACCGTCACCCCTGTACTGTACTACCTTTTTTTTTTTTTTGCCCCAAATCACGACAAACACAAGACACAATAAAGACGGCTATTGGAGAAACCCACACCAGTGTGCAGTCAACCTCCATGAGCGTCACAGGAAGTATGTATGGAGTGACATAAATACATGCAGCCCTCCAGTGGTTGTCACAGCTGGCATTGCAGGTGCAAATTTAATTAGTCAAGGTGAAGTCTCCCTTGTTGTCTAAGAAGGAGGGATAAGGACGAGGAAGAAGCGGCGAGAGGGGGGGTGGGCGACTGTAAACACGAGCTATAGCCTAATCAGGTGTCACCGTTGCATTTGATCATCCCGCTAAAACTTGTCACCGATCCCTAGGCAGAGAGTGGGCCGCCACGGGTTGAGAACAAAGGAAAGGAGCTGTCACGGGAGAAACGGGGAGGGTGACGTCGGTGGATGAAGAGTTTGCCCATTAGCCGTCTCTTCCGCTTCCCGCTAGCATCGCCTCGTTTGTTTGCTTCTTCGGCGAGGAGGCTGCCCGCTACCAACTGTGTGCTGTCGCTCACACTTTGAATCATAGTCGAAAAAAATACAAATATATCCCAGCCCGCAACTGCCAGCCACTCGTGCGTCAAACTCCCAAAAGTAGCACACTTCTTTTGTTTACCCCCACGCAACACAATAACAACAACAAAAAAACACCATGTACAAAGATACAAGCTGTTTTGTTTTCATCAAGTGCCACTCTTAAGTAGTCTGGTCCTCCTGATGGAGAACCAGGAGAGGCAAACATGCTTTTATTTCATCCTCCCTTCAGGCTACCACACACACGCCAACACACACAAACACAGCTACTGTTTACCTTTCAGTTTTCTGCAACTAATGAATACATTAGCCGATTGAACCACGTGTGAAACACCGGCGAGGCCCAATCGTCTTTGTGACGAGCGAGATTACAGGCTAACAAAAGAGCAGGCAGGGGGAGAGGAATATTTAAAAGCCCAGAGAAGCGATACATAAATTAATTAAAGGACAAAAAAAAAACAAGCGGAGAATTAAAGTTGGAACATCTGTCAGCGACTTAGCTTCCCAACGTAATACCAGTGTTAGAACATTTATACCCTTGAAGTTAATGATCCCCACTTTAATTGACAGTCAAGGAAAAACTCGCAGCAGCAGCATCCTGCAGAGACCACGATAAGAAGAGGGGGGTGGCTTTCCTCCTCCCAAATATAAAATAAGAAAAAAAAATGTTTAAAGAACCTTGGCACTAATCCCTATTGTCATCCCAGCGCAGCAGAAGGATTTACAAACACTGATAACTCCGCCGAAGCTGACTACTTCGTACCAGTTACGGGGACAGTCAGTCGCTCAGATTACCCCAATCCCGCCGCGCTGTCACTCATGCGAGACACTAGCCTGTCACCGCGTTTACGTTGAGTCCAGCTCATACGTCACAAGGCGCGACAAAGACTGCGACAAAGCGGTCCACTCGTCGGTAAGATAACGGGGGAGAACGGTGAGGCGCCGTTGTTGGATTAAGCTCCTGGCGTGCGCCGTCGCTGACACTCTCATCAACAAGTAGAACAACTATTAAACGTCGATGGATGCGGCTCCCACTTAGTGTCGGATGAAATATACGTGTAAAACTTTGTTGTTGCGGGGGAGCGGAGCATTGGTAAAAAAAAAAAAAACCTGACTAAACTCAAGCAGAACTGCTTGCTTGCAGACACATTCACAGAAAATGGCCTAGAAAAACAGATTGACTTCATTTCACAATTGATGAGTAAGTAGACACTCCAGAGATCCAGTCCTCAGTGTACAAGCAATTAAAAAGTCAATATTCATAACATAAAGCAACTAATTTCAGGAGGCTAGGCCGCCAGAGTGCTACAGCGACTCCTCTTCAAAAAGTCCCGTGACAAACCAAAGATGTTGCCCTCTACATAAACGGGGCTGACACAAGCATGACACAGGGGTTGACGAGTGAACCCTTACCACACACACACACACACAAATTGGCCATACTTGTGTTTCTCTTCTTTCTCCAACCAGCTGGAGACAAGCCTCAATTCAGAAGCGCTTGAACCAGGCAAGTGGATGTGACCCGTTTGCCCCCCTCTCAAGTCAGCCTCATCTGAATAAACAGAACCCAAGAAAAAGAATCTGCCTCTATTATAACAGGGAGGGGGAGAAAGGGAGGGGAACTCATCGTTTATGCACGTTTGATCAAGTGCTTGACAGCGCCGGTGGACGGAATTACGGACGGTTGAGCAAAATAAAAAAAACTTGTGGGTGTTTTGTGTCTATGTGAGGTCGGGCTGACAGTGTTGGCGCCTCGCCGGGTGCACCAAACCACACACAGAGCGCCCCCGGCCGCCCACCAGCCAACCTTAGCGGCCCATCACTCAGGACGGGCCGAGGGAAGTGCCATGAAAGGAGGTCAGGCAAAGAGAAGGAGGAAGAAGTAAGGCGGGGGTGGTCAGAGGGTTAAGTGTAGAGAAGACAGCGATGAAAGGCAACTGTCATGCACCAGTGCTCACCCAGGAGCACCTGTCTCAAGAAGAACATGCAAAGCGTGCCGGTCAAGTCCTGACAACCCCCCCGCTTTCTCTCTCACGCTCATACACACGCACGCAAGCTCAAAGAGAAGGGCCAATCCGATGCTCCGCCATTGGAAAGGCAGCACCTTTCTTTGACAGCGTGCCAGTCAAGTTGTCACCAGCTCCTGCGCATATGCAAGGAGAACTTAAGCTGATGAAAGGGAAAAGAAAAAAAAACATACAGTGGGCAAGTCGAGATGAAGAATTACTCAGACATGCAACGAGATCGACTGAATGGAGAAGGGACTTTCTAAAATGCTGAAAAGGAGAAAAGGAAGATTTAAAGAAACAGGCTAAAATTTAAGTATCATATAAGTAATATTTAAACATTCCAACTAAAAAAAGAAGTTAGCTGCTCTGAATGTTAATGACAACTTAAAAATGTGATTTGCGTCAACAGGTATTAGAAATAAGTTAGCCTTAGAAAGTTAGTTAAATAGAGCTATTGTAGCTAGCGAGAATGTTTGTTTTTCCTTATTTAAAACTCATCTATCACAGAGAACAAAACCCTTTCAAAGCGGACTTGTAGCGAAAGGCAAACTTCACCTCGTCTATCACAGTGCTCCTTATTGGCTTTTAAACAAGTACACGCTAAGCTAATTCTACCGATGAACCAGGCCTCAACTAAGAAACATGCCCAGAATTACATCTGGGACGAGTCTAACGTCAGGTATTTTAATAGGCTGTCAATGCTCACGTTTATGGACGACAGGTTATGATGTACAAATTAACAGTTCCTATTTACGCAGACTCGTGAACATGAACTCCTGCGGCGTTTGACAATCAAGGTCTCGGGTTTTTCATTAAAACCACATGTCGGGCATCTCCGTAGCTGTGTGGATTTTATTGGAAAGGTGAGTCATTAGAAAGGAAAATAACGGTGAAAGTAAGAGGGTGTCTTTGCTAACACATGCGTTTTTTGAATGAGCTTTGGTCCAACGGTAAATATAGACGGAGAATGACGCATTGGAAGATCCGTCCAAACACACGGCTCGCAATTACGTATGTCAAAACTGCGGCGTCAGATTGGCACACCAACAGAAATGGAAAGTAACGTCTGAGGAGGATCATAGCCTCGGAGAGCTAATGAACCCCCCGGAGGCTCTCGCCTCTTTGTAGGAGGTGAGCGGGTCACTTCCATGTTTATTCAGCAGCGACCCAATGAGCCACCGCCATCTATTGATTGGACTGATTATTCCGTGTCTCTGCGGTGATGGGACACGCGCATGACAGATGAACCCCGACGCCGGCGGGTCACGTTGGACGTAATCTCATTGAACGTGACGGCTGATCTGGTCGGCCGGTTTGCCGGAGCCCCGTCGCTGCCTTGTTTGCCAACACTCTGACATGTGTGGCTAATGTCTCAACACCATTAGGAGGTGCTCGGCAGGGGCTGTCAGACACAAAAGCTGTCAAGGGCTGTTTAGATAACCGGACTGACTGCTGCTTTGGGAGGAAACCATCCGGGAGGTGAAGGTACACTATGCACATGACTGCTTCTTCGTAAGGTTTAACACATAGTTTGCCGTAATTCAGGGAAGAAATTTCGCAAGAGACGTCTCGTTCTTCAGCAGCTCCAGAATTCTACAAAATACTGCAATATGCGAACAAAATGTAAAAATAAAGTCATACTAAAGAAAATGTAAAATGTTAGTATGACCGTACACTATGCATTACCTTGACACTGAAAAAAAATCCCGGCTATGCGAAATCACTGCTGGCAGATGCCACTTTGATTTACTGTGACATCTCACCAAGGCAAAACCACTCCAAACAACAAAAAACCCTGCACAGGGGTATCTGATTTTCCATTTAAGAGTGTAGTTTGATCACAGAGCCTCAAAAGCACATATGGGAGCCGGTGGCAGAGCGCCTTCACAAGACAATGCAGATGGGCCTTTAAAAGCTGATTATTATCTCTCCAGATGCAAACCAAATGTAGTCATCACGAAAACCTTTGAAATGTTACGCATCCAACATGGAGAAGTTGCATTAAAAGGAAAAGGGGGCGGGGGAGTGGCAGGAGATGAGGGAACGTCGTGCATGATTTCCCACGTCGAGCACGAGAAGCTATTCCTGACCCTTTATAGTTGATAACAGGAAGTCATCGGCGGCGACTCATCACACGCCTCATAAACGCCAACTTAGTGGCTCCTTTTATTCTCTGGAATTGTCTCACGTATTTCTAAATGTCACGATGATCCCCGCCTCCATTGCCGCTTACGATTGATTAGCACGACCTGACAAAAGATATGACGACCTTACACCCAAACGACAAAATGCCGTCCTGGTTTTAGTGGTGGCGGCGAAATGACAACCGCCAGGCTTGACTAATCAACTCGATCTGTTAACTTCTCCGTCGCAAAAAAAAAGGATCAAACTGAGCAGGACAAGGTAAAAATCACGTTGCGGGAAACATGAGCTGCAGACTAATCAACGCTCACCGATCAATGAAAGACCCGAGGGCTCGGGCTTGCGCTATATTATATCACCAAAACTTCATATTCATTCATTGATTTTACTTTTCAGAATAGTATATCATTGAACTCCAATGGGAGCGACGGGGGAAATAGAAGCTGGGGGGCCTAGGGAATGAGGGGGGGTCTGAGGTCAACCCTCGTATGGACGGATGTTTGCACAATATTGATGGCTCGCGCTGAAAGAAATGACTGAATATCTAGATCAATAACTCTGGGTTGTTGCAGATGGAAAAATATAAATACATCTTTATGACTCGTGGAGTGGCTCCAGCCAACAGGGGCTAAATGCCCCCCTTAAGCTAAAGCCTTTGATTAGCCGAGGCCAAAGGTGCGAGGAGGGCTCCGCCGATGTGAGGATGCCACGCTTCCTAATGCACACTGGGGCCTTGTAAAGGAGCCAAGGATATGACTGGTTGCAGACCCCGGGCTTCTGACCTGACCCTTCTTTTCATTTGTAATGACGATGGGCTACACCATTGGCTGCCTTGTTACCATTATAAATCCCACACAATTGTCCGTTTTCCCTTAAAAATTGATACATTCAGAATTGAAACTGAATCTAAGGCTTCATCCACACTTGTCAAGTGTGGTGCGGGTAAAACAAAACGATTGACTTGGCAACCGGTCCAATGGGTCGCTGACGTAATTAGACTCAAGAAGTAGTCCAGAACCAGAATTTCTTTTGTCCAAAGATTGATTCCAGATCACTATGACTCTAATCAGTATAAGCAGCGGTGTGTTTAAAACAAATTCTTTGACTGCCGACTGATCCGGAATGTCGCCCGTCTTTTTTCCACAGTCAGAATCTTGACTCCAGAGAGTGAAGGTAGAAAAATGGACAGTTGGATAACTCTGATGCCACTTCTCTGCTGAGGTCATTTGCAAGCGGTCTGACACCTCTTTCGAATGTTGGTTCTGGTTCAATGTTCGGTGTGCACAGACCAAACATGGACACACACAGGACAACGGTTAGGAGTTTTTAGTAGTCAAAGTAATTTTGATACTAGAGGTATCAAAATTAACCGATCAATCGACAACAAAGCGACGATCACATTAATCTCCCTGTATTTTAATAATCGAGGAATTGTTTGGAGACATTTTAACCAAAGTACAAGTGTGAGTCTAGGAACAGCCACAGGAAGTGGCATTATAGATGCAAAGCACTTTGTAATCAAGGCTAACTGAAGAGCTGGTGCAAAGCAGCTACCCTCATCCTTATTTACAGCACAATTAGTGAGAACAACACCCAACCTCGCAACTTCCACGACTCCACAGCAGCCAACGGGCCCATAAAGAGGGGGAGGAAGCACATCATTGCCTACTCCTTAATTAAATGAAAGCTGTTAGCTTCATTTGCTTGCCTTTCTTTTTCTTTTTTTTGGGGGGGGGAAAGATAATTGAACTGGCCAGCCCACCGCCCGCCAAAGACCTCCCAAACCACCATCCCCGTTTGGCCCTAAATCAAGACTGGATAAATAGCCCAGTGGGTCCCCTGCTGGACTCCCGGCGGCAAGGCCAGAGCGGGGCATAACGGCGGATCGACACCTTGCAGGCGATAAGTAATTCAGTGGAGGATTAGCAGCATGATAGCCTGATCAATACTGTGTGCTCAGGGCCATTAGGAATGCAGCGAGGAAACGACCCCCTCCGGTAATAAAGTAGGGCATCAAGGTTCTCCTTCATTTGCCAGCTCCATTAGTGTAATGGTATCATTATCTGGCACGGCCGTATTTTTCGGGAGGCCTGGCTTTTCTACCGCTCAACCAGTGGGGGTCCGATGAAGCCCCCCGTGTCGAAGGGTTCCCCTTTTTGCCATTGCACAAAAAGCCAGGGTGTAAATCTAACGCTACTGGGAGCTTATGCGCTACCCTGTTTTATGTCACCATCCCACACTATTTCTCCATTACAGGCTCATTAATAGAGTGAGCAAGATGGAGGGGGAAAATGGTGGACAGAGAGGTAAAAAAGTGCCGATTGTGCCGAATCAGACTCCCCTCCCACCCCACTTCTTGCTAAAACACCACGTCCGACATGACAGGATGTCAGCATTAGTCGCCGTAAATCGTTTGCTTTACACTAATTCACCGGCTAGCGTTTTGCACGCGGTGAGAATTGATTAACCGTGTCCGGGACGCGCGGCCACGTAATCAGCTTTTACCTCTCTAGTTGTTAATTTAGCAGAAGTGCCGAGGGAAGCACAAACCATTTTAATGAGCGTTTGGTAACTGAAAAAAAAAAAAAGGAAAGCTAAACAGGCTGCCGCAAACCCAAGCAAACCAATGAGGCTGATCTAAGCAGAGAGCCGGGCTGAGGACCAGACCTCGGAACATCTGGTGACCCTGTGCGATCATTACTTAGCCTGCTGCTCACGCACGTACGTACACATGCACACACTTCCTGTTTGGACACCGCACATTACGCTTGTCATCAAGGGCCCGAATGGCAACCAGCATTTAACAAAAAAAAAAATGACATTACATCGGGTTAAGGATTGGAGGTCAAACCTCTTTATCTCCATCTTGACAATAATGATGAAACACGAAATTAGTTAATATTCACCATGCAACTACATGGGCAATACGTTTGTATATACAATAAAGATAAAGTATCATTCATCAACTTATCCTACTTAATTCAAATGTCAAACAAAAACTAGAAAAGTTACTTTCTGTAGTTCCTTCAAAGTGACGCACGGCTACGGCTATTGTACAGATTCACTCAACACTAATTTGTTTCTTATATAACATTTAAATTTTGATTTTAATTTTTAATTAATTTTTGGAGTGTTTATTACCTGCAAATGGTAAAATTTTCAACAATATTTAACTGTGTAGTAGAACTAACTTTCTACAATAATATATCGCTAAACAGTAAAATTGTCAACAGTATTTAAGTCGGTGTATAGTAGAACTAACTTTCTACAATTCCTACTATAATATATCAATATTTGTATTTAATAAAATGTGTTTAATAAGAGTTGAGACCACTGCCAAACAAGCACCATAGCAACATGCTAACCAAGGCTAATGCTAGCAAAAGTCAGAATGCGTTGCTTACAGATACACTTCCAGAGATAGACAGCTGACAAAGCACAAACTTGGTTGCTTAACTTCACATTTGATGCGCACAGGAAGACCAGAGACGCAACTTCTATGCAACATTTAAAGCCAATTTTCCTTGAAGGATTTTCACACAGCCTATAAATGAGTCTAAAAAAATGGGACCTGTCAAATTAAATATTGAACGCACAGCATCCATGACTTGCAAACATTTTCAAAGTCGCTGATAAAAATGTAGACGGGATGTCTAGTCTGGTGGGATTTTCTATCATTGTGTGTTTGTTCCCAAACTCACAATGCCAACAGGGGCCACGGTAGTGCATACTTCACAGTGGAAAGAATACACACGGCAACCACAATATCCAACTTATTAAATATCATCCTGCCCGATAGAGAATACACTCGAGGAGAAAAGACAGGAAGCGAAGCCACAAGGTCTGCCTGAGGGCCAGCTGGAACCAGTTCTGGCTCTGACACTGACGGCTCATCTGGCCACCAGTGGCTTTTTTTTTTGTGAAAACAGGAGGAAGTGCATCCTACATAGTTTTCACGATGCAAACACATGCGGGTAAAGACAAAGAGTCTAGTCTGAAGATAAGAGACAATATAGACTATTAATGGCTATTGTTACTTCAGTGTCTCATCTCATAGAACCACAAAGTTACTGCTTATGAAATGAGTATAAACAAACACTAGGAGCAGTTGGTCTTAAACGTTTATTATAATAAGAGCTATATTCATTTATTCCTGTCTAAAAATCCCTCTCGCAGATGGTGCTTAAGCAAAATGGAGCAGTCAACGATTAGTCATTGCATCAACGGCGCATGTGGGCAGCTGTCATCAAGCATATGGGTTTTTCGGAGGTGAACAAGGTAGCTACAGCTACTCAGGTCCAAGGGGGGGTCAAAAGTCAAACTTTTTCTTGAGATTTTTTTTTTGCTGACTTAAGTACACTTCTGCACTTTTCTGCAAAAGGTAACCACAACATCTGTTTTGCTTAAGTTACATTCATGAAGCACACATCATAGCAAATGGTACTGCTCACTGCTTGAATGAGTTCTCCTTTAATAAAGATAATTATGAAAATTATCACCCTCTACTGCAGGGCCAACACCAAATGCTCCTTTTGCTACCATGACTGTGTGATGTCAAAAATCAGAAATAAAATCATACATGTATTAAGGGGCCAAACGTGTTTAATGCAATAAACCACAACTCACCTGGCCTCCCTCTCCTCTCGGGTCAATGCCGAGCCACCTTTCATTTTACTTGTTGCTTTTGTTCTCAAATCACCTTGGTCATTCTGCACACTTACTTTTATGCATTATAACAATTTCTCTGGTTGTTTTCTGTCCCCTGTTTCTGTTTTGACGCCAATTTGTCTGCAGCTGACTGAGGTTGGTGTCACATTTCTCCCCCTAAAGGTGGATGAGGGAGGAGGCGGATGGAGGATGTTGCACGCCAGCGTCGTTTAGCTTGATCATTCTAAAGAGACGCGTTTGAACGCGGCGCGTTGTGCTGGCTCGTGATGATGGTCGTTGCGTGTGAGGGTCGTCAAGTAGAGTGGGGGAAAAAATAATAATAATAAAAAAAAAAAAAAGCACAGAGGCAAGGTGAGGTATGCGCTGGCCCCTGCGTCTCGCAAGCCTCCACAAAGCAGCAAGTTGCGTCACATTCGGAGCGTTAGACATTAATCGAGCGTGCAGCAGTGAGAAATGTGCCGGACGCGATGGAGATTAAACGCTATCAATACCTTTCTTCTCTTCTCCCCCTCACTGTCACCCGATCTTTTCATGTTCCTGGAGTTGTGTTGACGCTGTCAGACTTCGCGTGCGAGGATCCGCTGGTTCTTGTAGTGCGTCAGGGCTTACGTTTGCGTCAATTATCAGCTTTCTTAAAATGCCACAAGCGTCAGTCTTGCCTGGTTATTTTTGGTTTGTGTGCAGCTGTTAACGTTTGTTGAGATATTATTGCTTTTGTGCAGGATTTTGCAAAAAAGAGGCAAAAGCGCAAGAAAGACAACTTCAAGTCCCACAATGCATTGGTGCTTAAGGCGGAAGTATTTTTGGCACATTCCCGATGATGCTCAACGCTCATCACCTGTGAGAGCGCAGGTGAAAAAAAAAAAATGAAAAAAAAAACACGCTGACCAACATCCTTACTAAGCTGACATTTCACTTAATGCACCTAATAAATATTATTAAAATGTAAAGTAAAATACGCATGATGATGGGGAATAGAGTATTAATTTTAAATGTATTATTCATAATAGTACAGTAATAGTAGTGTTTTTTAATATGAAATTAATTAAATTTGCATTTATAATGATAGAGACACATCATTAAATGATTATGACACAATCTCATAGTGGATAGCACACCTGCCTCATAGTACTGATTTTGATGGTTTAAATCCAGGACCACCACAAATGTTCACTAAAAAACACAATAGTTATTGTACTTTTTTTTCATCAATTGAACACTATAATTTGTGCTTGGAATTTCCCCACTGAAAATATTTAAAATAAAAATTAATTCTTCATTCATTCTATAATCATATTTTTATAGTTTAATAAAACCTTTGCTTCGGGTCTCTAAGATTAACCTGCAAAAAGCTTCTTCTCATGCGAAGATACTCAGCAAAGAAAGAAAACTTTGTAAATGTCAAGTATTGTGTATCAACACCTATATTGTAGTACATATTGGATGGAATTGCAAGTCCTGTCAACTTCATTTAAAATTTTGCATGCATTTCCAATCCAGTTGATGTTTCTCTAACCACATCAAGCCTTTTTTGGCACACACTTATATGACTGCTCTGGAGCACGCACCCTTTGAGAGGTCATTCAACTGACTTCATACATGTTTTAAATAGCCCCGAAACATGCCCTGTGAATTGTTCCTGTTGCAGCACATGTGAAATCCATAAGCGAGATAAAGTGGGGTCTGAACCACCTGCTACGTATTACCAAACATAATGCACTTTGATCAGTGTCTTCATTAGGTCGCTTTGTAATCTCTCTTTTTTTATAACTGGGGCTGACCAAAGCGAGCAGGGGGTACCGCGTTGATGCAATCCACATGTTTCTTTCACCTGTCTAGTAAAACACTCAAAGAGCTCTCAAGGATGTCCGACATGCCTTCACTGATAAAACAAAACCAAGGGTTCTTTTGATTCCAAGTTATAACCAACATTTCCTCCTCTCTTTCATAAAGCAATTGAGTCCTAGGTAACAAAGAGCAAACCGTTTTTTTATTAAATTAATATTTTTTATATATATATATATATATATATATATATATATATATATATATATATATATATATATATATATATATATATATATATATATATATACCGTAATTTTCGGACTATAAGTCGCGTTTTTTTTCATAGTTTGGGTGGGGGGGCGACTTATACTCAGGAGCGACTTAAATACATATATGTGGGTTTTTTTCACTTTTTTGGGCATTTTATGGCTGGTGCGACTTATACTCCGGTGCGATTTATAGTCCGAAAATTACGGTATGTATATATATATATATATATATATATATATATATATATATATATATATATATATATATATATATATATATATATATATATATATATATATATATATATATATATTTATATATATATATGTATGCTCTTGGTGTTGAAAAATTGTACGAGGATTATATAGAAATACATAAAACGTTCATTTTGTGTAGACCAGGCCCCAGTGGTTTACGGATTTATTTCTGAGCCTCGTCTAAAGGAATTGCTTTGATCATAATTTGGGTGAATTGCTTTAAGAAATGTATTAGTCTCATTTGTAATAGTGCAAATTCCATTTGACATTTGGGGAAAACACAATAATAGGTTTTTATTAATGAAAACATGGATTAAAGGCTTGTAGTTATCGGGTTAGGGGTATAGCAGCCATGATTGTTAGCATGCTCTATGTCAGAAATAGATTAATAATATTTGCACTTTACTGTGTTATATTAGAATACATCAGGAAGTCATTCAGTCCACAGGTGAACTTGTTGAGCTAGCAGCGCTTGCTTTGAAATGGATTTTTCTTAGCGTTTTTTTAGCGTTCTTTGGCGAAATACGTATATAGTTGATTTAGTTAGGCTAGCATAAATTAAGCTAACCTACATTTTAAGCAGGACATAGTATCTGGAGGCCTGCTACTGTTTTCTTTGTAAGTAGTTTTGAAAAAGTGAGGCTAGCATGTTGTTAACACACATTTGGTACCTAAAAGCTGGACTTGTTATACTGTTCAGTATAAATGGCGCAAACCCCAAAGAAGCAGTAGCTTTGGAAAATCTAAATTGATGACTTTTTATTATTGGATGAAGCCATGGGCAAGTCTGCTGCTTTTAATGATGCAAGGTTAAGCGACAAAGCTAAGCTAACCAACATCTGGCGGTGCATTAGTGACACATATGTACAAAGTAGTGGGCTATTCTTTTTCTTGAGCCATGAGGATAAACGATAATATTTCCCAACTGTTATTTTCCTCTCTTTGTCATAATTTGTTCGGGGTTAAACACGCGAGCTTAACTGCAATGTTCTTTGTCTTCTTCTCATGTCTGAAACCTGTTAACTGCATACCGCTTTGCTCCATCCATAAAGCATCGTTCTGAAGTACGTTCCCTCAAGTGCACATGTCAAACTATCATTCACATGTTCTCGCTGTCAATCAACAAACCCACCGAGACATTTGGCAGTGTTGTTCCGGGTTTTTTTTCGACACGATCAGAGGCTCTGTGAGCGATTAGAACGACCTTACGAGCCGATTACCTCCTTTAACGAGGCCTGTCCGTTTGAATCGGCACATGAAGCCGTGCTCCAGCTCCACCTGCGGGGGTTCACTGTAGGGCGAAGTCAGCTCCGATCACGCTCACATCTGTGGCGAGTGAGCATACGCAATGTCTCTGAATGTCTGGCCAATGCATTTAGCGCTCACGATGGGATGTATGTTTTGTGTTATTGTGCATTTCATCATTGCCGGATGACCAGGATTGCTTACGAGATCTAACGTTCCTCTGCCAAGATATTTCTTACCAGTTAGCAGGGGTTGTTTTTTTTGTCAGAACATTTTAGTTGATTAAAACTCTTCTCCACAGTAATTGTTTTTCATTTATTTTTTATGCGTAATCATGGTACCAATTGGCACCATGCAAGTTTTAACGTTGATCCAAAGTGAATGAACACATGGGGCAAAAATGTACGTTTCCATGCTAACCTTCACCTTGCTTCTTTTTCTTCGCCTTAAGGAAACTGTTATTTGTCAGAACCATGAAGCAGATTGCTGCACACTGGTTTCCATTAACATCAAAGGCGGTCGGCCATACAGTATATATCAAAACCTGTATTGTATTTTCGAGTTAATGTGCAGGACCCTGCTAAACAATTACATCCTTATCCAGGAGACTTTTTTTTTCCATGCCACATACTTATGTCCTGTCTCCAATTTTTGGCTGATGCCTTTGAAGCACACCCACGTTTGGTCGTTTTGTAGCTCCACGGTTACCTGTGCACCTCACGCCCGGTGGCCTCTTGGTTTTAGGTCATAAAAGTTGGGCTGGAGAACAAAAAAGTAGTTTGATAGTGGAGATTTCACCTGGCCGGACCCAAAAAATTATAATTTCTCCCGCAATGGTTATTTGGCATCATCATTGTTGTTCCAGATGCTTTCGCCGCTGCATATTTTTTAACAGTTTAAAACAAGAGGAATCATGTATTTGCTTTTGGTGTGTTCCACTTGAAAGTCTTCTGGTTTGACAGGAAGTCTCACACTAAGCTAAATCCATGACCGCATGAGCTCGCTCGTCGCTTGCACCACAACTGAACGGCACCTGCTCGTTTACATAACACGCAGTGACTCAAAAACCACCATGAAAAGATTCTCGCGCTAAACTGCAATATTATTTAAACGCAATGCAAGCGCACGGACGAGGCTCAAAGTTCACGGAAGGACTTTTTAAAAGCATTCAGAGCGTGCATACAATGTTCAATGCATGTCGATGGAGATGCAGTAAAAGATCAGGAAGGAGTATTTTGGAGAGCGTGCAGCCTCATTCTAAGATGTGGTACAACTCCTTCCTCAGGATGGCTTCCAGACGGCGGGATCAGGAAGCGCTTTGCACTCGCCGTGATTTGAATAGCATGATCCTTGAGCGCTCGTCTTGAAAAACTTGAGGTTTCTGACACACAAAAGAACCTCTTGTTAAAATCTCCCACACAAAGTCAGGCTAAGAAACACTATAAAACCAGACGGAATCACGAGCCGTTGCTTTGAAGACCATCGCGAGTGATTCAAAACGGCTCAGACGGCCTTTGTACCCTTTTCTGAATAATCGCACGTATGTTGGAGACAATACACAGGAAAGTTCAAATTGAAAACCTGACTGGAAATCATCTGTGTCTAGAAGTCACCCAGAAACCACCTTGACTTAATTTTTAGAGTCATGAGCATCTCTTTTTGGATTTGTTTTTGCTATGTCTTGTGAGCCAAACATTAATTTACCACAGAACTTCAAATACATTCCAGTGTGTAGATCGTAGTTGTGATAAAATGATTATTGCCTCCTATTCAATCTTCAGTCTCCATCTCGACACCTCTCATTAGCACCCCCGTCCTACTCCGAATGTTAGCAAGCTAGCAAATGAAACGCAGCCCGACCGAGCAATGTCTCAAGTGGCATCAACAGCAAAATGTACAAGTTCAGCAAATATTTGTGAAGGTTTGCTTTGATGGGAGACTGTTTCACATTAGAGGGATTTTTATTGGGGATTTTCTGCTTTTAAATGCGCATGTTTCCCTGCTGACTCAAGTGTTCGCGAGCCTAACCGTGTGACTGCTAGCATGATTGCGTGCAGGGGACACTCACACTGATGAATGTTCAAGCTAAGTCGAGTTTGGCCCGTGACCAAGAATCCATCCAAACTGTACTAAGATTCGCCAAAAACACCCGAGGTTGAAACATATTTATTTATCCAGCCACTCAGCAAATGAGTTGACATGAGGGGGTGTGCTGATGGTGACAAGTATGTTGAACGCAGGCTGAGAGGTATAAATGAACTTGTCATATATGGACATTTTTTTGTGTGCTATCGCTGAGGCCCACTTTGCTTCGAATCAATGTGCTTCACACTGATTGACAGGTCGGGTTCAACGACCCCCATCGTCCCTTATCCTGACTCATTCCAAAGGTGGAAATGCATAATCAGTCCATCTCGTAATTTTGCCAGATTTTTTTTAATATATATAATCAGGCAAGGATAGTCTTTTCCCCTTAAGTCAACTGTCCCCGCTGAGCTTTCTCCCGCCGCTTCTTTCATTCAGCAAAGGGAGGAGGAAATCTTGCGGATGCGTCGCCACATGTGTTTGCATGTCTGTTTGCTTTGGCCGGCAAGCCGCACAGCAGCTTCTGGTTACTGGACGCTTTGATGCCAATGAGGCCCTTGCTCCCATTTTGCCAGGAATTCGATTTGTTCCTCCGCGCTATGAGTACCGCGCTACGGCTGCGCTACACACGTGCGACGGATGATAGACTGAGAGCTGGTTTGGATTGCAAGTCAAAATGAAGAGTTACTTTCGAGTGAAAAAAAAAAGTCACACTGCCAATTCATTTTCACACATTTATTGAATAGCACAAATTAATACACAAATACTGTGAAATATAAACATAAATAGATACATTGGGTTCACTGTACAGCACACTGAGAAGCAAGAAATGACCCCGTTGTTTGAAGCCGGCTTACAAACGATGTCATGGTGAAGCATTCAAGACGATTAATAAAGGCAGAGCATTTCAATAAAAAAAATAAATAAAGAAAACATGTGCATACCAGACCGAGTCAGGCCTTCATTTGAACACAAAATCTTCTGGACCGCATCCCTGAGCTCGTTGCTTGTTTGTCTTTAGAAAAAAGAAAAGAAAGGAAAAAAAAATGAACAAGTATCCCGATGCAATGCATGCCTGACAGCATGACTGCTCCCGACTCAGCTGGTCCCCAGATGTGTGTGTGTGTGTGTGTGTGTGTGTGTTTGTGTGTGTGTCGGGAGCCCTCCATCTGAACCAGATAAGTGACTTCTCCTCTTTAATTCCTAATAAATAAACCTCCATCGCATGCTGGGTTTGTGTGTGTGTGAAGGGAGGGCACAATCCAAAGCATGTGGCCTCTTATTGCGCAACAACTTTTAACTTTAATTGTCGCTATAGTGGCGAGATTGTGGTTGGAAGTGTTTTATTATTCCAAGAGTGGAATCAAAGCGCGGCGAGCGTAATTATTTTAAAGGCAGGGCCGTAATTGCCTTGTAATGGATGGTGGGCTGAGCTCACAGATACAGTATGACGGCCACATGCCAGAACAAAGCCAGCAGTGTGCGTTGACATGCGGTGTAGCCTTTTTGAGCACAGAAATTTAATACTCCAGCCACTTTTATTTAGTTGGAATTTGGATCCAACTAAAATAACAAAAAAATACCCAAAATGCATCATCAACATCCAAAGTCCTTTTACAAAACTGTTTCAATAAGCTTCAATGGTGAGATCAGCAACTAACTGTCAAGCGGCTTTTACTTTGGTTTTGTTATAACTCAATCATCCATCCATCCATCCATCCATCCATCCATCCATCCATCCATCCATCCATCCATCCATCCATCCATCCATCCATCCATCCATCCATCCATCCATCCATCCATACATCCATACATCCATACATCCATCCATCCATCCTCTGAACTACTTCATTCTCACAAAGGTCACGGTGGATCCAAATATGTGTTGGCCAACCACAATGACGCTAACGCTAAATTCAATTTGCAGTACATCATATTGGATTTGAACAGCGAATGAGCACATATTAGTATCTCGAGATTCTCGAGCATGTGAGTTTTGATGGAGAACTAGAAGTAGGCCATTGTGGTTGATTTCCGCACGGTGACGTTCCGGGCTGAAATTGAGGCTGAAGGCCTCCAGTGAGCTTTTCTCTCAACATGGCGGTGATGAAAGCTGCAGAGAATGAGATGACACACCCTGTCTTCATAATTCGCTGCTTCATCATGAACAGAGGCATTAAACACACGCACACAGACACACACACACTCCCGCATGTCACATAGCACAGCGCCACCACGGAGTCACCTGGGGTGTTTGACGCACACACACACATCAATGAGGGCTTGGCACCTTGTCAGGTTACTTCATCCACAGCGTCGCAGATCACACACACGCACGAGAGTGATTGATACCGCCAATCATCGACGCTCCCCCGCACACACACACGCGTGCAGCTACTATCTCCCCGTGCAAGACCTTCAAAATCAACGCATGACAGATTCATTTCTAGGCGTTCAATGGAGCATTTTAGCAGGGGTTTTTATCTTTTACTTGGAGTTCTGAAACGGCAGCTGCCAAGGAGTGAAACTCTCGGGAAACGGCAGTTTGCTCTATTGTGTCTCGCTGAATTTGCGCCGTGGAAATGTAGTTCCGTGACAGTGAAGATACTCCGTTGTGATCATCAGAGCTTCATTGCTAAGGAAGGTTATGTTTTCATCTCAATTTTTGTTCAGTTTTGTTTGATTCCTGAAAAAGAAAATCCTTGCAATATATCGTGAGATGAGCCTGACCAAAAACATCAATTAAAGTTTTGGAAGGAAAAAAAAAAAAATCAAAAGTAAAACATCCATTTAATTTATTTCCATTCCACTTTACCGGCGCATTTTTCACACATAAGTGCAAGTAATCCATCCACATTCTCTCTTAAATGTCTTTATATGGTCTTGAAAATGTATGTACGTGTAAACACAGCTTTAATGAATCAGAACCAGGCCAACGGGCCTCTGTGTGACACGCGCGCTGTCGTTGATGACAAAAAAAAAACACTGGAAAGTCGACATGCTGTCGGCAAATGAAAACAACAGTTTGGCCCTCGACATTGTCATTAAGTGCATGCAAATGTTGGGACATGGTTTGCCTTTAACCAGAAGCAAATATTTCTCTCTGGAGGATTGCACACACGACGCCGTCTGTTCTGCCTTCTGCGCGCCACATGCGGGCCAAACGTACCGGACACAAGTGGTGTTGTCAGGTGCCCCATCCCGGGATGGGTGAGATGATCACTTTTATGTATGTATAGAAAATGTGTGTGGATGTATGGATGCGTTATTGTTTTATCTTGCAGTCTATGCTGCCCCCCACAGGCCGAGCATAATAGTGACTAGTAGGTTGACTTTGATCGGTGGTCATGTATTGGACCACCTGTCATATTTATTTTTCCTCAGGCAATTGGGAGGTTGTTGTTTTTTAAATAAATATTCTGTAATGCAGTATATTTATATATTTCTTACGAATAAGAAAACTCTTGAATCTTGAATCTCTTGAATTTGTTCAGCACTATATTTCTTAATTGGTTGTTTGGGTCAACTATCAAAGTCTCGATTGAAAGACAAAATTTCATTCCAATGCAAGTCTAAAACAAGCGCCGCCATTCAATTGAGATTTTTTGTTTTCCGTGATCTTTGCCATCATGTCCTGCAGGAGCCGCTTGTAAACAGTTGACCATAATGACATATGCCCCGTCGAACAGACATGACAAACTTAATCCCTGCCTGTCTAAAGACACACCAAGAATGTCTGGAGCACTCTGGAGGTCTGGTTTAGTCGTGTGTGCGTGCATGCGCATTGTGGCCGGGAAAAGGACAGTGGGACCCGAAGCCAGCAGAGTCTGCAGCTTGTGCGGGGGTTCTTGACCTCTGTGCATCCTCCAAAATAGAGTTATCATATTTAGCTTGGTTTACCAAATAATGGAGTGAGCCGCCAAGCTCTTAAGCCACGACAGAAGTTCCAAGTTAAGTCGTGGACTGTCTATTTTTGGATTTTCGGGGGGGGTTCGCTCAGGTAGAAGTGACGGGTTAAGGGGTAGAGGGGCGTTGAGGAGAAGCATTTGCTCAGCAGCCTGTTGCTCCGGTTTGTTTGGAGCTGCGGTCCTCTCTTGGAAATATGGAAGCAAATTCTTTTTGCCCGTCGCCACAATGGGAGCGCGCTGCCAGCTTCCCCTGGCAACGAGGCCCCGGAACGAGGGCCAGTTCTCCCTCGCTCGTCCCACAAGAGCCTTTCATGTTCCCAAAACCGCAGCCGGAGCGAGGCGCCTCGGTTTCAACAGCAGCAGACCAGCATGTGTTTGCCTAATTCCTGAGACATGATGACAGTGGTCTCCCAGCCCACGAAAAAGACAGCTTGGCTTTTTATCCCCGAACCCCCGCACCCGCTTTTTCCTCCTACACTTTAATTATTATTTTCTGCTCTTGACGACTTCCAATACTTACACACCACATGTTTTCTCATTATACATGTTTTTTATGGGTGACCCCCAAAACGTTTTTTTTTTTCGGTGAGCCCTCTCCTCCCACAAATGCTTTGCCAGCAAACGACCCGACTATGGCCAAGAAAAAACAACAAGGGAGGTTTTTCATGGCTCAACAGAGAATAGAGTCACTACTGGCCATGATCCTCAGGGGAGAAGATGCTACAGCGCTTTTATATATGGAGAAAAATAGAACCAAATGCTTTATTGGTTGTGTACATTTCACAGTCTAACATTCACAAATGTATTAATTTTGGAAGGAGATTTTATACTCATTTATTTGCTAAAAAACACATTCTACGTTACTTTATATCAGATAGATAATACATAATAATAGACTTACTTAATAGACAGATTTTTTTTTGCCTTAAGTATCTGTGGCAGGTATCTACTGCCTCCAGCAGTACCTAATATGCATTTCTACTACGGCCTGTTTGTGCTTTGTTGCTAACCAAAACAGCAGCACTTACTGATAAAAACAAATGCGGTGTCTGACTACAAGCTGAGGATGAGCATTAAGCATTGTTTATTTATTTCGTTTTAAAGCTCTTTTTCACGACATATACCCATAAATCCCACTTGTGCACTGTTGAACTTTCCATCATCTTTAGTTTCATGCTGTCATAGTGGTGAATTCATATTTTTTTATGAAAGCACACTGCACAGTGAAACGGAGGTCATGCACCGGACTAACATACTGCCAGGATCGTGAAACAGTGACACTTTATCACGGCCTTTCGGCGCCTGACACAAAAAAAACTTTTGGATGACATGCTGTCGTTTAACGCCAACCAAAAAAATGTCCACGTCGAGATGAGACCCTTTGGCCGTGAACTCTGGTTTCTGTGACCCTGTTGCAAGTGCATCTTCGCCTCTTGGGCCAACGTGACTAATTGGAAGGCAAGTCAAGGGTTTTTGAACGATGTACAGCAACCGCGATTTACAGCGTTGAGTCGTGGTTACAAACAGGAAATCAAGCCTTGGCTTGATAGCTGCTGGACCCTCCGACCTCCGTTACTCACTACATGATGATGCCACAAGTCAACTGAGTCTTACAGTGTCACTGCACACGAACCCATACAAGATAATTGCTGATTTTATTCAAATGTTTCCGTGCATATTAGAAACAGCTTTCGGTATGATACCACATGCTTGAGTTGAACTTGTAAACATAGTATGTAAATGTCCTCAAATCACTCCAACGTAGTTCCATGGAACTGATGTCACGAGATGGCGTCAAAGTCCTAATTTTTTTCCTTTGGCCCAAGCACAAAAACAACAAATAGGTGAGTTCTTCAGCAAATAACAGAGGTAAGGTTACAAAAAAAAAATGACTAGTGCCGAACCTCAACCATGTCTGCATTGCCATTTTCTGCACTTTAAAGTAACCATGCCGTGTCTGCTTCTGGAGAACTCAACACCACACGGATGGCTCGGTGGAGTGCCTGTGGCTGCCGTTGCACGTGTTTAATTTCACCACTCGTTTCCGACGGCTTACCAGCGAACGTTCCCCCGCCAGACGCCCCGTGACACGCACTTATCCCGGGCATTGCTTCGATGCCAAGTCAAACAACGGCTCCCCCCCACCATTTTTTTTTCTCATCCAAATGCGCCCATCATTTCAAAAAGTCCGTTGTACCATTTTCAGCACGCCTTTGCGTTTATTTTATTGCTGCGCGTCCAGACGGCCGCAGTGCATTTTTAAGCCTGCCGCAGCTGTGTATTCTAATGCGGTGGCCATATGCGGCACCGTGACCTCCTTCGTAAACAGAAATGTCTGATTCACCCGTTTGGGACATAACATCAGGAAGGGCGCTGAGGACGGTGGGGTGGTGAGGGGCTTTGGATCTTGAATGGAAGTCACGTTGGATCCGTTTCCCCCCTTTGAGGGTAAAGACGGGCAGCACTTGAAACTGCCGCATTGGATGGAGGGCCCAACTCATTCTTGTTTCAGGCTCCCGTCCGTCTGTTCGCCAGAAGGTTGACGGAATCCACTTGAAAGCATTCCCCGTCCTTAAAACCGTCAGGCAACACGTGCCGTGCCTTCAAGCCGAGCCAAAAGCAGGGTGTCCCAAAAAAATGGACTCACTATTTGCCCGGAGCGCATACACAGTCGTGTTTGGTTTTATATTGGGTGCAAATAACCCTAGATAACGATAAAATAACTTTTGAAAAAAAAGAAAATTTGTAATTAAGTTTTACCGGAATTACGAAAACTGTAAAGATCATTTTGAAGGCAGTTTCAAAGGGATCTACAAACACTCCCCCCCTCCCCCACCCGTCATCCTTTCGGGTTTAGCTTCACGATGCAGACGATTGGCAAAACAATTAAGCGATTCTATTTCTCTTCCCAACAGAGTGTGTGATTGATGTCGGTGGGCCGCTGTGTCGACCACAAAAGACCTTGTCCGCAATGATCCGGGTGCAGGTATCAGGTGTGTTGAGCGTTCTAATTACGCATGTATGTAAAGGTTTTTTCGGCGGGGTGGTCTCCCCCAGCCAATGGCTGTCTCTGTCTGCGGCCGCTCACCCGAGTCAACAGTTTGGACAATGACGAGAGGGGGGTGGGCAGCTTCCAGCCATTTCATTGCATTACATCACATCAAAAGCAATAAGCTAATTACAAGCTGGCGTGGTGGGCAGTAAATAGCAAATCAGCATAATTGATTAAATCCTCTCAGCGCGAGAGTGAAAAATGTATCAATGCCGAGGCCAAAAGGCGAAGGGTCTTCCCGGCAATGGTGATGATTTGAGGAAATAAAAAGTTCAAGTGAGGTTTAGTCAGACAAATTCAACTCAAGTGAAACCAACAAAAAGTCCGTCCTTACTTTTTTTAACTTCCTTTACAAAATGAACACAAAAATCCCAAGAATAATGTCTGTTCCGAAAATATAATAAACACAACCAACTATAGTATGACTGATTTTTTTCCCCCCTAACTTACTTAGAGTGTTCAGACTGCTGAAATGGATCCGGACATATTTAGACATACAGTACTTGTTTACGTTTCAGTGACATTTATTGCAAAGACGCTTTGTGCGTGTTTTAATATGCATCTTAAAAGCAAAAGAAAAAAAAGCACTCTTTTCATCAATGTTTCATTTTTCATGATGCTGTGAGAAAAGCATTTTAGAGCAAAGCCGCGTTATCGGTCTGAGGTGGCCGATACGTGCTTCGTGTTCACGACACATGCAAAGGGTGGAATGGGGTTCCATATACCACTTTTGTCTTGTATGATAAGGCTGGGATTCCTCATGTTTGTTACAACATCATCTAAAACATATAATGTGGGTTAGGATAGCGCAGGGGTGTCAAACTGATTTTTGTCACGGGCTGCATCATAGTCATAGTTTCCTTCGGAGGGCCATTATGACTGTCAACCCAAATAAATGTATGGATTTGTAATATTAGTCTACACAATAAAGTGATAACTAGTTTTGAAATTTGAGACTAGTAAAAACTGTTTATTTTTGTAATAAAGCTTGCTAGCAAAATCTCTATCAGTGAATTTGTAATTTTAGTATTGACAAATAAAGTCGATAATACTAATTCCACTGCTGGCCGAAATTGGCCCGCGGACCAGACTTTGATAACCTAGTGGGTTTCACCAATCCTGGGTGAGTCTGAACCACACCCACAGCAATCAATGGGGTTCACTGTCAATACAAATTGTTTAATTTAACACTTAATTTTCTTAATTATCATAAAGGTGTAAAAGATCCACTTTATACTATAATAAAACTGGAAACAAAATCTGTAAAATGTTATTGCTTGTGTATAAGAGGCAATTTCTCTTCACATTAATTAATTAAATCCCAATTTACCCATGTGAGGATTTGCCATGAAAAAAAACAAAATTTTCTTTTGCCACTGGATTATATTAGTCTCTCGGCAAGAAGGGTGGAATCCACTCCTATTTGCCGTCATTCTTCCAAGTTCTAATAGAATTTCTGGAGACAGTTTGTTGGACTGACAGACTGGCCGGAATATTATTTGTTTCACTGCGAGTTTAAAAAAGTGGTGGACGTGGTCAGTGTAACAGGAAACTAATTCAATGTTTTACTGCCATGTAAGAACATGAAAAGGATTGGAAAAAATCAAGAATATTTCAAACCCTTTGCGTTTGCTCTCATCCATGTCCAAAATCCTGCCAGACACACCTTGACGGCATACGCAGGATATTTTCAGACATTTGGAGGAAAAACGTACATCAAGATAAAATTGGCCTTCATGCCTGGTTCTTTTTGGCCCCGGTAGAGTCGAGTGGCAGCCCTCTCTCTGACCTCTCGTGTGTCAAACAACGTTCTGATCCAGCCTAGTTTCCTGGGAGGATGTCGGCGATGTGCCCCGATCGTGAACTAAGAGCAGCCTGCGTCATCAGCACGCCGTTAGAGCGCAGTGCAACGAAGCCACCTGGAGGACAACGGAGGAGTCTCTGTGTTTTCGCACTTGTCCTGCATAAATAACCCTAGAATTATCCTATAAAAACATATCATCTTCAAATTCCTCCCACGTCATCTGGTCCTGATTAATGTGCTTTTTTTTTACATAACGTGGAATTAAAATGTGGTGGAGACGTGACCTGCGGGAGCTGTCACTGTTCTTTGCTTAACTCTCTCCATGCGATCAACTCCAAGTACATTTTAGAATAGGATAGAGTAGAATTTAAAAAAAAACTATCTGTTCAGTTTCACTGCAGCAACGTGGACACCAGGATATCAAAAACCTCGGAATATACAAAACACGAGGGAATGGGCTGCTTGTTTTTATTTTTTTTAAAATAAAGAAAGCCATTTTGTCTTTTTTCTTTTTAACTCAACACATATAATCATTAATGTTGTAATGGCAAAACTCAACATTTACTATAATGTGATTTTTTAAAATAAATATAAAGATTCAATTTGGGGGCCATTAAATTTGGGATAATTGTAGTTAAAACTTTTATAATCATTCCAACAAAATCTGTGTGATAGGTTTAATTTTGTAGATGGAAAACAAGACCTGTAAATGTTCCCTTTGAATCAAAATGGCCGACTTATTGTGGGTCACAAGTACCAAGTTTTGGGCGTACGACATTGGCGACCTGCTCTACATGCGTCTGACGGAAATGTTTTGCACGAGCTCTTGACGGGTTCATGCAGCTTGTGTCACGTAAAAAAAAAAAAAGGCCCTTTCCGGATCCGCCGGGCGGCAGCTGTCTATTGCGACCATTCCGGCGATTCAGCACATGACTCCAATATGGCCGCCGAGCCGTGAGAAGAACGAGGGTGTGGGGGGGGGGGGACTTTTGGAGCGCTCCCATTAAATGGGATCTTTAATTTCACAGGCCTCCCGATACGCCATTTGTGTAACAGAAAAGAAGAAGCGTGGCTTTTTGAAAGCACATTAAGCAGAAAGCAATTAACCCATACACACAGCAGTTAATTTTTGTATTAATACTTTCCAACAGCTGGCGCCGTACCGCTTCCTCGTTCTTTATCTCCGCTCCAGCTGTTGCGAGGACATTAAAGAGGATTTGTCTGCAATAAAGTGGCTCCGTATAGAGATACCTCGCCGAGAAGTCGAAGCACCGGGTAAAAGGGGGTAGCGAGGATTTACATACGGGCCGTCGTTTTCAATAACCGGCGGGTCCGTATTTTTTTTTCTTCAGCGAGTTTCAAAGGCCTTTCTTCTTCTTCAGGAGTTTACATTTCAAAGACATCTATTGACACCCTCAACAGATGTGCTGCTCCGTGGAACACTTGTCAGGCTGTCAATTGGCTCCTAAAGTCAAGGCCCAGGAACATTTGATTATACACATTCAACGCCATGAGCAGACTCCGTGTAAGGAAAAAAAGGCCAGAAGGCAGACAGAGAAGGCAACATACAAATAAATGAAGTCAAATTAAAACAGCAATCGAGTGGTTAGCGCTGCTGCCGGACAATTGCGAGTTTGAATCTGAGCTCTGCCCTCCTTTTGTGGATTTTGCACGTTCTTCGTGTGCTTGCGTTGGTTTTCTTCAGGCACTTTGTTTTTAAACCTTTTAAGGTATTTTTGATTTAAATGATGTAATTGTGTACCACCAATGAGAATAAGCAGTATAGAAAATGGATGGATGGAAAGTTAGTTCCTTGGGTTCTCACAGGTTTTCATCTGAGTAGGATACTGAGAATCTTTGCAGTCAATTAAATAGAAACAATCGATTCCATAGCTGGACTCTTCCGGGTGCCGTCAAAGACGAATAGTCTTCCCGTACATGTCAACACAATTTAATGAGATCAATATAGAATCAGGTACTTTGTCACCAATTAATCATCTTACTCGCCCAATTAATCGGTATTCTGTAACTGGCACTGATCTTGTGCTCTAACTAATCGTCTTTAATCGTCTTAATCGTACAATTAATCCGTATTCTGTAACACCAGTGCTACAATTAATCGTCTAATAGTCTTAATCCTACAATCAATCGGTATTCTGTAACAGGCACCATTACGTCAATTAATCGTCTTTAATCGTTTTAATCGTCCAATACATTGGTATTCTGTAACTGGCACTCTTACTTCAATTGCCCAGCCAAAGTATCACACACTTTTTTTGGTTCTGCTGGTTTCTCCGGGCTTTTCCTCCGCCGTGAATAAAGTTGCTTCTATTTCTGCGGCGGGAAACCTCCTAAACGGATCACGGTTCTTTTTCGGTTAAGCCCGTTGGGTGTCGTCAGCGATCGTCAAAAGAAAACATTCCAACAACACCGAGTGGGGGCAGCCGCATCCGTCTCGTCTTAAATCAGCGTAAGCCGTGACACGTGTGCGCTGGCTCGGGCGGCGCTGCCCGAAGCGTGCCTGCGACATGACGTGTCACAAGCTGCGACATATTAGAGTCAGAGGTTAGCCGAATACAAAAAGGCTTGCTCAGCACTGGAAATTGTCACAATGTTTACGTCATCGTTAACGGAAGGGAGTGACGGGGAGGATTTATACAGCATGCTGTAATTGGATATAATTGAGCAAGTGCTTGACACTTGATATGGATTTACAGCGCCACCACTCAGCCTAAGATCATTCTTTCCTCTTGGCTGATGACCGATTTTGATTTTCCGCGCGTGGAGCTTTGGCTAATTATAACAATACTGCACGATCCGTCTTTGAAGCCATCATTTTACCCAGTGAGTAACCTAACCGAGGTTTGCCACGGAAGAAAAGTGCACTGTGGCATTTTTTTTCCTCCTTTGCACAATTAGTGACAGACATTATGAGAGCGCAATTAGAGTGAAAAACGTTTTAATTTATAGCAACGCTCTGTTTGTCATTGGGCTTGGCTACCGCTTTGTTGCGTAAGCATGTGTGGCGTAATTACCGGTACAGTTTGGAGAGATTTACAACGGTGGGTGATGATGATGAGGATCGTGTAGGAGGATGGGGGAGGGAGGGGAGTGAAGTCCTCCAGATGTGTAGGATGGAGGAGGGGGGAGGGGGGGCAACTTGGCCAGCGTGGTTCCACTTAAAACTCAGCAGGAGAAGAGCTGTGAAGTGGATGCACCGCGTCCAGTTTTTTGCTAGCATGTGTACAATATGGTCCACGATGAAATATTTCAACGTGCATGTCACGCTTGCATGTGTTGTAAAAAGTACGACTTTTTCATTGTGGCTGCCTGTTAAACACATGCTCCAGACACAAAGATTTACTGGTGACAACTAATTATACGTTGCTTGTTGTGGCATGATAGGAGAATGTGTCAGACATTCATTAGCTGCATTAGACTTACTGGCAGAACCGAATCAGAGCTTAACGATTTATTTGTCACAATTTACCTGATTCTTTTATCTGAGCCTCAATGGCCATCGTAGATTGGACCCAGTACAAGAGATGTAGCATTTTTAGCAAGATTTGATTCAAAAGCTTTCATAGACTTTCCTTCCACAATTTCCTTCCATCAGGCAGCACTGAAGTAGCACCTGCGAGAACCTTGTGTTATTTCCTCCTCCACCAATGAGGCAGGCTGGAGGCATGGAAGGCATTAAGGTCCAAATTTGAGCCTTAACTCAAGTCAACATCCTTACGCAGCTGTTTGACATGAAAGCCAGGCATCACATTCGGTATTTCATCTTCTAAAGATGGAGGATTGTACTTTTTTAGGGGTATAGCTCATATGTTGGTGCTAAAGTTATCTTTGCCACCAAGGATGGCAAGGAAACAAGTATGTGGTGTACAGTATAAAAGCTCGACGTGTCTTTCAACTTCCTGCGATCACTACCAACATCTTAATGTAGCTTTTATGCTGCACATGGAGCTTTGGAGTTCACAAAAAAAGTTCCTTTGATTTTTTTTTTTTTTCCATTTCAAAGTGTAGTATCATACAAATATGTTGGGCACACACACACATTTGTGCATGCGGCTCTCATCACAGACGAAAATGGACTGTATTGTTAATAACTTGCAGATGTCCTACTTTTTGTCTTGTGTGGTTTACATGGAGCTATAAATTGAAGGTAGGGCCTTTTTTGTGTGTGATGTAGAAGACAGGTTTAAATGGGCCTAATTTCACTTTGAAATGCGCCACTCGTTAAATGGTACCACTTTCAGACTCTGAGTTTTTTTTGTTCTGGTCACCGGGGACATCTGGCACCCATTCCGGGTCGAGTGCCAACGAGCGACAGACTAAGCTGCTCTCAAAAAAGATCATGACAAGGAAAAACGGAAATCTTTTTGTTGTCTGTTTCGACGTTATGTTCGCTTTAGACTTCCTTTTGCATGGAGGCGCTTTGCCGGGAATCTGATCCTTATTGAGTTATATGGGAGGGATTGAACAACCGTGTAACTCAGCCACCCTTAAATCCACTGTGGTCAGCGTGAAAAGAGGGCTTCATCTATGAATTAGAGAAGAATAAAATTCGCGGGCTGCTTACGGTCCGAAAAACGGGCTGACCGCAGGACTATGCGGTCAGTCCTGACCGACTCTCCGTTTAATAGGTTAAAACTATGCAATTCAACATAAAGCCTGAACTGACTTATTCAATAAATTATGTAGAAAATATACATGGATAATGCAAATAAATAAAACATATGAAGACAAATGTTAAATTAGAATTAAATATTTAAAGGGTAGAAAAATTGGCAGTTATCAGGGTTTTAAATTTTGTGAATTCAATATATATATTTTAATTTTTTACTGTATTGTCATACAAAAGATCAAATATAATGAAGGACTTATTACATTATATCATATAAATGACAAATACGCAATGCACACACAAACAATAAAAATAATTGTTTTGGAGTACATTATAAAATTTGGCAGACAACAGTAAGTTTCTGGGGATATAATTTAAAATCATTATGATAATATAAATCAAAATATATTTTTTTAATTCGACTAAACTATGAATGTTTCGTAATATATGAAAAAGAGATACTGTAATTAATAATGAATGGTGTCCAACCGTACTATTTAAAAATACATACAGTACATAATAATAATACATATAATAATTAGGAGAAATTTGATTATAGTGATATTGTGGATTTGTTTTCCTTATCTAGTGTTTTTTGTTCAATTATTGTTGGCAAAAGCCAACCATGCACAGAACGTGTCCAATAACATGTCACATTCCTTGACACCAAGTATTCTATTAAACAACGCTCTAGTGTTATTTGTTCCAGGAGTCATGGAAAAACAATGCCATAAAAAAATCTAAACCTTTCCAGTTTTTCTTTGGAGAGAGCTGTTTGTGGTTTAGAATTTTTAAATGCGTATATTTAATATTATTATCCCCCATAAAAGTAGGCCTTTTGGCTTTTATAGGATTCAAAGTGCACAAATAAAAGCATTGGCTTTACATGAGCATAAATTGGCTAAATGCGAGACATTTTGGACTTCATATTTGAGCGGAGGAAAGAAAATCCCAACACCTCCATGTTTGAGTCCTTACTGTATTTTGACTGGCAACATTTGTGGCATTTCTCTGCTGCTTTTTCAGACGCAAAATGGCCACACCGTTTTTCTCCGAAGACGTGAGAAGTTGTAAATTGACAAAAAAAGCATTCCGCTTCTCTTTTACACGTCAATCCTGTATTATAATCCCCACTATAACCCAAATCGAGTTAGCCATTGGATCGCCGTGTTTAGTTTTTAGTATTATACTGCCAAGGTAATCGTTGGGTACATCTTCCCGTGGGCGTCGGAGTACGTCAGAAGGTATCGCCTTCCATGAGGAAAGTGCGACGTTGCAACCTGGCGTTACGCAATGGGATAATTATAAAAGTTATAAAAATTCTGGCCTTGATAAGCATCAGTGTTCTGAAATAAAAAGCACGACCTAGAAATGGAACAGTAAAGATCAGAATGGCTGCCATTTCGGTTTGAAAGGTCATTTCTAAAAGTTGGGATTGGCATTGGGGCCTTCCCATTTGCAGAAAATGACATGGAAGATCAAGCCAGTCCTCATCCCTTCAAGCTGTTTGCGGGCCTTGTAGGCATTATTCAACAAGCACATCTCTCACTGACAATTAGACCTCACTGCAAAACATTCTGGCCCAAGCCTCTGTGTAATTCTACGAACGTGCCTTTTGCGCAATTTCAGATGAGCAGGACGTGAACAAAGCAGCCGCCGAGCACACAAGGACATGGGAGAGAGTTTCCAGATCTGTCACTCAGCTCTCCAGACGCCGTAATGCACATAAATGGAGGCTTTGCGGTCAGCCTTGGGAGCACATGTGCAAGTGAAGTGAGGAGGAGTCACGAATAGGACCAGTGGGGGTCCGCACAAGGGCAGCTGCGAGGTTGTCGGCGGGACGTGCGGCGCTTTGATCCCACGCCGCTCAGGTGCGACGGGACATTGACGGATGGCGAGGCGGCGCGGGTCCATGTGGTCACGGCCAGAGCGTGAGAAAGGGCACCTGTTAGGGAACTGGGAAGCTGACAAAAAATCTTTTTGGAGTACATGGACTGCCATGACACTCATTTATGAAATTGTTGGGAGGTCCAGATGTGTACCGGCCAGTGATGGTTTGAGTCTAAGAGGGGCATTTTGATTTTTTTTAAAGTCCTCTAAAGGCCATACTTTATTTAGCAAAAAGGTCTTCCCCACTCTTGTCAAGGACCCATAAAAGTGGGACAAGTTTGAGCTTACAGTACCGTGGTAAAAGTCGAACTCCTAAACAATGTGTCACGGCACATTAGTTTGTTGGGAGAAGATTATCAAGTGTGCTGAGTGAAGGCAAGTTCAGTTAACTGGTTTTGAATATTAATTACAGTGTGACCTGGAATTAGGAATTGAGGTCATGTATTTGTATTGCAGCTCAATTATCTATGTTTTTAGTCACCCATCAATTTTTGATACTCCTTGGATAGAATATAGCTGTACAAATATTAAATATTAGATACATCTATGTGTCTGTCTATCTACCAATCTAATCGTTCTCCCACTCTAGTGGTACGTGGCTTTCTTCCAGGAGCGCCCTATAAAAGGCTGATTACTTCTCAATTAAAACTCAGCGCATCTTGATTAGTGACTGTCATTGCGTTGACCCTTTCGCAGACAAGCTTCAGAGGAGCGCTAAAGCACAAACATGATGCAAACATCATCATCATCTTCTTAGCCAGTGGCCTTCAGTAAATCAGTCCTGGCGAAAGGATTTATTGAAGTACCCAAGTGAACCCAAAAGGTTCACGGGCGGTTTCCTTTCATACTTGACTGTAAATCCTCTAATTGTTTTCCACTGCGTCCTTAAAGTTTGCACCACAAAACGAGTAGCTTGCAGATCTGGATACGAAGCAAGATCGTGCTTCTGGACACACCTATGTTTACTTGATTTTACCCAATAAAATCCGTCTGGGAGGGGCGGGGGGGGATCATTAGCCAGCGCCTAATGAGTCGTGGAGGTTATTTTTTATTTTATGTCTTTTGGGATGATTAAGACATTAGATGCGATGCCAAAACATTCCAAATGAAAGAATTGCGAGTGCTCTCGTCGGAGTCGTTCCAAGCATGCGGGCGAAGACTCGAGGCTGAGGTTTTTCGGCCGTCTGCAGCTGTAAATCTTGGCGACGGAAGATCGTCTGCAACCGCGACGACCTTCCTAACCTCGTCCATCTTCCTCAGCATGCCGGCAACTCGGAGGACGGGATAAAAGTTCTCAACAAAAGGTCACCGTCCGTGTATGCTGCCATTAACAAGCTTGGGAATGAGAGCCAATATCTCGGGGAAATATTCCGGGTGTCAGCGAATGTTGCGGCCTATTGGCTTATAAATGGAATGTATCAGCGTGTTTATGTTGCCTGTTTAGCTGCACATTTTCATGCCCCGCTGGAGCGCGGATGCTGCGTCAGTGCATTAACGCCAATGTCACTTGCAATCAGACTAAGATTTGGTCCTTGTTTGTGCCCCGCCTGGAGCCCTAATGTACCATTTTACCCCTCAAGTTGCCTTATTGTCCAAAAGTAACATTAAATAATAGAGAATTAATGTATGGACTAAAATGCCTGGGTTTGGTACAGAGATATCTTAGGAAGAGTCCGTCGGTGAGCTTGACTGATACTGGAGGTAGGAACCTAGACAGTTCCTGGAGCTAGTTTGCTAGCTCGCTGGGTAGGAGGAGGTTGGATTGCACACTTGTGAATGCACTTCTTGTGAATAAAAACAAAGTCTTTACATGCCACTTTATTCATGAAGCGCACATTACTGTTGGTGGCATGGTGGATAAATGATATAAGAGTAATATAAACACTTCCAGATTAGCAAATTTTGTTATTTTGATTCATGCGTGGCATTGAAGGTTAGCAAGACAACACAAGACGGCGACTCACGTCACTCCTATTTAAATGTATGGGATATTTGTTGGCTGGTTAAACAATAAAACTATATCATCATCTTTTACATTGAACTTTTAAATATAAAAATATATTTGTTTTTCAATTTTCTTATCACCAGCTAAAATATACCCTTTCAACATCCGCTCAGAATTTTGTTTGGGAATTAATCCATTTGAACATAACTATTTTATTCCCTGCCATCTGCCTGATTTGATTGACAAGTCACTTTTACACCAAATAGATCTCGCGCTGCCATCCCGAAGCCAAAGCGAGAGGAAAGAAAGCAAACCTTTTCGGTTTGTTTTGTGCACTTCACGCCGCAGCCATCGTATGTTGTCCAGTAATGACAATGTCAGGCACAACGAGGCCCCACAAGGTTTCCTGGGCCGCAAAGTGACACATGCATGCAAGGAAGCCTCATCACGACTTTGCGCAACCGCAGCCGCCGCCGCCGCCACCCCTGGGCCTTCGTAGCCAGGACGTGTTCAGTGACCAGGATAGCATAACCTCAAGTGGATGACATAGTCCCGTGGCAGGCGCTCACAGAAAACACTATGTTTTTATACAAGGGTGTAACCACTCTGTCTTTTTTTTTTTCCGCTTTCTAAATCATTGAGCCTTTGCAGTGCCTTTAGTCTGACAGTGGAAAACAAAGCCACATGTCCACTGTTTGCGTTGGGATTTGTGGACCAGTATGATCCTTTAAATGGTCATTGGAGTGTTGCTAATTGTTTCAGCACATGGAGATGGTGGCAAAGTTTAATTATAACGATCCACAGTTAGCAAACTATTCGTTATGTCTTGAAAAGATTAGCGTACGTGACTCGTGATTGGTTTTATTCTCGTCAAACTCGTCAGCAATAAATGTAGCGGTTGGGGCCTAAAATAGGGATGTTTCATGGTTAGCATACCAAACATTGCACGACAAACGGCCAATCCAGTTGTACAAATTTAAATGTATACTAAATGCAGTTGTAATGTTCCAACTACTGTATTTGAATTTTCCGGTATGGAATTTTTGTTATAATCCATGTTGATGTTGATGATCTATATTCTCACATAGACAACATCTCCATTTGAAGATGCTTGGTGTCTTAATGACGGTCCAAACATCTCATCATTTTACCTCGATGTCTTTTTCTTAGAAAATAACATTTAAGTTCTACAGCCGATTTTTTCCATTTTTAATGGGTGCTCATTAAAGGGCCAACATTGCATTTGGATTTCGTTTCCATGGGAACTATTATAATCAACTTTTTAAGACCTAAACTTTTGGTTCCTCCCTGGACGCCAAACTTAATAAAATATATCACATGCTGCAGATGCCGAAATGTACATGAATGAGTTTTCTGAGAAATTGTGCACCATCTTAATGGCCAATTACAAAGCTTACAACATTTTCCTTGGCCCGGGCCCTAATCAGGTTCCCGACCCTAAGATTGTGAAACTGTTAAATCACGACTGTCAACATCTTTCAAAATGTGAACCTCCTCAGAACATTTTCCAGTTGTTGTCATATTTGTCGTCCAGAAGAAAATTAACCAAGCATCTGTAATGCCGCCATTAAAAATTAGAGACGGAAAAGCTAGCCAAAGGGTGACTTACTTCATCGGTTGTTGACGAATTCATTGTTAGTGCCTCACGCTACATCATGAATACACATGCATGTAAACCACAAAATGGCAAAAACCTAACGGGAAACGCAGCGATCGTGTTTCCTTGTTTGCATTCATAGTCAAGCTGAAGAAAACATGACATCGGTTAAAAGGAAAAAGTGATTTTTACGAGATATAATTAATACCATCAACATGACATGATGCTCAGTGTGTTCACTTGAATTATGTCGCTTTGCTTTGCTCAAGAAACCGCTCTATTAATTCTAAAAGTTTCCTCCAAGGGGAAGAAAAAAAAATCCTACACACAAATCCGCTGTGGCTCAACGCTGATTCTACCTGTGTCAAAAATGTTCGACGTGCCTTTGAAAGTCCTTCGCGAGCTGCGATTTCAAAGACGACAGTATGGCGAGCGCTCTGATAGAACACGGGACGCGAGTGTAAGCGACGACGCTTTACAAAAAGAGGCCCCCAGTGTTCCCAGGAGATGTCCTCGCGAGGTAACGCCGAGGACAAACCGCTCTCTCTCGCCTTTAATGTATATTTATAGAGCTTCACGTGCATTTAAAAAGTTTAAAACGCTATCTGAGGCCTGATGAGGATCTTTGATCTGCTTCTGAGCGTAATGCAAACAGATAATTATGTTTTCTTTCTTATGCCTCTTGATGCAGACAAAGTTTTCCTTATGAAAAGATGAGGGGCTATCAAAGACGAGCCTGTTCGTACAAGCAATCTCGGTGACTGCAATTTGTCTCTGGGATATTTATATTCGCTTTTATGTTTCCTCTGTCTGGCTTAATAAACACAATAACATTTATATGGATTATCTTTAATTTGATTTCGTTGAGATAACACCTCATGTAGCCGTTGATGCTAGTCAGCGAACTCAAAACTACATTTTCCTCATGTTTTCATATTTGAATAAAAGAAAAGCAAATAAGCCATCTACGTCCTCATAGCGATTGGGTTGTTTTTCTCAACGTCTGACAGTCGATCAGTCACGCTCTTTTTTTTATCACGTTACCGTTTCATGCTAGTCAATCATTCGCAACAATAAACTCAGTGGCCGCGGGCGTGGCGGCTACTCGTCAGACTAATTAAGCAAACAGACGGAAGAGGGAAAGGCAGGGGGGGGGGGTTGGCGTCATAACCCAAGACAATTCCAATCAGAGAGTCTGTAATTGAAGTGACAAGTTAATTACAGGCTGATATTATCGTGCGTTCCTTGTAACGCCGCCTTCATAAGACGCCGGTCGCCTTCCCCAACCTGCTCCGACTCCTCAGATGTGTTCATTAACAGCGAGACCCCCTGACCTGTTCACCCATCTTGGATGTATAATTAAATGGGAATAAGTCCACTTTGTCTCGTTTTCATTTACAACATTTATGAGTCGCTCTTTTAGCGGGCGGGCGTCGGCCGCCACGCGGGGCCCTCGGGCGTCGCCCTCATCGCCCTCCCCAGGTCCCACCTCGGCGCACCTCTGTAATTAGCGCTAGCATCTCCTTTAAACAAGCGACAAGCAAAGTTTAGCGGCGGGATTCCGTCGGATCATTACCATAATATGGCGGGCGCAATTTGCCCCCTATCTCCCAGCTTTTCCGCCACATCAAAGTCTGGTAGAGCTGTGGTGTAATTGGGCCATGCCGCCTTGTCAAGATGATTCAGCCTGATGGCTGCAAAAGGAGAAAAAAAACCTCGTGGGCATGATAATTAATGGAGACGAAAGTCAAGTCAACGTCGGAGAGCGGAAGGAGGAAAAAGTTTGGACAGCTTGACATGAATATTTCACACCTATGACTTATTCAAAATGATCAATTTAATGTATAATGGATATTAGCTTTGCCAACCGTGTTTTTCTCTGAATGCAAACGTTTTCATTGGTCGACAGATTCGTCTTTGACACGTCTGGATGATGTAGTTTAAGTGGGGTATACACATACCGATAAGTGATTTTTGAAATGTGACTCCAAACATGATAAGGAAAACACTGGCAAGTCTGAGCCTACTACTTGAGATGACTCAGGTACCAACCCTGACCCTGATGCTAACTCCGCCCACAATCGTAACACAGGTAACACCGATCGGTCCAAATGTAAGCATTTTCTCGCATGATGCAAAAAACACCCACATTTCCCTTGTCTCTGAGAGATTATCTTTGGCAGTCTTCCTGTGGTGTGTGTTGTGTGTGTTCTATAAACACCCAAGACCACAAGATAATCATAGAGGAGATTCTGTTAGTCATCTGACAATAGAGTGGCAGATTATTTCGATCAGAAGGGTGAGGGATCCTTAGCGATCCGCTGGTCACTGTTGTTGCATGTTTTAACTTTGCATTTCCATATGGATGAGTCATAACACAAACAAGGAAGGGGCATCCTCTGGGGGGGTATCTGTGTCTGTCATCTGTTCAACCAGGACAAAGGCAGTGACAGTTACTGACAGCTGGTCATCCTCACCCTAAAAAGTTGAGGGGAAAAAAAGTCTTTGGCTAGTCCAAAATGAACAGGCTAGACGCCTTTCCTCTTGGCACGAGCCGAAGACCCCCGAATACCGCCTCGGCGTCAAGCGCTGAACCTTCTCTCGTGCTTTCATTTCTTTCCGACCCCAAATTTGAATATGAAAAGAGGTCTGTCACTCTCTCCCAAGCAGTCAAAGACCATCACCGTAATGACATTTGGCAGTCATTTGATTTGTTGGGTTTTAAAGGGAGGGGAGAAGAAATCCACTAAATATTTCATACGCCATGCTAATCCGTGTAATATTGCCGGCTGAAGCCGTGTACCTGCGCCCGTTAAGACGCCATCCACGTGGATCTCCCTCACAGTCTGCAAATGCCTGCAAGTCTCCTGAATAATAAACCGGCGCCATTGAAATATTTAGACTTTGATTCCCATTAAAGGAATCTTTAAAACATGAGATTTACATTTCAAGAAGAAAAGAATAGCGATAGCGGCAATCGCACCACCTCCAGCCAGTCGAAATAACAGCCTCTGTTTCTTTGCAGGAAGTGGATTCGGGGATAAACACGAGGGTGCAGACAAAGAGATAAAATGTGGTGATGAGAGATGAGAGGGTAAAACATGAAACGACAAAAGGCGGCTACAGAACCGGGAATGAGGTGTCAGCAGTTTTAGCGGAACAGCGACGCGTCTCTTATCCTGGTTTCCGCGGTGTCTCGCAACTAAAAAGTCAACTCGGGTGCGCCAATGTCGCCTTTGTTTATATTTATGTGACGATCCGGAAAAGACAAAGACGAAGCTGAAGATTGTGGTAGAGGCGGACGCTTGCGGCCTTCACTTGGTACAGAGTACAGCTCAACAAACTTGGGGCCAAAAGGGCAAGTGGGTGGAATAAAAAATAACCCAAATTAGATAAAAAAGGGACGGACAAGCTAGCTAAGGCAATTTGATGCTTATCTCTTTTAAGTGTTACAACCAGGAACACGTAGCTAGCATTGCTAGTTGCTGTGTCTGTTTGGCTCTGACCTCGTCAACCTACCGTAGGCGTCGGCAGGAGTGACATGATGAAAAACGGCCATCATCAAGCCGCCGTGCCTGCACACAAATCACCAAGGCCGCCACTGACGCAATGTGGCGCTCACATGTGGACCACCACCACACAAACACACAAGCACGTTCCTTTCCGCATCCCTCCATACATAAGTGCAGTGCTTGAGGCTATTTGCAATATGCAATACCCAAAAGGCTTTGCAGCTGCGGAAGACGAGCGTTCGCCGTGTTGACGAGAGAAGAGGCTGTGATCTCCCCGCCGCTCCCCCGTTGATGTTCTTTAGCTGAGGGAATGAGTGTCACATGACAAGTGCGCTCGCAGGAGACCGCATGCATACATGGGATGTACGATATACAAACGTGTGATAGCGACATCAAGTACAACCGCACAAGCCAATGGGAGACCACTTATAAAATGGTGGAAAATATTGAAGTCAACCTTCGCTACGTCGCAATTGCGGATTCACTCTAATGCGAATTTTCATTAGTGATCAAACTTTAATGGATAATAGAAACGTAAATTCTCCGTAAAAGTACACTTCAAATTAAATAATAACAATTAAAAACTACCTAGAGGTTTCATTCCACTACGATATTTACTACCTAACGTTACAAAATGATTTAAGCGGGGGATTGCCGTATTATTAACCGTTGCAGAAACACATGTTTTGGTTAGCAGTGCTGCTCGTTCAACCTTGCACTGGGTGGTGGTCTAATAAGTGTTCAGCTAACTTATTCTTAGAGTATTTTTTTTTCTTCCCACACTGACAAGTGCAGGCAAATAAATGAGCAGCAGCCATGACGTGCCGCCAAACGCCCCGCCGCTTGATTTGCCATCAGGGCTGCGGCGCCCAGGTAGCACAATTACCGCACACTTGCTCCCCCTCTAAATTGTGACGTGGAAGGGAAGTGACACCCATAAGGCGTACATCACTGTAATCGAATCTAAATGAAGCCCGCGCCAAACACAGCGGCGGCCCACCTGAGACGCCACCGCAGCAGCCTGTCAACACCGTGTCAACGCCACCGCTCACGAACCCCGTCCGAATGCATAATCACACCCATCATTAGGGTGTCACTGATGATAAGGTTAATAGAACGAGTGGAGCGGAGAGGTGGCGGGGGGAAAAGAAATAAAGGACAAAGTTGGGATTTGGACCAATGTTGAGATCACTTTAAATAACTCAAGTCGTGTCATAACAACTCGTGACACCGTACATGCAAATCATACGTATGGTAAATAATAGCATGCTTGCTACAGAGTAGAAGGTAAAAATGTATTTGCCAGAAGTATGTGAGTTTAAAACGTAGCTCGTCAGACAGTGGATATATCAGGAAGCTTGACTTTATGTTTATGTAGCCTTAACACTTTGCTTTGATGGTATTTGTCTTTAAAATAAAAAATGCCATCATAAATGATATTGCTAAGTGGGTTCAGTAACACTTCAGAAAACTGTCGACAGTTAACACAGTTTGTTGTTACACCTACAAAAGCAAGTTAAAACTTGACCAGGCAAAACAAAAGCTGTATATCAGCTTATTTGAGATGGGATGAAGCAAAGTGGAAAAGTGTGCCGTGGTTGGACGAGTACACATTTCAAATTGTTTTTGGAAAAATCCAGATTTTTAATGTAATGCTATCGGAGTGTGTGAGGGAACTTTTGTGGTATCACACAGATTTGTATTGAGCAGTCAGAGTAAAATATTATTTTGTGCATTTAAAAAATATTTGTACAAATCACATGTTCCTATTAATTATTTGTTTTTAATTAAAGTTAATCGTAATGACAATTAAAGTAAATAATTAATTTCGAGTTCAAAGTAAACCTTTCTTAACTGAACAGGCAGGGTAAAATTTTAACATTCTAAATAACTTCACAAGCATGAAATAAAGTAAGTATACAATCAACGAGTAATTTGCTTCAATTAGATAAAGGCTCACTATATTTACTCAGTTGTATTTTCCATATTTATACTAATTCTATTCGTCACCATCACGCTATTGCTACCTTTGTGTCTTCCTTTTGACGCCGCCGCCGCCCTGTTTAATGAGTGCATGTACTTTGTGCTGTAACGTAACATTTACAGTAGCCGGGAATTATTTTTTTAAGGGTCCCTCTGACACCTTTGGTGGCGATGAAGTGGCAGCGTGTGGATACAGAAGGTGGTCCACTCCAAGGAGGCGTGCGCTCGCCACAATTAGAAGCGACCGTCGCCGCCCCCAAAGTCTCCCTCCTCTCAGCAGAAATATATTTATCTGAGGATAATTGGCCATTAAATCCTTACTTGACAACTGCGGAAAATGCCAGCCCCAGTAGTAATCTGGCTGCCAGAAAATGACAACGGCTGGCAGGGCTGTCGACTGCTGGGAGCCACATCAGGAAAGGATGGATCTATTCCATACGCACACATGCACACATTGAACGGAGCTGGCGGTTCAAATCAAATCCTGTCCTGTTCACAAGCCAAGTGGTTTTTCTTTTTTCTTAAAAAAAAGGAAACCCCTCATTATGATTCCTAACAACAGACAGGTCTCAGCACTGAGGATAAAGCAGCATCTATTTTGCCCAAGAAGGATATTCTTCATATCCATTATGATGATAGTCATTAGAACACGGTTCTGAAGTTTTGGGTACGAATCACAGCTGCTGTTTTTTCTTTTTGGAGTGTGCAGCCAATAAAAGATGAGATAGTCCATATAAAACCTTTTAGTTAACTTCTCCCACACACTTTGAAGACATTCGGACATATTGAACAAACTTTTTTTTTTAACACTTGGAATCTTATTTAAAGACTCATGTGGCAATACATGCGGAATGTTTCGGAAGAAAAAAAAACTGTTGCTTAACCTTTAATTCATAGAAATTATGAAATATTATATTACACATTATTTTATGATGGTGACGATTATTTTTTATGTCAAATTTTTTACTATTATAATCAACAAACCCTGTGAACCGACTCCAGTTTTGTCAAGTTTTATCAATATGAAAAAATGTTGAAATATGAAACAAATATTGTTCTGCTGCATTTCCTTCATGGGATGACAAAAAAAACATGCATCGGAGATGCTCCAGATTTAAGCCAGAGTGCAGACACGGCATTTTATAGCGCGACACCTCCACACGGAGGCTTTCAACAAAGCTGGTTAAGAGGTTGGGGTGGAGGAGGTGAAATATGAATCACGCTTTCTAACTTTATCGTCATCTCATCTTTTCACATGTCATTTGTGTTGCTCGATTCGACCGTCTTATTCCAAAATCACGGCAAGCTGCCAGAGCACGTTTCGGGAAACGCACGTCTCCAATTCCCAACCGAGGAGATCGAGAGCTTTCTCGCGTATCTACCAGACAACAACAGTCGGATGAAAAAGTAATAATACTAATATTAGGCCGAGTGGCGGGGAGAGAAAGGAGATGGAATGCGCTCTAAAAGCATCAGTCCGTGTTGTTTATTAATTCAAAACAGTGTTTCGCATTTCTCAATCCGTGTTATCAAAAATTCCAACATTGTCTTGAGTGCAATCTCGTGTTGGGGCGATAATGGCGAGGGAAGCGCGGGCAGGTATGTGGCATCAACTATTCAACAGAGGGGTCGGAAAAGAAGGAGGGGCGGGACGGCGGTGTCTTCGACAACACCCCGAAACAGTCGCACGCCACGTTTTAACCCTTTGTCGAAGACGCTTTTGTTTGTTCCGTTGAGTTTCCTCCGGCTGTTGTTTTTCCAATCGCATCATTGTCATACTCTGGAGGCTCACTAAAAAGCCGTCGTTTTTCCTCCATTTGACGACCTACATTACATTTTCCAACGGCGGCTTACACGTTGTGCGTGTGGAGGAACCGCGGTGAACAAAATGGGAGGAGCCGGCGTACACAGATGGTAAAATGAAAGTGTAAGGGAGGGAGGGGTGTTGCATCGTCTAAACAGGCATTTGTGTCACGAAATACACAAGGGGAGTTGTTGGTTGGGGGTATGTTGTCCTAATGCTCAGTTAGTGCGGGAGACCATCAAGTTTGACAATACAAGAGCATGGCGTACTCTCCATCGGCCCAAAGAAGTACGATAAGATTCCATTTTTGCCTAAACTCCACTTTTTGCGATCTAAAATTCACTTCCAAATGTAATCTTGTTTGCCTTGTGTTTCTTTTGATTCTGTTGATTTCATTGTTTTCTCAATTGACCTCTTCAAAAATGTTATTGTCAAAAGTACAGAAGGTCAATGGAAGTTAGTGTATAATTTGTCTTGCTAAATCCATCGTATACAATGATAGTATGCTAAATAAAAAAAACACATAAAAAGTGTCAACAATTTCCGATCCAATAATATTGGAATATAAGCCATTATTGTGTTTATTTCATTGTTTTCACAATTGACCTCTTCTAAAAGTTAAATGTGAAAAGTACAGAAGGTCAACGGAAGTTAGACTTGTGTATAATTTGTCTCGCTAATTCAAACAATGGTAGTATGCTAACTCAAAAATCACGTAAAAATAGTGACAACAATTTCAGATCCAATAATATTGCATTATAAGCCATTACTGTCAAATGACTAGGAGCTAGTATTATATGGTAGTCGCTGAACTCTGGGCCTAAGACACTTGTGGGTCGGTCATGGGAGCCCCAAAACCGTGGCGCATCTGTAGCTCCTTCCAAAAATCCTCCCAAATGAGTTTCATCTGGTAAAATGGCGAGCGCCTTGTATGTGCTTTGATCACAAGGCATTGTGCAGGCCCCCCGAACATCATGTACTGCATGTACGGGGATTGCGTTCAGTAACCCAAGGAGCCTCTTTTTTGGGAAAACCACATATGTTCAGCGTGGATGAAAAGTCAACTCCGTGATGTTCGTCCAACAAGGCGCCCCTTTGATTATGGCTTTTCAGGCACGAGCAATTTCATCATCTAAAAAGCCCCGAGTTTGTGAAAACGTGCTGCAACTTGTGTAAGACGTCATGTGAACGTCTCACGAAGGAAAAGAGCCATCACGCAAATTAAGATCCTTGGTTTGCTCCCCCTCCCTCTCTTTTCTTCGACTCGAAAAACTAAAAAAAAGTTATTGGTGTTATCCCAGTGAGCAGCACTATAGGAGGAAGCCAGTAAAGCCCTATTAGGAGCCTTCTCGGTGCAACGGTCTCATTGGAAGAAGCGAGTGAAAATTGCCCGGATTAATGTGTTAATCCGCCTCTTTAAAATGCTAATGTCCATTTTATGCCCATTAAATCTCAGTGTGCGTTTTCTTTGATGCGTGCAATTTCTATCAATTAAACACAGAGGAATGAAACAGGCAGCAGGGAGATTAGTCGCTTTGCTTCAAGCGTGAATTTCTCAGTTTGGTTTCACATTTATCTTGAATGGCGGAGACGGGGGGATGTTTGGAGTAGGTTTAGGAAATACAGAAGGAGAAATGTGGCGATATGAAGAATTCTGGAAGTCCCTCGTGCCTTTCACGGAGCTCACAACGAACAATAAACAGTAACACTTGCTCATGTCATTTATTAACAAACAATTTGTTTCGGGTATAAGGACTCAATTTTCTTGACAGTGAGCAGACTTTCAAGTACGTCCAAATGAACTCAATGATAGATCACAAAATAAGCAGATATTCATTACCGTGATGCCAAATAACCTAATCGAAACTAACTGCGTGGATAAACCTGTGCGGTATAAATTTCTCACGCCACAAATTGTGCGACGACTTGCGGATGCCCTCGCCGTTGTGCAAAGCCTTTTAAAAGCAGAAATGGAGCTCGTCCAATCGCCGAGGGCTCTGCGGTTGACCGGAAAATGCTTCCAGATTTGTCACACACGCACGCAGAGATTCATTGTTCGGCGTGAAAACGCTTCCAGTAAACTTGCATCTATCATCCGAGTGCTATTTTTGAGGTACGGCGCTCGTAATGATTTATGGAGGCCTTTCGACGCCACGCGCGACTCACCCTCCATCATGGGCAAAATCCACCGCTGTAAAAGTAAAATACACTCTGGCAAACCCAGCGAAAATGTACAAAGTCATCTTTTATTCACTCTGGCTTTTGCGTGACAAGTTGCAATGTGCCACTGGGAAGGGTCAAGGAAGTTTGACGATCTATTACTATTGATTATTCAAAGTAGAAGTGAAATGGCTTGAACAAAATGGCTGCCATTTTAGTAAGAAAGCACAAAATTCCTAAAGACTAGCAAAACAAACTCCCTCCGTCCAGCAGCAGGGTATGCGGGCGGATGGTAATTTATTAAAAGCCGCAGCTAATTTTCTGTGACGTATTATATCTTTGCCTCAGTAATCATGAGCCCCATTTCATTGAGTGAATTAGGTGCTCACGGCTTGGTGCGATCACAGAGCTGGAAAATGAGTGTTCACAGGCTGCTAATGGCCGGCAGATGAGGCAGACAATCGTCTTTAATGTTCAGCAGCAACACAGAGCGGCCTGATATAAAACCATGATCGCTCGCTCTTACTATACCTACCAAGTAGGAACACACGGGGGCATTTTGAAAACGGACAATTGATTATATGGTTGGCTTAGCGATTGTTTTCTATGTAGATGTGGGAAGTCTTTGGATCTTATGGTGAGATGATAGAAGTCATAGGTTTGGATAGTATGGTTAATGGGGTGAGGATAAGCGATAGTGATTTGGGTTATGGTTAGTATGGTTGGGGTATGGAATATCAGGTCAGGAACCGTCAGATGCTCAGAGCATTTTAAACATGATAAGTCTTTGGGTCTTATGGCGAGATGATAGAAGTCAAATAAGTTTGTATAGTATGGTTAATGGGGTGAGGACAAGCGATAGTGGTTTGCATGCTTGGGTTAGGGTTCGTATGGTTGGGGTATGGAATATCAGGTCAGGAACTGTCAGATGCTCTGAGCATTTTAAACAGTCGCGTTGTCATGGTGAAACTCCCTCGCTCATGTTGAAGAGGTGAAACTCATTTTGTATCTTGGGTTTTAAATACTGTATCTTGTGACACTAGTCTTGGAACTTTTCTGACACTCCAGCCACTAGTGAGGTCTCTTATTAGCTGACTCACTAACCTCAGTTTTTCTCAGTCCACTAGCCACTAGAACACATCCAAAATCTATCACAGAAAAACAACCATTTGTGAAGTTCCCTTCTAGGTGTCTCCCTACTGCTCTTCTCTGTCTTCCATTGGTTCTAGGTGGTGTTACAGATCATGATCCTTAGAGAAAGTGTTGTTCTGGAAGTTGGCTCTTTTCTGCACCATCTATTCTAACTCTATTCAACAGCCCTCCCCCTTCGCCCTCCCCGCCCTTAACACCGCAAGCTGTCAGCAGTGTCACAACATGACGGGCCGCGACACCACTGAATCTGGCATCGCTTTGTCACCCTGATACACTTAAGCATTGGTTGCACTGCGCTCCGGCTCGGCAAAGACATGCCGTCAAGTGAGGAAAGGCCATTATCTGCAATAGACACAAAAGTACAGGGGATCCCTGCAGACAGAGAGATGATTAAGGGCTAAGTGTCATTCTTACCGTCTTGCCGGCCCGTTTTAAAGAGCTCTATTTCTTACTGTCCTTTTTACTGCCGAGCCTGCGACTTATCGTCCTATTCCGCCCGCATGCCTGCGAGGAAGGGACACGGGTCTTGACAACCACACCGGGGGTATTATGTAGAAGGCCTGGTCGTTCAACCGTCACCGCTCCAAACAACCAGAGAGGACCCAACTCGGTTGGATGTAAACACATGTGGCAGGGAATAAGTCGTGACGGGCGTGAGTGGAATTTGGCTGTGAAGTATTTGTGGAATGTCCACACAGGGATTGGACATTTGGTGCAAGGGGTGGGGCCAGCCTGGACATAATAAGCGCGAATGGCCCGGGAATGATTCCTGAGTGTCTTCAGCCCAGTGTCTGCTAGCAACTTTGTGATTCTAAACACTGTTTTTTACTTTTGGTTTGTCTCTGTTTGTATTATCAATGTTTTGAGCAAGTTTTGGATATGTATGTCTTTTATTCCACGACTTCTCAACCAAGGCAATACATTTCATTAACACATGAAATTTGTTTTTCAAAAGACATTCTCTTAGAGCTGGCATTTTTAAAAAAATGATTCAAAATTAAATTGCTGCACTTGATACATTGGCCCACCGGGCATTGGCCTGCTATGCCTGGTGGCCAGTCCAGCATGTCTTGATCATTTGTGAAACTGACAGAAAATGGATGTAAAACAATTCCAGTCTATTAAATTATCTAAATTCCTTTGGATTTCAAAGAGTCCATTTTTTTCTGCCGCTATACTGAATGTTTATCCAACTAAAAACACTACAAGAGTTTTGCCTTGGGGAATTGCAGTGGCAGCTAAGCGAGAGTTTGGATTTGCATTCTGCCTGCCCCAGATTTCTTTGCAGCCAGTGTTGCGCCCTGAGTGGGAATTCCATCAACAGCCATCCGCCTTCCAAAATTTCTAGGCTAGCATGTGTCCCCCGACCAACAGCCCGAAGACTGGCATTAGTATTCACGCGGACAGACAGACAATCATCTTGCAGTTTTATCACTCAGCGTGTAAAAATTAGATCTGAGACACGACAGTATCAATAAAAGATCTCATTTCCAGCCTCGCTGCTACAACTGGTCCTCTTTCAAGTGACACTGCGGGTATCAATGGCGCTCTGAATAATGAAAAGCAATTATGTAGCTAAACAAAGCTGCCGCTGTAATGGGCTTTTGTTTTATTTTTACTTTCAAAATGGAAATAGATTCTGTGGATGCATGTGTGTGTGTGTGTGTGTGCGTGTGTGGCTTTTTTCTTCCCTCTCTTCCTCATCTTGTGGGTCACACACAGGACAATCTCCTCATCACACCCGTCGACCTACAGCGTTCTTGGGACGGAGGTTGCAAGCCGCATGAATTAGACGGCAAAGTCACCATTGAAAGCTCGGCTGCCAGGCAATCTTGCCCAAACAGAAAAAGGGGGAACAGAAGACGGATCTTTAGATTGTCTTTATTAATTATTCAAGTGTCAGAATCTCTATCCAATGACCCCCATCAAATGAGCACACATTATTCAGCAGGCAACCACGCATGAGCATGACGACAATGAGTGAAGTATCGGCGATACCATGGAAAACCTCGGCTCATGCTGCTAATGCGCGGCCTCAAGTGAATTGAGATGATCATTTTATTCCAATTTTAATTTTTTTTTTCAAAAAAAAGTTAAAGGTAATTGTTTATTTAATGACATATTACGGACAATTTTTTAGAGGCATGCACTTGTGAAAAATACTTTGTAACTCATATTATGTCATACATGAGCATTTATGTTTTACTTAAACTTATACAGGTTGTTACAAGCACATTTTAATCATACAATTGGATAAAAATGAATGAAGCAAAATGTGAAACTATCATTGAGGATATTATTTAAGTAATATTTTCATAGTTGTACTTGTCTATTTTGAAGATTTTTTATGTATTTATTCTGTTCATACAATTGGATCAAAATGAATGAGGAAAAATGTGAAATTACCATTGAGGATATTTATTATTTAAGAAATATTTTCATAGTTGTACTCATCTTATGTGAATCTTCATTTATGTGAATAAAATTAATTTGGACAATGTGGGCATTTATTGAAGGTCAGGCCTGTATTTTGTAATAGTTTGTTTTTTAGTATACTTCCCAATTATATTTAGTTTTCCACAAGCATTTTGTATAATTACATTAACGGATATGATTAGCCAGAATATTGTGGACGATTTTCCAATATTGTGACACAAACTGTATTTGTACAAGTAGAACAAAATTAATAAATAGAAACTGAACTTTTTTTGCATTTGCTAATGAAGTCTACTGCAACTATTTCAGTAGAGGCATTTTTTGCTCCTGCAAACGGGAAAAATCTCAACAAACAAATGTGGAGTAAAACGATGTAAATGACGAGCCTCTCAAAGGTATGGCAAGAGTGACATCCTCCCAAAATTTTGTATAAAGATTTCTCAGAACAGTGAAACCAAGTCTATTCTTATGGCCTTGTGGATACTCCATAAATTGTCATAATGGAAAGGAAAGGATGATAAAAATACCAAAGACATCTTTTCGTCTTTCTTCACATGGTGAAAAGATATATTTGTGAGTGCGTGGCAGTTTCCAAACAAAGCCCTGAACTTGTTGACATGAGCCGGGACACGTGTGTGACTGGCATGGTCCTCAACCCCCACTGTTATTTCCGTCTCCCGCCGCACTCGGCCGCTGAATCAAGATTGTGTGCTAATTTGTGCCAGTCAAGAAAGAAGGAGGATGAAGGGTCGACTCACAGGTGTGATGGAGTTCAGTGATGAAAACTGGGCGTGCAGGGTCTTGGAGACCTCACATGGTGGTTGCGGTTCGCATGGTGCCTGGCGGGAGAGGTGGCCACGTTCGCAGCCTCCCGGGTGTGGAGACTTGGCCCTGCAAGGGGGAGATGAAAAAGGCTTTATAGTCATTGCGCAGGCAGGACTGGGAGTTTTGGAAGGGCCCCACCAGCTTCACTGGTGGAAACAGGCTGCCATCTGCTGTTGTGTGGAGGAAATGCACGTCCTTTGTTTTTCAAACGGGATTGAGATACGGTTTCCCGGACTGGTGAGACTTTTGAGAGACGTATAAACATATAGATTTTAGAATGTTAAGTATTTTTAAATGCGAGAGACCTTCTTTTATGACAAGTAAAACATCAGAAAGTATTTCCTTTGTGCTTTTAATGTGTGCGACTCAAAATTATCAACACAGCACACATATAACGATATCTGGACAGATAATCGTGAGTCTCTTCCAGAACAGATGTCACTTGTAGTAGTATCGAGACTGACCTATGAGAGGCAGTGTGGTGCCAGAAGCCATCTAGACTGCCAGGAAATTCAAAGAGTAGTCCAATGTGCACGTTTACCTATTTGTGTGTTTAAGATACACTCACTGGAAAACCTCACTTATTTACTAATCTTGTACTCAGCCCAAAGCCTTGTCTAATACCAAACGATACATTTGTGTTATCTTTTGGCATCTTAGCGCTAAGGAAATACGGTAAAGTATGGAAGGAAGCTTCAACGGTTTTACGAGGAGATTAGGAAGTGGGCAAAATTATTTAGAGACTTTCAATAATCAGACTTTTGCTTACTGATATGAATAAGGGAAAAATGCATAGATTTAGTCTACTTGATGATACGTGTATAACCCGCTCAAACTGATGAATTCTTGCTAAATGTTAAAATAACATGCAGGGAACAAGTTCAATTTTCCCCTGCATGTCAAACAAAGCCATTCGTCATGTGACTGAATGTGCTTGTAAAGTTGCTTAATTAAAGAAATCCATTCGCTAACAGTTAACCTTTGCACTTATGTTACAGTTTTCCAAACGAATTAATTATTCAGTAGTGAGGCTAGGCAACAAAAGGCACTGCCGCCTAATGTGTTTGCCTAAATAGCAGTAAAGAGCCGGGCTTCGCCTCTCGCTGCGGATAAGGTACCACTGTTATGCTTGTGCTAAGTGTGTCTCGTTTAATTTAATTCAATAATCCCGATAAATGAAATAAATCCCTTCTGGGACACCAGGCAAGATAATATAAAATGAGTTTGGCGGCGGGAAAAAAATTAGGACATTACGGTTGATTGAGCGCTGACAAAAAGCGGGAATATTACAGCGATATTCTTTATGTTTGTAATTTTCCCAATAATGAAATGAAGGCATCCGGGCGGAAAGCAATCAGCGCCCAAAATGGATGACAGCGATTTGGCGGCTTAGCGAAGGAGGGCGCATTAGCATTTTTGCGCACTCCCAATGCAAATTGTTTCACTTAAACTTTTTAAATACCAGTTCGCGTCGTGACTAAATTTTAATAAGTGTCGGTCGGGCGATAAGAAAACGCCGACTTGACTGGCACATGGCACGCGGCACTCTTGATTCACAAAATTGAAAAAGAGCGCGATTTTCTCAGTTTACGCTGAATCGAGATTATTTAACTATATAATGAAAAATATCCATATCAAAACATTCATTTGAATTTAATGGGTACGCCGGTGTAATTAAATGTGCTCCTCTGCATAAATGGAATTGGTCTTTACTCGAGGCTGCGGGTGCTTGATAATCTTTTACTTACAACTGAGGCCTTTCTGCACAGAATGGGAGTGATTTAATTAACGGGCTATTAAATATGGTTCATACTACAGCAGCTATATTAAAGCCGTGCTTGTGTTTGACGCTGATAATGATTTCCAAGACGCCAAAACATACGCTTACAGCTTTGTGTGCTGTCAGTTTTGGGGGGTTTATTGATACCGCCATCTAGTATGGAGGAAAATGATCGGTTGGGTTTATGAGGCGCATTAACAGTCGTTGCCTTCAAAACTTTGCCACAAAAGATCAAAAAGACAGTTATGCCTGAGGGCTGACTGGGTTTACATAGGGTTTACATAATAAATAAATAAAATCTGCAAAAGGTACTGGTTCTTGTTTGGAAATGTGATAGCGGCGATCATGGGGTCAAATTTGAGAATTTTTTCACCCGGTCAGGGCAATAATTGTAAATGCTGAACCTGTTTAACTTGTTTAAAATCATTAAAGGTGTGGTCAACGAAGCTGCATTATTTACATAACTATAACTAAATATAAATATTTTATTCTTTTATAAAAATTTAAACTGGGCAATCCCCAAAAATATTTTGAATTTTGCTAATGTAAAAATGTTTATTAAATTAAATTAACAAAAAGTTTACAGAACTCAATGTCCCTTGTATTGTCCCTCGACTTTAATATGGAAGAAAAACCATCTCGAAAATTTTTGGGGAGCAAACAACTTGCCCGAGTGGTATTCAGGGACAGCGGCCTAAGACTCCAAACACCACCCCCGAAGACGCACGACTGTTTTCCGGCAACGGCAGCCTCAAATTGATTGAGCCGTCCTTGAACATCTGTTGTTCCGTCCAAGTCTCAAAGGTAATCCCGCTAATGGCCCTCTAAGCTATCCACATAAACACATACATAAATAAAAATGTTTCCAAAGAGAGTCCTGTCATTGACTCGCCGGTAATCAATTCTCCAGTCACATCTGTTGATGAAGGTTCAGGAAGTAGAGAACAAGATATATACGGCAATCAATGCCTGGCACCGGACAGACAGCGAGTGACAGTCACAGCTCCGGCGGGAGTCCGAATTTACACACCGAGTCTGTCGGGGCGGAGGCCGGCGGAAAAAGTGAGCGGCGGAATGTTGTCTGCATCGACACAAGAGGGAAATTATGGGCCTGAGTGAAGTCGCTGGAGTGGAAGAGTGACATTCTATCATTTAACGTTGGCTAAGACAATATATGACTAGGGCTGGATGAGTGACACCTCAGGACAAGTCTTTGTTGCAGCGTTGTTTGAACTAGAAAAAGCTGTCGATACAAAATGAATCACCATTTCGAAAAACAACTTGAATTCTCAACAGTCGCAAGTTGTATTCCACCCGACATTAGCGGTGTGCACGATTGGTATTGATCAACTACCGCATAAATACTCGTGATGTGCTGATCGAAACAGAAATATCAATACCTTGGCTACCAGATTTGTATGCTCAATAATCGATTCTCATATCAATATATCAGGCATTTGAAGTAATGTATATTAAGTGTAAGTAGTAATCAATGAGAAGTTGTCAAAATGATACAGAGCATTTAGTAATCATAACCTTAGCCCACATGCTATTTTACAAAATTTTTACTTTTTGTATAATATGGCTAACAAAACACATCTTACAATAAGGGAATGACCCAAACTACCATTTAACAAAGAAAAACATCCAATACATGCAAAAATAAGAAAAATTGATTTCATGTTTCCACCCCCCTAAAATACCTTGATATCAGAGACAAAGCTCTTATTTTGGATTGCTCCAGCTGCTGTGCAATATTCATAAATTAGATTTCAGACCTGCTCTTCTTTTATTAGTTTAGGTGTTATTAAACACGATTGCTTCATCTTAATAGAATATATTTCCGGGGGCCCGCAGGATGTGCTCAGGAGCTGATATTCAAATTCAATAACATGGCCTGTACTTAGTGCATGGCACTAATAAATGCCAATGTATGATGCATATGCAGGCCGGGCTCTGTGTGGATGTTGTGGCAGGCAGTAATAATACCGTCAACGTCCTTCACCGGGAAGGTGGCGGCGATGGAGGGGGGGCTGCGTTGAACCAAGCCCGGGTGACCTACATACTGCCGCGGGGAGGATGAAAGGAGGGGAGGTAGCATTTCTGATTTCCTTGTATTCATACTTTAACTAGACAAGCCAAAGCCTCAAAGAACATACACACCTTAGGTGGAGAATAATTCATGATAGGGAACAGTACCGTAATTTTCGGACTATAAGTCGCACCGGAGTATAAGTCGCACCAGCCATAAAATGCTGAAAGTGAAAAAAAAAACATATATATTTATATAAGTCGCTCCTGAGTATAAGTCGCCCCCCCCACTCAAACTATGAAAAAAAACGCGATTTATAGTCCGAAAATTACGGTATTCATCGCTGATGGTGAGCGGTAACGATCTTTTAGAGGAATGTACTGTGTCGATATTTTGTCACACTGCTAGCGCAAGACATGCTAGCAGTGAAAGTTACTTTGCTCCTTAACAATTTGCCACAAAAGATAACAATACAATATGTTGCGATATCGATATTTTGTTCGATCCCCACTACACGGTAACACCGATAACAGAAGCCAGTTGGACAGCACCAAGTTTAGATTTTTTTGTATTGCGAGATATATTGACGTTTTGTTCGGCAACATTAGTATGGATATCTGAGAGATAACGGTAGTGGTATACAGTTGTCAAACTCAAGGCCCATGGGCCAGATCCAGGCCTCAACATTATTTTATGTGGCCCGCAAAGGCAAATCAGGTGCGTCAACTTCATATTTTTGAAACCCGTGTTCACTTTTAGCAACACTGAAGTATGAGATATTGCATATGCCTCCTTTAAAATAATTTGACGAATAGTCGTACAAACAATTATTGACTTTTTTTCTGATTTAAAAAATAATTATCCTTTAATTTGTGGTGTATATGTGATAATTGAAAATGAGTGCAATTAAGAAAGAAAATGACAACAAAGGTTAGGACTTCTCTAAAGGATTTTTGTCTGGTCCTGTAACGAATAACCGTAAAGCTAGCGCTCCAGTTTGTAGGCGTACTGTAGCCGGACTATGGCGCCTCACCTCTTGGCCTTTGCGAGGTTAAAACTTGGCGTCCCCGCTGTTGTTCCAATTTTTATCAGGAAACCTGCTCCTGCAAAGGTTGCAGCTTAGGAAGCTTAGCAACGGCGACGAGTGACCTTTTTATTATGAATATTTCTATTTCATCATTATTATGATGGAATGAAATCTATGCATATTATCAGCACAATGGATTTCTTTTTCATTAGTTGTGTAAAATGCCAGTCGGGTGAATGAACGGAAGGGCAGTCGCGAGTGCCTGACAGATTACCCACCCTCTACTGGCGTGATCTGACAATGAGAATTAATATGCGCTGTCCATCCCGCTCTCCGTTTGTTGCCAGAGGTTTTTTGCCATTGGCCAGCAACTTTATCAGAGGTAACATTATCAAGAGCTTTGCCGAGAGATTCTTCCATCTTGCTCGCACGCGAGTGTGCCCAACACTTGTCACTGTCAATCACGGGGTGATAATGCGCAGACAATTCTCTCATTTGGTTTAATAAAATCTCTGGGTTTATTTGAAGTGCAGTCATTACAGCAAATAATTGGCGCATTGAGGTTTTAGCCCGACCGTAGCCTCGAGGATGAGAGAAGACTATTGCTATATGAAGGATCTGCCGGCTGGGTGGATTTTAACCCTTGCTCCCCAGTTGTTCATATATCTAAAATGAATATTACATTTGAATCTCAACCTGGCGTTCTATATTCAAACTAACATTGTTATTACGCATTATCCCAATATGGAGTCATTCGTTTTTCATTCCTTGCGCTTAGGTGGTTTCCATGGGGGACCGCCGGCTGTCATTTAAATCAAATTGCGGCTGTGAATAGGCGGCTTAAAACTCTCGAAGGAAAAAGACAGACAGGAAGGAACATATTTCATATCCAGGTTAAATACGCTGGCCGTCCGGATTGCCATAATGACTGAAAAATGCAAACAATTAGATGAAATGGCCGTTGTTGACGGGCAGACTAAAAATGAGGGACATTTTAGCCGGGGTTCTCTTACATCAATGTCTTCAGTCTACGGCAAAAATAAAAGGAATTGGCCTCGTTTTGAAAGGGTGTCTACATTGGTAAGTGAATTCTTAAAAAAAAACTTTTTAAAAAAAGTTGATGACTTGTAGACTAAAGAAGAAAACTGCAGCGTATCACACATTCAATTAGTTAATCCAATCTTCCCGGCAGTCATTAGTATATTTGTTTGACCAAAACAAGGTCACAAGTTGATGAGCAAAAGGTAACTCATTAGAAAAGCAGCGGCGTGTGCATTTGTTAGCGACGGATAGTTGATCCCAATGTCGAAGGAAGGCAAAGGCGCCATCAACTTATTTGTTTGGAGGTCGCCTTTGATTGGTAAGTGTCAAAAAAAGCCCGAGTGACCTTGCTTCCTCCCCCCCCGCTACGCAAATAAGCAAGCAGGACACTAATTAGCTTTGTCAGTCAAGTGTACATGGGACAATATACAATCAAATAACAAATAATGAGGTCAATAATTTCTATTTACTCTCAAACTTAGACAATGTCATTCCTCCACCCATTAATACAACCGCTCATGCGTTAAATGAGTTTTTTTTCTTCTCACCCAGAGAAATATAATTAGGCGTAATTGTTAAGAAATCAATCCATCAATGGAACGCCGAGGAAGTGTGGTCGAAAAACTAAGAGAAACCCGAGACGCAGATGGTGTGGATGCATGCTAGCCTCGAGGGACGCTTGCTGTGCATCGCACCGAAACGTTCAATTTGAGGCAAGTGCGTATTGTCGAGTGGCCTCAAGCACTTAGCAGGTGTTTGGCCTCTAACTTTGCAACCCTGCTTGTATTATTCGACAGTGCCACCTAAGGCGGGTTCAATTAATTGATGTTCTTGGTTAATTCAAAATTATTGACTTTTTTTCATTTTAGCCTCTTTTGAACAACAGATTATACATCACTGATATATTGAGTACCAGTTTGTTCATTGAAGAGACGAAAGTTCTTTGATACAGATGTTTACTGTGATCTTAATTCTTAATTCACCGTAGAACTGGTGAGACAACACATATATAAAATTAGATTTACAAAACATACAAGTCAAATACAAAAGTAAAACATTTGACCTGCCAGTGAACAACTGGGTATTTTACTTAACCTATTCAACTTATTAACTTCGCGATAACGCGTCTTAGGTCGGCCGTTAACTATCGCGCTGTTGCATTACGCCACCTTCTCGCTTCTTTCTCAGAAACAGGAAGGGCCCTCGAAGTTGAATTTACTTTTGGTTTCTATTGTAACTCAATACCAATAAGACATCACCACAAAACATGTACAAACAACAAGAAATAAAAATAAATTCACACAAAATTAATTTGCGCAACAGCGATACCCAGCGGCGAAAGACACAACTGCGTGCCGACTTCGGCAGTTACATATTGCTTACATTTCTGTTTATTTCTTTCATTTATTGTAACAAATCTGAAAAAAATTGTATGTTAATAAACTGGATGAAATCTAGTGCAACCCTGATACTGACCAAAAAATAAGCATTGTAGTTTTCAGACTGGCCACAGTTTCACACTGGAACAAAGTCATTAAATTATCATTGTTTTTTATTATTAAACTTGTTTTGAAATCCCAAATAATTGGATCTTGAATACCTTCACTTGTTCAACTTTGATAATTCCTAAAAATATTGATTTCAGGTTTCACGATGGCCATAATTTAGTGCCCCACATACTGATCATTAGGAGTTAAAAAAAAAGTATGTGAAATATGTGGACATAAAAGGTTGAATTAGATGCAACAATTATTATTATTACTACTATTATTATAGAATCCTGAGTTTGTTTATTTATTTCACCACTTTGTGCAGCACTAGGAATAAAATAAAAAAAATCTACTTAGCTCATTTTAGCAACGATACTATATAAGCACAATGTGTTGGCATGGCTGTGAACGTATTGTCTGGCAAAAAGTTACTAACTCCGCGTAATTCTATATCTTGGCACGAGACACCTGTCAAAGCAGACAGCTGCTTGCTGAGCCATTTGGTTGACTTTATTTTTACTTCCACTTTACCACATGAAAAACTGAAATGAATATAAATGAATAATTCACACTAGGTAAATGGAAATTTTGTCAGGTAGGATGGGTGGTTTAATATAATTCACCATGTCTTTTTTTTTTTTTTTTTGGAAGGGGGTGTTTTTTCAGGCTTTATCCACAGGTTGTCGCTGTTGTCTCAGTTCAGCTGTTTTTCCTATTACCCAGTTGGCCACATTTGAACCAATCAAACGCCATAACCTATATTATATCGACCAATGAGAATGCACACTTGCCCATAGAAACGCCCATTCGTCGTTACGCGTTAGATTGAGCTCCGGCTGTCAGTGTTAGCTATAAACACCAATAGCTAGTTTAGCCGTGTTTACACCCGTGGAAATGGCAATCAGCTGAGCATTTCAGCACATGCAAGTCGATGTAAATACTTTTTAAAGTTATTGCGCATCTTGAACAAGCGCGGTGAGTATTTCCTGATCAAATTCGTCCGTCACGTAAGTTGTCATCGACGCTGAATTTACTTATGCTAATGCTAAAGGTTGTGTTAAGGGAGAGGCAGGTGAGGTTACATCAGATTGTTTTGAATACGGCCCAGATCTTTAGAATCCAAATGGGCAAGTAAAAATCATATTGTCTTCAGAAATATAACATCCAGTAATAAGGGACAAGAAGTTATCCGCCTATGTAGCGTAATTAAGCACATCACAGCAAGGCGAATGACTGTGTAAACCGATCTCTTGTCAGGCGTGCCATTGTGAACAACTGGCATAACGTTACATGTATCTCTGATGTATTCAGCCTACTATTGTAAGAATAGGAGAAGTAGGTGTGCTAAAATGCGTAAAACAATCGGTGCACTTAATTAAACTGTATTAAAAACACACTGTACCTTATACCAAGTGGAAGAGCATTTACTTGTCCCACCACTCACAATGCTTCTTTGGTATAGATAAAGGAAGAACCTCGATATTTTTCTGCTGCAGACCTGATTGTTATGTTCACAATTGTCACTTGTCTACCCCTTCAGTTGCAGATCCTTTTAGCATAAATTGCCCACTCTGAATGGCCTGCCCACCACCTGTCATGGGACCTACTTAAAGAAAAAGGAGGGATACCACACTGAACTTCTACATGAGTTATGAACCTAAACCCCTTCTGGAGCATGTCTGCCAATACGAGTCGTAAGGTATTGTGAAGGAGATGGTCCTATTACTGGTGGAAATGTGATATGCTGTCCTGTGATTTGTAAAATATCGGAAAATACAGTGGAATCATGCTGCAGTGTTTGTCTCATGTTTTAGTGTCTCCTGTTTTGTTGCAGAGACCTGAAAGTGAGGACCAGGGCGGGCAAGGGGAGTTGAAAAGCAGCCCGTCCCGGCTGCCCTTTGGCAAGAAGCAGCTTCCAGTCATCCCCAAGAATGCGGCAGCCGTCACCAAGCCTGCAGCCTTGGGAAGCCCCGCCCACTCCACAAATGGCCCGCATGCACCCTACGGCCCATTTTACTTGGAATACTCCCTACTGGCGGAGTTGTAAGTTGCCGTGTCAGCGCGTGAAAAGATTTTTAGTTTACGTACTTTTGGAATTGATTTGCTTGTCATGTGACCTGCAGCACACTCGTGATTAAGCAGAAACTCCCTGGAATTTACGTACAGCCATCTTACAAGTCAGCTCTTAGTAAGTATGGAGAATGCTTGAAAATAGAAGGGGGGGGGTGACTTAATCCAACAAAATTGTGATTCCGGGTTATATTTACCACCGTTGTGTTCCTGTGTAGTGTGGTTTGGAGTCATATTCATCAGACATGGCTTGTACCAGGATGGAGTCTTCAAGTTCACTGTGTATATCCCGGATAACTATCCAGATGGTGATTGTCCGGTGAGAAATGTTTGGTTGGGTAATTAACTGTAGAAAAAAAAAATCGTAATTTCATACACTCAAAGAGAAAATCAGCAAGTGTGTTTACTGCTCCTTTAGTTGCTATTGTACTTGACATTTTGTTGTGGTAACCGACAGTTCGACCCAACCACATCCTCATTCACTTGGCCCAAGTCTGTGTTGGCTGCACATACAAAAAACTTAAATATTGGACAGGTTTCACATGATGATGACACAACACATTTTCTGATCTAGGCTGGTCTACTTAATGTGAATTAAACTACTGGCCCTGTTTCCGTAACTCCCTTGACGATGCTGTTGTTTTGATGTTCTGCTTTACAGAAATTAGTGTTTGACATGCCAGTCTTCCATCCACTCGTCGACCCAGTTTCCGGCGAGCTTGACGTCAAGCGAGCTTTCACCAAATGGAGGTGAACACAAATGCAATTTTTACACACCTTACGTCAAAGTCCATCAAATGTATAATTTGCTGTTTTGTATTTTAGGCGGAATCACAACCATATCTGGCAACTCCTCATGTATGCCCGTACTGTGTTTTATAAGATCAACACCTCGGAACCCATCAATCCAGAAGCTGCTGTATTGTGAGTGTCCTATTTGAATGATGTAAAAAATCAGAACAAAGAAATTGTTGCACCTACCCATATGTACCTTAGCTTATCCTTAATTATCCTCATTTGGGTCATGGGTGATCCGGAGCCTCTCTACACGGTTTTCATAATCGTATTCCCCCTCAGGTACGAGAAGGACGTGCAGTTGTTCAAGAGCAAAGTGGTGGACAGTGTGAGACTATGCAACAGTCGTCTTTTTGACCAGCCCAAGATAGACGATCCCTACGCAATAAGGTTGGTGGCTCATCCTCACGCATTGTGGTTTTGAGTGAGTGACTAACTTTGTCAGCTATTATTGTGCTGCAGCTTTTCTCCGTGGAACCCAGCTGTTCACGAGGAAGCAAAAGAGCGAATGTTCGCATACAAAGTAAGTCCATCACGAAGTTCATCAAGAGTACTTGTACTTGTTATGTTTGCTTTCCCGGGGTCTGAGTCAGGTTTGTGCAAGAGCACGAAAGAAAAATAAATCAGCATTACTAAAAGTGTTCTGGTGCTTTCATACAAAAGTGCTGATTCTGTATGCCATATTAATATTTGTAATTTGCACTAGAGACGACCTGAGGACCACCACAAGGGAACGCAGGGCTCGGGCCTGTCCTGGGTCAAACCCGGGTCGACGCAGCCCTTCAGCAAAGACGACAGTCCTCCTCGGAGTTGAGGATGCACCCCCCGCTGGCCACTAGTGGGGAGGCACGCGCATCGCCGGCCGCACCATTTTTGCGAGCCGAATCCACAAATAAGGACATTATGAATATTGCTCAGCTTTAAAAGCTTCGCCCACCAACAGCTTTAGCGGACATAAACCAAGTTGATAAGGCAAAGATGACAAATGGATGTCTCTGATGTAGAATCTAGCATTTCACGTAGATGCTTCAGGATCCATATGCACAGACTGGCTGGGCTCAGTGATTACATGCTGTCGGAAAAGTCCAAAAAAAATGCAGTGGATGTCACCATCTCTCGGCTCAGGACTGTTTTTATTCATCACGCCAGGAATGTCAATTACAGCTGGGCCAAGACCAGACTTTCAATCTGTCATTTTTTTTTTTTTAAATCGTTTCTTTCCGAAGATAGCTTTTAAATGCGCTGCTCGATAAAGAGATCTTTTTTTTTTTGGTCTGCTTGTTAAAAGTTTGATGTGTAAATAAGAGGTTTTTGAGTTAAAGAAAAAAAAAATCAATTTTGGGTTTGCTTTTTTTTTTGCCAGTCTTAAGTTACTAGAGCTATCCCACGTGACTCCAAAGGTTCATATTTGCTTTTCCCCACTTTTGTCTCTCCAACATGTTACAATGATAACATGTATTTTTAATTTTATTTGATTAGACTGTGATCTGGACATTTGATTGGTTTTCAAAGAAAAAGCTGCTAGATCTAGTTGTGAGGGGAAGGTAACCATTTTTATAAAGCATCACCTCCAAATCAATTTTATTTTGATATGTTCTTTACAAAACGATTTACATCACAACATAAGATGACAAGCTGTCAATGCATTCTTGTAACAATAATAAAAATGTTGATTTATTAGCCGTGTTTTGTTTTTATTTTGATTGATTTACCAGCAACAATACGTGATACTAAATCCCTCTTTTCCCTTGCTGCAGCTATTTCATTTTTGTTGTGCTTTTAAGATGAACCTGAGCCAATCCATGTTGCAGTTTTGTAAAGAGAGTTTACTCGAAATATTTACAGAGCACGACACAAAAGATGTAATACCCCGACTTGCCGTTCGGGGTCAGTATTGTCTCGCAATAGTGGAGCTCATCTCCGGGGCGCCTGACATGTTCGCATGGGAGGACTGACTTGTAGTCCATGTGCCAAAGTAAAAGCTCTCCGGATTGGCTTCTTTGGCTCACAACGCGGCCATCTTATGCACCGTGTCACGACACCACAACACACGGGGACTTTGGCCCGGAGGCAGCGTGATCAAATCAACCGCTCTCCAAGTGTGGGCGGCGCCGTAGCGCACCGCACTCTCGCACCGGGTTTGTTTGTTTCTTTAAACTTTATTATTATTTTTTTTAATGACACTTCTCTGGAGTGAATTTGCAGTGAACGCCCGGACGTCCAATCAGGGAGGAGGTCACTAGTATGCAAATGTGCCGTTATCGGCAGTCACGTCAGCAGCGGCGGCAGCAACACAGAAGCAGGCAACCAGCAGCGCCCGCGGAGGTGGCGGTGGTGGTGGCCGGGCTTGGGTTTGGGCTTGGCGGCGACGCAGAAGCAGCTGTGCGGAGGTCGCCCGCAGAGCAGCCAACTTCACCGAGAACACGCACGCATGTCTCCGCTTTTGGCGTCGCTTCGACCGGCTGCCTTTCGGGTAAGCCACCGCCGCCTTCCCTGACACTTCAATGCGCTCGTGCGGCTTCTCTTCGGAGAGGAAGCTGTCAAACGCCTCTTCTTTGCGCACTTGTTCCACGCACTTTTCGAGCAACACAAATCGGACTTGGCGTAGTTTCCCACAGCCGAAGTGAAGCTGGTCGCTCCGGGGTCCTGAACTGACAGCGACCGGTGCCGATCGGTGGGTCGGTAGTGGGCTCAACAGTGTGCAATTGAAACTGAAACTCAGCCCCGGAAATAACACCCGGCGTGGTTGTTATCTCGGACACCATCAACCCCCCCAACCTACACTTACACCCTCTTTCGTCCACCAACCCCCCATCTCCGCCACCTTTTGGCTCTTCCTCAGTGCAAAATCAACTATCTTAAACTATTGCTTTTTTTTTTTTCTTCTTCTTCATTCGACGCAGATTGTCTTATTCTTAGAGAATTTTACCTTAAATCGGTGTCCCGGGGATGCAACACTACCTGACTTGAGGATTTTGTCTAGAAATAACACAACGGAATATAGTAACGAACTTTTCCTCGGTAAAGAAGAAATGGCTCAATTAGGGGGTCTATGTGTTCATCTGTTTGTTGATATCATTGGGCAAGTCGTGGTGATGCTGCAAACAGCTGGAAGTCGACACATGTGAGGGTTCCCTTCACTGTGGGTTACAAGGAAGGAAGGAAGGAAGGAAGGAAGGAAGGAAGGAAGGAAGGAAGGAAGGAAGGAAGGAAGGAAGGAAGGAAGCGTGTTAAAGTTCGTTAGAAGGCCCAGGATTGGTTTTCTGTCAATTTGAAGGAAAGACGTGCAAGGCTTGGCTTGTTTTTGTGTCACTTCCCACGCTCTTACCTCAGTTGTCGATTCATTTCTGACCACACTTTGCATGATGTCAACGAGGAAGTATCTAACGTGTATCTGAGTTATCTTTTTTACTCATAGTCAAGACCCTTTCTCAGGGAGATTCCGCAAAAGGTCCACGTTGTATTCTCTTTACACAGAACACAGCAGTGTCTTTTTACACAGAACCCAGTGAAGCAGGATGTTTGCACTTTCACGCAAGGACACAACATCCTTATATGAAGTGTAATTACATCAAGTCAGATACTTGGGAAATACTGAATAACATTGCGCAAAACTAGCACATCTGAGCCGTAATGGTAGCTCTACTGTATTACACCAACAGAACTTGATTGTCAAACTTCACAACTCTTTCCCGGCATTGTGGAATAGTTTCCCTCCTCTGGTACATCTCTGAAATAGCTTTGGTTGGGGCCATTTTACAGAACAGCAACATGAAGAGGAAGATAAAATTCTGGCTAATACAAGCAGTGTGTAACTTGTTAAGTGGACCTCTTGCATGCCACTCATTCTCAAAATCAACGCTACAAGGAAAGGCTTGAAAAATGAGGGCTCTGTCAAATTAGTAAACATAGTCATATTACAACAGTTTTTTTTGTCTTTTTTAGCTTAGCATTTATTTGTGGATGTAACTTTTATGCAATGCCATTATTGTTTTGAATGTTGTCAAACTTCGAGTCACAAAACATGGCAGCCATTTTTTTCTATTCTCTTACAGTTCTCTGTATCATGGAAAGGCAAATTACCACCACGTACAGGGTCTGATTAGACCATCAACTTATGAAAAATCATGTTCTGTGTTTTTTTTTTTTTTATAATAATAGCAGAACATGTTTTCTCATAATCAACCGCCATTGTGTAATATTAGCCTCAGAGAGATAGGAAGGAGGAATCTTCTATTATCTGCCATGATTGTTTAGCCTTGACGCAAGTTGGCGGAGGTCCGGGGGCTTCGATTTGTTTCTGCGGCTTGTGGTTGTGAGGTCGAAGGTGAGTTGGGTGACCGGTGCATGACATGCACTTAAGGCTGGATGGATAGATGCATGATTATCCATGGTGTACCTTCTTGGTGTACTTTGTTGATACATATTGCAAACTGTGACTATTTATCATCCATTCGGATTCCCTTACAAAAAACATTTAAAAACATTTGAGTCTTGCAAATTTCCTGAAAGCATTTCCTCGAGATTGCCAAATGGCATGTCTGCACAAGGACGGAGCATTCGCTAGGCTCTGTCGTCTTCCGTTGGTCTGTGGTCGCCAGGCACACGCCCTCAAAGGACTTCGTCTGCCTCTGTTCCTGGGCTGTTGAAATTCTATCAGCTGTCAACGCCTCCCTGCGCGTCCTACCCTGCAGCTCTGTTGGCTGTCGACTTTAGAAAAGGTTGTCGTGGAGCTGGTGTGGGGGGGAGAAGGGGGGTTGTGTTTGGGGGAGCTCGGGAGGAGGGAGGGGGCATTCAAGGGGTCGCACGAAGAGGCACCTGCTGCCGGTGGCTGGCAGTTGGCTGGCGCCAGCTGCTTTTGCTACACACATGAAAAGCCTGCTGATAGATAATTGACAGCGCAGAGTTCCTGACCTAGCTATTACGTGGTTTTAGAGCGCTTCTTTTCAACGCCGCGTGGAGGGCCATTATGGAAATCTACTAGTCAACCAGCATGTTTCACCCAAGGATTGAATGATAAAAATAGATGCAGTGAGGAGGGGATGTCATGGCTTAGTTCATTGTTTTTGTGTGTGTTTTGAATAGTGTCAACTTTAGACAAAATATGTATGTCTGAAAGACAAAATTTGTCTTTTGTCCAAAGTCACCTAGAAGTTATTTGCAATTAGTGATTTACCCGAGTTAAATTCTTGGGCGTATGCCTCTTCTTGCGCCGAATCAGATGGATTAGGCTTCAGTTACCCGCAAACCAGGAAATAGACTGGATGGATAGAAAAGCCTGAAGCAACCGTTTTGTGACATCTTCCGTGTTTATGTTTGTCCCCTGTTTTTACAGATTCATGATGTGATGCCATAGCTCTTCGAACACTGGTTCACCATAACCAACTCGGATCCCCTGAACTTCAGAAGGTTCCGTGACCCCATCAGAGCTCCACTATGGATTTTTTTGACGACCCCAATCTCTTTACTGGAGGTCTGGAAGGGGTGGACGTCGACGGCTTTCCGTCAGCTCCGTCATTTGTGGATGAGCTCAATCTCACCGCAGACTTTGAGCCTATCCAAGTGGAGCCTCTCGCTCCTGGGAAAAACCAAGACATGATGCTGCCGGTGTCTTCCACGTCCACCCACCAAGCCGTGCCTTCGTACAGTCAGCAGACGGGGCACTACATTGGAATTAAGGCACAGAATCCTGTTGGGCAGTCATTTTCCAATCTTGGTGGTACAGGCGGTGTGGCGGCAGAGCAACGGGGCCATTACCACAATGGCCCCGTCAGCCAAGTACCTCAATCCAATGGGTTGTTCTTCAACAGTAGCAGCCCGATGTGGGGGAATCAGGACCAGAACGGTAACATGTACCATCCTTTGTCCCAGCAGCAGCAGCAACAACTTTACAACCAGCAAATGCATGTCGGACAGCCACAAAGGCATCATCCGCATCAGCACAGGATGCGTCAACAGCAACAACGGCCGAGTCACCCGCAACAGCTGTTCAACCAGAGCCAGCATCAACACATGAACATGCAGGCCATGCCTTTGCAGCAACGCCACCATCACGGGTTCCCCTTTCACCAGGGGAGCCAGCCTCAGAGCCAGCAGCAGGTTCACCAGAGTCCACAGCAGCCTCAACACCAGCTAGCTGCGGTGGGAACAAGGTTTCATTCAGCAGTAGTGCCGAGTCCAAATGACCACATGCCGGGATCTTGCCTGCAGCAGCAACAGAAGCGCAGCTTCTCTTGCCGATTAGGAATGGCTGAAAACAACCCACCCATGGATTCGTCATCTTTGGTTCACTCACTGCCCACTTACTCTGTTAGTTCTGTCACCACTTACCGACCAGCTCAGTACCCTTCCTACCCCGGAGAGCCAGAAATGGGCTGTCTGAGTCGGCCGTCTATGTCGTCGGTGGGGGTGGCTCGGCCCGCCGCCACCGCTACTCCCCTGGCGGCAGCTCTGCCCGAGCTCCCGGGGGCAGCATGTCAGTTTCCATCCGCATCACTTATGGGTCAGCATCATGCTCAGACCTCAGTTAACCAGGCAGAGCAATGTCCTTTTCTAGCTTTACGCTGTCGCGGAGAAACGCAGGGAAACAACAAGTTGTCCGAGATGTTTGGCGAATCCATGAGCTGCTACCCGGGCGTGGCCCACCAGTTGCCCTCTGAGCAGCCTCAGGGCCACGCGAACGGATACCCATCCCTAGGGGACAATCTCTTGGCATCGGAGGCTCAGAATGGAGATTTGGCAGGGTTGGAGCCCCCTGACCTCTTGCCGGACTTTCTGCCCCAGCTGGAGGCTGCGCTCAGACAACCAGATCAATCCAACGGTTCCTGGGCTGATTCCAACCAGGCGTGGGGGCACGAGCATGGGACACAAACACCTGTTGGACAAAAGGAAGACAAGGTAATACAGTTTCTTTGCTACCTAAGCATACATTTGGAAACTTATTCAGGGTTGTTTTTTTATGCTTCGCGGGCAAATATCTCCATCCACAGTTGTTTCATGAAATAAAACACATACTTGCGCAACACACAATACAAGTAGAAACAACTGTATACAATATTACGATATGTTTGGAAGCGCGACATAAAAACATCCGTATGATACCAGTTCATTCCTACACGTTGAACATTACAAATGAAGATTGAAAGAATGTTTCTGTCCTTCCCCGGGTGTAATGGACGTCAATCTGACCAGTTGGGTAATGTTTAACAAATTTTGCCCAGATAAAACGCACTGATGCCAAGTGGGGAATTGTCTCGCTTTGGGCAGGAGGGTAAGAGAAAGCCCGCAGAAAAGCACGATTAAGACGAGCGTCCGTCCAGCCAGACTTGTCTATCTTCCCCGTACACCGACAGCAGGTCAGGCCTGATTAGGCTAAGAGTGGAGTGTCTTCAGGACTTAGCTGTAAGCATACTTAGGGCTATATCAAGATGTGGGTCAGGGCAAGCCAGGAGCGCACTCGAGTGGAGTGTGGGGGGAAGGTTGCACGCTGTTGCGGTAGCTGCCACAGTGGCCGCAAGTGCTGGCGCACGCATGAGCGAGGCGAGGCTGTCGGAGGAAGAAGAGGGGGGGAAAAAGAAAAAAAAAAGTGTCGCTGAAGGAGAGCACTCCGGGGAGGGGGAAGGGGGAGATGAGGAGAGCAGTGGAAAAAGACGGACAGCTTAGGAAAGAAAGGGAGAGAATCAGACAGCAAGGAAGAGCACGAGTGGGAGAAAATAAATGGCGGGTGGGTGTGGGGAGATGCCGGGGGATTGCCTGAGCTGGCTGTAACAGGCTTCAGGCAGATCCCGGATCTTGACTTGGCGAGTTATCGAGCAGCATCCCCGCAGACTCTGAGTGACACATGTCGAGAGGCATAATCAGACCAACTCTGAGCATGATCATGTGAATTCTGACACAGTGGTGCTATCTTTTTACTTTACCTCAGATAGAATCTTGCAACTGTAATGTCAGAGGTTGATTTCTGGTTGGAATCGATAGCCGTGTAAATATCTTTCAACCCAGAAAAACAGGTGAGTCGTGATTGGCCGTATGTCACATAGCGCCAGGTGCCGACACCGAGCAAAACTTACAAGCGCCCTTTATGATGTAATTAGGGTGGCAGGCATATGTTGCGCTTGTCATCATGGAAATAACTTTGATGGCGGTCAAAATGTACAGGGACCTGGATAATGTTATCTTCGTCAGGTGCATCAACACGAATCTCACTGATTTCAGCTACGTTTATTTCACCTCGTCTCTTTTCTGATTCGGCTTCATACGGAGTAGAGCGAGGATCGTGTTACGACGATTATTCGTCACAATGCTCACGTTGCGTTTCAATCTGAAACGCAGACACGGTTTCACCGACTTCCCGTACCGTCGACCGAATAGCTTCGCTTTCATCACCGGCTTGACGCTCATCTTGAGAATTGTCACTTGATCGAACCCGGAAAAACAGGTGAGTGGTGATTGGTCGTCACCTTAACCCGAAGGTGCTGTGATTTCTTTTTCACTGCACGTTCCTCTTTAAAATGGCGGATCGGAAGACGAGATGGCAAAATTACGTGTTTTCCGATTTGTTGACTTGAAGGTCGTGTAGTTGGCTAGTCTTTTGAATTTATACAAATCACTGGATTATTGCTGTCACTTGAAAGTGGCTCTGGATCTCCTCCCAACCTTTCCTGTAATGTCAGACAGTCGATGCGGGGGGTGGGATAGGAGTACGGAATAGCTTCCTCACAGGCAGGTTCTAGTCATAAATGGGCAGGTAAAAAATTGACTTCATTGTTTAATTTCACACTTGACGGGTGGAGAGGCACTCCAGAGACCGAAGAACTAAAGCTGTTAAAAGTCACTTTTTAGCCGCTATGTCTCCTCTAAGGTCAGGTTTGCATTGACTCTGCTAAAATTATGTGGCCATAGACCAGACATGAATGCACGCTCTGAAAGGTCTGTGTAATGGTCTCAGGTCAACGAAAGGCTCCGCATTTGCTTCCATTTTGTGCCAGAACGCATCTAGGAGTCAATGGCAATCTGTGGTCTTTGCCGCGTGTCCAAGTGCGACCTCTTTTCAAGCACAACTGGCCGACGCCGGGGTCTTTGTCCTTTATCGAGACCCTTTTGACTGGACCCTTTGTCCGGCCCCCGTGTCGACGCTCGGCGGCTGACTGTGCTAAACGTGTGCAGTGATTTGTGAAGAGCCTGCTGATGGTGGCGTGTTTGCTGAGCAGGCGAGGCATCGAGGGGTGTTGGGCAGGGGAGTAGCGGCCCATTCTCCACTCCCCCGCAGTGAATCTGCCTAATTAGGATTGATCACCAAGTGCTGCAACAGTCAGCTCGCAGGTGTGACGAGCCTTTCGGGTTCAAGACGGTCATCGTCCTGGGGGCTGATGTTAAAAACAAGTGATGAACAAATGGGAAGGTGTTAACGTTTCTTTCAATTTGCTTATGACCTTTGAGATGAGATCAATTTCATTTCTTTGCAAATTCAGAAATCCTTTTTATTAAACCTAAAGGCACCAATATTTGCCGTAAAATTTCATATAAAAGTCTAATTAAACACCAATGACAAATGATCAGTGGTCATAAACCTCAGACATCGTATTAACTGTTGCTCACAAGTCTAGCGTGTCATCACAAGTGACAAGCCGATGGAACGTAGCCACTCTTTGTTATTGATGACATAGCTGTCATTGCCCATTGATGTCATGATTTTTAGGCAGTCACTGGAGATCCCCAGTATGACAAGACCATTCCGTAAGACTCTTACGGTATGAGTCACGTAAATCCTTGCCGGTTCTTCAGCTTGGTCTTCGCCACGGTATTGTCGTGTTTGAATTTACATGCGACAAATGATCAACATTAGCACACAAGCTTGGCTGTGAACAGGAAATTGCACACAAGAGAGAAACTGACCTAAGTCTCAATCTTATTCCACTGTTATCAATCAGGATCAAACTGTGCTGGTGCCTGGTTAACTGGATGCCGCCACTTGTCCTCCCCCACCTCGCCGTGCCTGTGGGTGACTGAGGCCAAGCTCGTGTGCTCCAGTCTGCGTCACGCTCGCTTCGCCGCCTGCTGACCTCACGAGGTTTATATAACTGGCAGGCAACGAACGATCGGCGCGGACGAGCTCGGGTGGTGGCGGAGGGGGGGTGCACGATTGGCCCTGAAAGGCGACACCCAGCGCCGGCCTAATGCGACACGACGTGCAGATTTTACACGCAGCTGCCGCGCGGCCCTGTGGAAACCTGCTGCTTCTGTGAACCCCCGCCTCTCTTCCGCGCTTGCTAAATCTTCCCCTCCCTCGCCGTGTCAAGTTGTCTGTCTGTTTGCACTCGGCCCATCGGCTCCTCTGCTAGGAGGCCCGACAGATAAGAAAGGGCGGGCGGCTGGGGGGGAGGGGGATAAGCGAGGGTCAGCGGTAAACAGGATGTTAGGCGGTTGAAGCGGAAGAGGCGGGTCTATCAAGGGGAAAAAATGGGAGGGAGTAGTGAGGCTGAATTTGACAAGAGTGTGCCGAGCATGTGGGAAGCCTCAGCTACTGTACCGTAGGTCTGAATTGCAACTTTTCACCTTTTGTCTTGTCCGTCCTTTTGCCGTCGCGTGCATTCCGCGAGACGTAAAGGCCAGCGAACGTTTATTTTGGGCTGAAGTCGAGGCAGCCACAAATATGGAGTGCCGCCGGCGCGTGTGGTTGGAATGCAAGCATTGTGACGCCAGGCAACTGAACTTTGTTTGACCTGCCATTTGGCAAAGAGAAAATACTTTCTCGCTCTGGGCATCCAAACATGAGGAAAAACCCTTGGACACAATGCAAAGTGTTATCTCAGGAAAAAGTGGCTACCGGCAGTGAATGGCTGCACCGTGCCCTTGTGTTTACAACAGAAACCTTTTTCCAATCAGGCACTATGTCACACATGGTCCACGGATCACGTGTTCCACAGTCTAGACTTACGGTGCACAAGTTCTTTTGTTTTTGAAGGAATGCAGACGTCAAATAAAATTGTACCTAAGATGTGTTTAACATTGGAATTATATTTTCAAGAAATATTTCTATGCAAAACACTTTCAGGGTATAAATATAAACCAAACGACTATCAGGACCTAATCTCTTCAAAAGCCATTTCATCACGAATGTTACGCTTCCCTGATTTGCTGGTTGTTACCTTTTTTGTTGAGCTGCTCGGGGCTGGGAAATTTTTCAAACAACTCGGATAAGTCGACTGGAGAAACAGGTTGACATGGAATCTTTGTTGTGAAGCTACATTAGTGTCACATGCGTGACTAACGTAGAATTTTCCACTCTGGCATTTCCTTTCTTTGAGTATACTCAACTGTGTTCTGTATTCAAACTCCCCATAAATGTTTGTGTTTTTAAGCACTGGTGACTTGATTGTTGTCAGTCTGGAAGTAGGGCCGGGTAAGACATATCTGGATTCCATTACGTGTCTTCTGTATCCCGCCACCAGCTTGTCGTTGTATTATTGTTAACGGCAAAGTGACTTTGACGCAAATAATTGGAAAATGTGACTATTCAGATAATGGATAACTTTTTTGTCTTTGCTTCAATTACTTGTTTGGCTTACATCCATCCACCTCTAAATGTGAAATATTAAATGTTACTCTGATACATTAACCAAGAGATCCATTGTGAGAGGCAGCTGACCAGCTAAATAGTTCTCTAATTTCTGTGTTGACCGCTGAGGAATTTAAAACCGCTGAAACGTTGTATTGTATTTATCACAACTGACTGCCAGCATGTAAACACTGGCTATACCGATCAATATTCTATTTGATCAGATCTTGGAATATTGTCTTTTGACCGTAAGGACCCATCACAACTCGGATCCAGTTTTGTGATGACAACCAAAGGCAGAAAATTGCCACGTTGGCAAGTTTCTTTGAAAGTTTGCAGGGTGTGCCATGTGCCAGGGAATAAACGTTACCCGCTCTACTGGACGCAAGTTTGAATATTGGCAGAACTATAGATACAAGTACGGAAGTATGTCCAAATCCGTCATTTGGCTTTAATATCTTTGACAGAATTGTCAAAATATGAAATTCCAGATAAATTGTTCTGGATGTGATTTTCTATACGTTGGCAGCGATGAGTCTTGGATTTGCGAGCCTCCCTCTAATTTAATGATTATGATTAGAAGCATTTAATTGCCTGAAAGTGCTTCTCCCGCTTTAGTTAGGAGGCTTTACTGACCGTGAAACAGGCCTTCATTTAGAGTGATAAAGTTTAATAAACGATCCAGAATGGGTCCCACTGTTCTGTATAATTTGAACAGTTTATGGTCATCGCCAGTCTTGGTAGCAAATCCCCGAAATGACAGACCTTTAATCTTGTTGACTGAAGACCTCCCCATAGCTGACACTTTACGACGCAGGGACAGTTGCCTTAATTAGAGCCTCTACTTGATATTTAAGTCAAGTCACGGCTGTTTGACAAAATAGTAAGTAGAACTGAATAGACGGTCCGATGTGGTCAACTTGACCATAACACTGAGCAGTTCCAACCTTTTCTATTGAAACTGACAATTTCCCAAAGATCAGAGCTCACATTCGTTCTAAAATAATTTATGTATAGGCTATAAAGTAGGTGTGAAAACCGGACAGGCCAAGCGGTATTGAAAATGGAAGAATGGGCGTATGTCAACTTCTTCATTTTCCAGGCGCTCAAAATGGCTGGTGGGTAGGAGGGCATTATGTAAATTTGCCGCACAGAGAGGTTTATTGTGGTTGGGCCGAGCGGCATCTGCACAAACTGGCACTGTACAATTCCAGCTTTGGCGGGCGGCCATGGGCCCGGTGTTCCAACTGAGCCCGTTTCATGTGATTTTGCGGAGAGCATGCGCTGCGAGCGTGCACTCTTGCTGCTTCACTCGTGCCGTGATTCCATCTGGGCGGTCACAGCGCAGTAGGCCAGATAGCGCAGGGGGTCCGGTGCAGTGATAATGCACTGATGAGCTTTTCAGCATCTTCTCCAGAGGGGGGCCGGGGTAAGCCTCAGCTGCTATATTGCACCTCGCGATTTAGGGTAAAGGATCGTTAATGTGTGCGTTTGTGTTTAATTAGCCGAGGAAGGCATGCTGGGCATCTTGTTGACTTGAATTTATATTCGGATTTTCAAGTGTCAACATCCCGAAAAACTGTCCTCTACAGCATGACGAGACCTGCTCGAAGTCAGTCGCCAAGGTTATTACTCGAAATAGACATACTTGTAATGATATAAAATCTAAGATGCTTGAGGCGGCAACAGTCGTGAAATTAGTAATTCTACACCAATCATTGAGTGGAAATTGAATGTGAGAACTCTTTCTAGAAGTTCACTCTAAAAACCTGAAGCAAATGTTATTTTGTCACAGCTGTAGACCACCACACAATCTAGAGTGGAGGAGCTATGATACGGTTTGATACCTACCTGGCTTTTTTGGAAATGGACCTTGAGCACAAATTGCCCAACCTTGCCGTAGTCACTCATTTTCAGCCCCTTTTCTTTTTTAAATGGAGAGTGAAGAAGGCGAGCGATGAAGTGTCAAGAGATTATCACCTGTAGCTGTGTAGCCACCCACTCGCCCGTTCTTCCTCTGAGAGCGTACAGTGCCCTCCCCTTCCTGTGCCGCTTCCCCTGTCCCTCCTCTCCCTTCATCTGCGTTTCAAGTTAGCCCCTCCCCCTTGAGTACAACGCACCCGGGCCTGTTTGCAAAGTAACCCTTGACTCGCCGCACAGCCTGGAGCCCATGTGGCTGCTGAAGCACCATTGTTGACATTTGCAACACATGTTGGCAATGGCGGCTGTCTTTTTTTGTATGTCCATCAATAAGCTTGTTTGCTGAATTTCTGTTTTTACTTTGAGCAGGGACCTACTTATTTTGCTAGCCATTTGCGCTATTTTCTGAAAAACCTGCCTATTTGCTGTTTCTGTGCTCTTTTTGAGATGTCCTAAGATGCCACAAGATGGCAGCAAAGTTATCTTAGAACTCAGATGTTGATGATCTTGTCCGGTACTTTGGACTTGGACTCTGATGCTTTCTGTCTCTTTCCCAGAACGAAAGTGTGCACTCGTTGCACTCCCAATGCGTGCAATTGGCATTGACCCTCGAACACCAGCCGGGTGTTATCAAATGATGCATTTGTGCCAGCCCAGTTTCAAAGTCTAAATTACAAAGCGCAGCCTGGCAGGTAAATCGGATGCCCGTTGCTGCGCTCGTTGTCTTTTTATCGTCTGGATTATTGTCTGTCCGTAGAATGCCGACTTCCTGTTTGAAAGTGTACACGTGTTTTGCAGTAACTGGCCCTTGGAGTGTAAAATAAGACAATGTTGAAGTGAGTCAACTTTTATTTATTTTTCCAACATTCATCAAATACCAACACATTATTCAAACTCGGCCGCTGCTCCGGGTAATATTTGAATGTGTTTGGTTCCTGTTTACCAATCCCCTTTACCTTTCATGTGACTTACATTCATGTGGAATCTTTAGTTCTTTGTGGAGATTTGAATCCTCACTATCTGTTGCTAACCTAGGCCAGGGCTCTCTCAACTAACTGTACCTGGCTCTGGGCCCGCCATGTGTCTTTCCTGGTGCCATGTGCCAGCTGTTGGACATGTCGTGCAAAGGCCAGCAGCGCCTTCAGACCGCCGGAATAGCTTGCGCCTCTCTTGGATTGGTAGCCGGAGAGTCCCAGGATTTTTTTTCGAGAATTACATTATCCAACATTAAATAAATCATCACATCGATGACTGTAACCTACAAAAAAAGGGACAAAAGGGTTATCCAGTACTCTGAGGGTTAATTTGTGAAAGTTAATATAATAACTGCTAGCACCATCTGCTGGCCTACTTCCTTTACAAAGAGAGAGCGCGAGAGAGAGAGAGCAAGAGAGAGAGGGGGGGGAGCAACCGAGAGAGAGAGAGAGAAAAAAACGAGACTGGGTTTTAACGACATCTCTAATATTCATGCTGATGCATTTTGCTGCTTTGTGCTTTCATTTTCCTGCCGGAGATCGCCGTGTTCACGCCGCATTTGACTGGGAAACGGACCAAAAAAGAACCCAAGCCTTTTTGAAAGGAGTTTACCTACCTTATCCCGGGACAACGAGGAAAAGAAGGGAAGGAGAAATCAATGACCCGGCGGTAGGGGAACTGAGAGAGCGAAGGGGCAGCCGGTGCTTCTTGGACTGCCACGCACCTCCTCTGCCTCTGCTCCCTCATCACCCCGTGAAGAAACAAACGTGGGTGAGGGAGGGAGTAAAGAGGGAGAGAGAGAGAGACAGAGAGTGGGGGTGAGAGAGCTCCCATGCACTCCTCTTGAGCCCTGCCCGCTGGGGGAGGAGGAGGAGGAGACAGCCACTCCGGCGTTCACGCAACGCCTGAGGAAGAAGACGAGTAGACCGCCGCTGCCGAAGGAGGAGGTGGTGGAGGAGGGGAGGCAAAGCAGTGGGGAGGGGGAAGGGGAAGGGGGGGGATACACACTCACCACTCCAGGAAGGAGGCTGTGGAAAAGTGTATTTATTCCGGAAAAGGAGCGTCGGCGAGAAAACCCGGCGAAAGGGCAACCAGGCTTTTGTTAGCCGGTCACACAGAGAAGGAGAGCGAGAGAGAGAGAGCGAGAGGGAGGGAGTTTGTAGGGGGGGGTAAAGAGGAAGAAAAAAATGTCTACAGTGAAGAGGCCAAGAGGAAGGGTAAGTGAGCTCTGGGAGGGAGGGGTTGGTGCGAGGGGAGGGGAGGAGCCGGCAGGAACTGAACAACCTACTCGACTCATGCTGCACTGCCGCCATCTTGAACTCATTGCTGCTTTTTTTCCCCCTCTTCCCCTTACTCACCCTCCCTTCCCTCTCCCTGCCATACTCACATGCTTTGCTTATATAGAGCCGACGATGATACATTTTTCTCTACCGCGCCCTGCCCCCTTCGCCGCTCTCCTAAACGCCTTTCTCGTTTAATTCATGTGTTTGTTTGGGCTCGTCACTCACTCGCTCTCAAATCAGAGCGCGACTCTCTACCTGTTTACGTTTCCATGAGGTAATATTCGTCCAAAGCGCAGTACCTGAAGCTCGTATTGTCAGTTGTTTATGGCCGTGTGTTACAAAGCAGCAACGTTCTGCCTTTACACACAATCTAGCTTGTTTTTATATCTCACTCCTCCCCTTGCTGCGTGTGCTCTCATGTTCCTCCACTCCTAGTCATTACTTTCAACCCTTCCCCCATTTATTCATTCAATGAGAACATTCCAGTGTGATCCGGTAAAATTTCGACCTAATGGTCTCGGCGGCGTGGCGCACGTGACTGCTCATAATGCGGCCTTTGTGTGCCCTTGTTTTTGTTGGCTTGCCTCCAATGCACGTCGGTACACATGTTGCTGGTAAACTTATAGCAGGGGGGTAGTTTTCACAACAACCTAGTTAAACAAGACGTTTCACGTACGGACCTGGGAAAAATGACGGGTTACGGGGGAGTGTTCCTACACCGGTGATATAAACCAAATTTGTCATAAGTTAGAATCGCAGTGTTTTGAAAGGAAAACAATTCTGGGCCTTAAATATAAAGTGCCTTCTTCTGCCGTGTTCTTTTGACGATCTGTTATCGTATGCATGTGTAAGGAAAAACCCGTCTTTACGATTCAGGTAATAAAATGATTGCAAAGTTAACATAACAGGTTTTTCCAAAATGCTGACATTTCTTGGAATCAACTTGAGTACTATCTGCTACTCAGACAACCCCTTCTCTGTTTGGTTGACAAGTTTCCGTTAAAAATACCCACCAAATTCTGAGTTTGGGTTCCCCGAGTCTCCAAAATGGCCATAACCTTTCAGATGACGTCTTTATCCCAATGGAACATTCTTCTTGAGAAAAGTAGTGTGGGGGTTGGACTAGATCATGCACCACCTTATTCATAACTTTTTTTGTTGTTGATTATTTGTTCTAGACTATTTTAGAGACCCTTGAATTGCCCATTCCATGTGTTTTGGAAAAAATACACAAAGGTGGTCAGTAGGGTAGTTTATATGCCTCATGACCACATCGTACAGATTCAAATCCCCTTCGGCATATCTCTAAATGGCGTCTGCATGTTCTTCTTGTGGTAATGTGGCTTCTTCCAACATTCCAAAAACACGCATGTGATGTTCATTTCATTCTGCCCATCACTGTGAATGTTAATGATTGTTGTGTCATTGCCCGCACATCTTGCCCAGATTTAGCAACGATAGGATGTGGTTCCTTGGTGGTTACTGCAATTAGGATATCCGGTAAAAAAAAAAAAAATTGGATGGACATCCCCTGAATTTGTTTTTAGTTTGCAATGTGAATGGGAATGATAACAAAGAACTCAGACTTGTCGGTTTTAGGTGTAGGTTGGCACTTGTCCATTTGTGGGTCTCTGAGAGTCAAAGCCCACGTCACGAGGCCTCACTGCAGTCACGCTATCATTTACATATGATCATGTATCAGCCCTGCCTGGATTATTTACGACCTCGAGGCTCGAAGCTACACCGAGACTGTGTTTACCTTTATTCCCGGTGTGACTTCATTTCAGCAGACTTTTCACATGGCACACATTTTCAAGGTTACTTTCTGCCTGCTCTAGATTCATTGAGAAAATGTTGGCTTTTTTTAAGCTGAAGGTCTTCTACGGACCATTTGAACAAATAATTTCTAAATCTTTTAGGTGTTTGTGTATTTGATTGAATGATGGACTACAATTGTTCAACTCAAGATAATGACTTTGATAACATCCCTTCTCGCAAATTACACTTTTTCTGTACTGCTAAAATGGCCAAAGTGGAATGATTACTTACAACTGTCAAATATTTGCTGGTACTTTGTATTCAAAAATCCGCTTTTGGTTAAAACCCTGGAAGCTAGGAGTTGGTCCGCATAACTGTTTGTTTGCAAAGTGACAACACCCATGTGAAGCGCTCTCAATAATTTACATCAATCCTATGGGGGGGAACCCGTTTAGGCAGGTCTCCCACCAGAAATGACACTTTCAACTATATTCTTGAATCCATTCAGATGTGCAAGTACCCAAAAATCTCCCAAATTGTTTTCTTCCAAAATCAAGTCAGCAGCTTTGGCTAATTTCTTCTTGTTTCTTTTGACATAGCCTCGAAAGAACACCAATGGTCCCGCGAGCCACGTCCGGGCACTCAGTCCTGTGATGAAGAGTAGCTCGTCGTCGTCCTCCTCTTCATCATCCTCGTCATCTTCATCGTCGTCCTCGTCCTCGTCGAGCTCTCCCTCGGAGAAGAGGACGCCGCGGCGGACGCACCTCCAGACGGAAATTCTGCCCTTGGACAAGCAGGAAAAGGCCAATCGGATCATATCGGAGGCCATAGCTAAAGCCCGCCAGCGCGGCGAGAAGAACATCCCGAGGATCATGAGCCCGGAGAGCTTCCCCAGCTCGTCGTCCCAGCACAAAAGCCACCAGGAGCATAAAGGAAACGGCAAAACGCGGTCCAAATTTAAAGCCTCCAGGAAGGCCTCCATCGTCCCTTCCTCCGCATCCAAACAGAAGCCCAAGATAGGGTACGTACTTCTCTTCTTTTACTCCTTTGACCATCATAATATCAACATAGAGTCACGTCACTAATCCCTGATGTGAAAATGATTTAATGCTCTGGTTTCTGAATGAAAATGTTGGGAATCTACGTGTGAAAATTGTACACAATGTACTCTGCATGTCAAAAGTGTCCCCCTGCCATCTGGGCGGTCGCATTCACACGTCAACTCTGCTCCGCTTCTTTTCCACTGGATTATCGTTGAGACAATATTAAATGCCTCTCTGCTTGATTCATAGTGTGGTGTGACAGTTTTAGCCTGTAATGAGTGTGAAAGGCACCGTATAGAACAGAACAAGCTTATATCTGGATTTTTACGAGACTGTATACGAAGCTACCCTATAATCATATCTGCTGCATATGGAGATTTACATTTGCCTCGGTGAGTTTACGGTTGCTCAAAGTTCAGACTTTTACAGCGTGCCGTGACAATAAACCAGGCACGAGCCGTCGGGAAAGAAAACAAAAGCTGCATTCACAAGTGACGCTGGTTTGTCGTGTATACAAGCGAGTGAAATTTGCCTTCCCCATCTCCCTGCTGTACTGTTTGAGTGGGGCTTAATAGTTCCAGGACGCACCCCGGCGCGTTTCCATTGGCAGCGCAGATGTGAAGTCTGAATTTGCTCATGAATGAATGAGTGAATGTGGTAGTGTTGTAGAATTTTCTCCTTGCGAGCGCATTTATGTCGCCCGTGTTCATTAGTCGAACCTGGAATGCATCGCGAGCGAGACTGTCCCTTTTATCTCGGCCACTCGCGTGCTAATTTGGCGGCACCGCTTAAGCCACCTTTTCCTCAAATCTTTCAACAAAAGCACCGTTTGATCATTTATCTTAAAAGGCGAAATATTGCTCGATGAGATAGCTTAAGCGCTTTCCCTCCACAAGCACCCCTGCGCCAGAGTCGACCAACGGACCGTTTAATCAAATGCATTCCCAATTGGTCTAATTTCTGTCTTTCAAAAGGTAGCACCGATAAGCGTCCTTGTTGCGGGGTAATGAGCTGCATAACCCATTTTCTAGTCAGCGTAACCATGCATGGCCTACATTAGGAAAGAGCACACAGCCTGCGAATGAAGCTTTCTGTTCCAGGGCCGCCTTGTGTGAGAGTCATTATGACATTATGGGATTGTACCCATTTTTTCCTCGTTGTTTTAAAACGTATAGAAAATGACACCCTTATGTTGTGGTGAATTAAGCCATAGTAATGCTCTCGTCTTAGCCTTCGCAACTTGTGAGTGCCTCTCGCTGTGAGCTGATGGCGAGATCAGATGTACGAACTACTGGTGGGTGGGTGTGAAATGTTGCATTGAAGGCGCATAGACTCAGCGTTGGCGATTCGTCACAGGCGCAAATGACTTAAATTGCTTATTGTGTCACCACTTGAAAACAGCACAATCCACAGCAAGCTACATTTTGTTGTTGTTTTAAATTATGGAGTTAATCCCGTTTGAGTGGTTCTGTTAGGTTCGGTTTACCACAGTTGAGAAACGCCGTTGTAAATATTCAACAGGACATACACGTGCTTTAAAAGATTATTGTGGTTTTAATTAAGTTGGAAAAGTATTGAATGGAAGGTCATTGCAGTCACGTTTGTAAAAAAAATATTTTTGGTCACAGGGAATTCATGTTGGGATAAGACAGTGCTTCTCAAATAGTGGGGCGCGCCCCCCTTGGGGGGCGCGGTGCTATACCTGGGGGGGGCGCGTGTGACCCTGGGGAACAGGCTTTTTTTTTGGCAGTACTAGAATAAAGTGTAATTGCGCATTTTCACAGCAGGGGGCAGTGGCGCTCTCATTGTTACTCCTGTGACGTTTGCGACAGTGCAACATTTTATGACTTACAAGACAAGTTAGGATAGTCACAGTGGGGAGGGGGGGGCGCGAATAGTTTTCTTCTTGCTAGGGGGGGGCGTAACAGAAAATAATTGAGAAGCACTGGGATAAGAGAAAGTGAAGCGGATCGTTTGTAGCGAGCGTAACATATCTAGCATGAGTGCCACGGGACAAGCACATTTTGAAATGTTCTCTGGAGAAGGTCAAGGTCTTGTTGTCGTTGCGTCACCGCTGACGTCCCGAAGCTATGATTGGAACAGCGGACAATCTCCAGCTAGCCGCTGCTGCCGCCGCTCAATGTGCTATCGCTAATGAAGACAGCCTGCAAGGATGATGACAAGTAGCCCTGGAGGAGAGTCCTGCTCATTGGTACACACCATCCAGGCTCTCCCCATCAAATATTAAAGCGTTTCACCAGAGGGTGTGCTCTAGCCGCTCCTCCACTCTTGATTTTCTGGAAGCTCCCATGCGCTCACTCTTTATAATATTCCAAAAATGAGAATAAAGTTTCATATTTACTTGTCGCCGCAATCTTAAGAGTCCATGTAGATGGCACGCTACCATGTGTTTTGTTTCCAAACATCAGTTTTGTTTCAACATTAGCAAGACATACTGATGTCGGCAGTTCTTGCAGCTCTTCGCAAAAGACGTTTGAGAAACTTAGCTGAAAATTTGTGACAGCTAGACAGACCACAACCAAGCACATTTTAGATTTGTGTGCCACCGACTAAAATAAGTGAAGAATAATCCCTCGCGACCCCCTTAATGATGTGAAAATTGCTTTCTACAAAGATTCATTATTCGGATTAAATTAATCGTCCAGCTCTAGTAGCAGGTTTCCCTGTTTTTTTTTTTTCGTTCCAAATGAGTTGCCTTTTACCAACAAGGTAATTCCATTGAGCTTTTCGTTTCCTTTCTTTACAAAATGTAAACAGAACTGATCTTAAAACCACAGGGCGTACGTACTCAAGTATGATTTTAAGTTAACATTCCATTAAAAAGAAGACGGCAAAAAACTCGCATATAATCTCTTATTGACGATATTAATTTATTTTTTGTCGACTGAAAGGAAGTAAATTCTCTTGGTTTCTAATGCTTGTGACTTCTTGTTTGAGTTCAGCAAAAAGCAATTCAGAGTAGCTCCTGTCTGTCAGTATTTCCCTCTGACATGCATCCATTAGTCAAGCAAAGCTTGCTGATTTTTTATTGGAGGCTTGAGCGATTTCAGATTTCCGCAGGCTGGAACTTGATTTTCCATGCGCGCTACCTGCTGTAAAATAACTGCGTATAATTATCAGATGAGAGCATTGCGCCCCCGCCCCCTCCCTTTTTTATTTGTTTTTCTTGATTATAAATATGCTTCTTCCATCATGCTCGGAGCTGTTGAATTGTTGTTTCCTGTGCGCCGGCCTGTTTCCTAAATATGCTGATGCTTCAAAGAGCTCGGAGTCGTAGGGGAAAAAAAATACAACACAAAATGGTGCATGTGAAACCATTCACATGAAAGAAAATGGAGGTTTTCCACCTCATACTATAGCACAGTATTGCTGCCATACAATTCTATCTTTGCTCTGGTAAATCAGATTTTTTTTTTTGTTAATGACGTTATTTCTGTATATGAATCTGCAAGGTGTGTGTTGTATTGTTGCAACATGCATGTTTCATGCAACAAAAATCCAAATTTGGTCACCTTTTACTTTCTGGCCCCCAAAAAATGTTGTGTTCCTGATGAATATAGAAAATAGCAACTTGGAGACTGGTCTTGGGTCACATGACATTGGAGAAACGTTTCTATTGGCCGGTTGTAAAAGCAAGATTGTTGCCACCACCTTGTGTGCGTCATGAAATTGGAGCTTGTCACATAAACATATTTCTGCACTTCTCTCCCTGCCAAATGAACAGCAGTTCTGCTTGAAATGTCATTTTTATTTTATTTCATGCTAAATATACACTCTAAAGGATCTCGTCACTTTGATGCAGCTAACATTTTATTTATTTATTCATTAGAGAGAAAAGTGTGGCTCCGTTCTTTTCGAGACATTTGTCTCGTTTTTAGGATGAACGCAGCTTGGCGAGCTTGCTAAAACAAATACTCTCCACACACTTCCTTGAGTAATGTAGTTGTTTGTGTTTCAGCGAGGAGGACGAAGGACCTTTAAAGGAAGTAAATGAGCGGCTAAAATAATGTGCAAACTAAAGAATCAATCTACCGTGTCAAAATGCACCGGAGTGAGAATACAGGTTGCCAGGAAGAAAGGGCACGAGGAGAGTTGTAAACTAAAATGTTGTCAGAAGAGTCACACAGTTATGATATGGGTAAGAGGAACGCGGAAGGTGAAAGAGGAGCTTATTAACTGATGCAGAAATTTTAAAATTAAATCATCAAGAAATTCAAATTAAGAAACAATTTACTTAGCATCACTTCCATGTGTATCTTCAGTCTTCTGAGTAGGCTGATTCTCTGCAACCTTTGTGGGTGTCACAGGCCAGTAGACTTTGCGTCACCCTGACTTGGCACATTTCTCAACGTCAAGGGCCCACAAACAAGCATGCGCTGGCTGGTCAGTGTTGCCTTTTGCACAGGAAGTGATGTCATTGGCGGGGCTGTAAAACCCCGGCTATCGAGGGCACGTTGCTTGGCAACCATAATGTGTCATTGTCAGAGGGTTTGTGAAACGTTATATCATGAGCATGGGAAGGGGAGGGGCCGACGGAAAGAGGAGGCAGCTCTTTATAGCACTGCACCGTGGCAGGACGAGGCTTTTTTTTTTTGCCATAACCAGACAATCCAGTGACAATATTCTAGAGCCACCATATTGCGAGTGATTCCTGCAACCTTGGCTTGCAAAAGGGACACAGAAAAACGTGATAACAAATTAGCTATGTCGACCCCCCCCATCCATGCAAACAGAAGCACATCAAACAACAAAAAGAACAGGCAGGTTCACATTTCCTCCTCTGTTGGTCTTTTGTTTGAGTTGACGTGTGGCAACACGGTACAATTAACCCACACCATCCACCCCCACCATGCACACATGCGCACTAGAGGAGCTGAAATATTCGCCAGTGTCTCTGCCTTTTTTTAATATAAGGTACTTTCCAGCCTTTTTTTTATGTCAAGGTACCATTGTAAAAAAAAAAAAAAAAAATCGGGATATGGCACACCACTAAGCAGAATCGTCGCAAGAAATCTATTGACAGAAATAATGATGATCGTTTTGATTTTTCTATTTGGTTGTATGAGTTGCAATATGTGGAAACAGGTGAATTTGACTTTCGGGGAAGTACGGCGCTTTATTGCACCTTTGACACTGCCTGCAGAAGAACCTCTTTTTTTCCCACTTTTCTTTGCCAATAACCTGTTATTTTTCTCCCTTGAGCGGTTGTGCGAAGGCTGTTAGATTTTCCCGAAAAAGGAAAAAGCGGTACTTAACTGAAGTGTGTTTTTTGACAAATACAAAGCTTGCGGAGGATCTGATAGTGAAAACAGTCTTTTAAATCTCGAGAGCTAGAGAATAGCTTGCCACTTAACAGATATAGCAATGAAGACATGGAAGGTCTTTTTTCTCATTACGGTTGTTGTTTTTCTTCCCTTAGGAAAATTGTCATCAAGATTGGAAAGAAGAAGAAGCGAAAGCCCGAGTCTTCTGAAGAGGAGTCGGATGATGACCCTCCGCCTCGACACACTTCCAGAGACTCGGTAAGAACTGAGATTATGATGAAAACCATTGCAGATGGGGCTATATTTTGTATAACCTGGTATAACCACAGGTGGTATATAACCTGGTATATAAAAGTATAACCACTTTTAGTTTCCGTACACTTGATCCCTCCTTCTGTGGCTTTGAGTGGGGTTATAGACTGAAAACAAACTCTTGTCTGGTTGTTTTTTTTAATATTTTGGGTTCTAGCTATGCAAAAACAGAAATGTGGAAACAGTGCAAGTGTTTCTGTCTTAGTCTTAGAGATCTGAAAAAAGTTTCAAAATGCTCTGTTGCCGTCGTAGTTAGCCACTTTTTTTTTTACTCCTATTGTATTTAGTTCCCTTTTCAGTTAGTGTTACAAGAGTAGTTCCACATAAAGAACACAACTGACTGAATTCATTTTCCATTAATGTCGCGAAATGATGCAGAAACTATGCTAATTGCTAAGCTAAACTAAGTGTTTGTAAAGCACTTTGCTTATGGTGAAATTATTGTATTGTATGTATTTCACATAAGACGGGGTTCAAACAAACCAATTTGTTTAACATCGTAATCATTGATTTGATCACATACGATTTCTTTTGATGCTATCAATGAAGTCAAAGCAATGACAACAGCACTTTCTCACAGAATAGAGGAAAGAATGTGCTGACAGTGGGATTTAGATCTTCAGCTTTTTTAATTTAATTTTATTAATTAACCGAAGCAACCAACATGCAGTCTTTCAATGCAATCCCTCCCCCCCCCCCCGACTTTTGCTACCCAAAGAACGAAAAGAAATCAGACACATCTGTTGAATTTCGCAACATGATATGGTGTCATCTTCCTTTCATGACTTCCTCCTTATCTAAACATTTTCTTCACATTGCTCGCAATGTACCCAATCCAAATAAATAAATAAAAACATGTTTTAGGTCAATACTGTTGACACTATTGTTGAGTACTAATTTGCATTTGCATCGTTGCGAATGGACGACATTCTGCTCGACTCGGTCATTTTGTCACAGTCTGTGATGGGATTGACTTCTGGTCAGTTTAGTTGGAGATGTGAGGGGTTGACGTTTCCGCAGAAGAATTTTATTGTTTCACCAAGCTAATTAACTTTGTCTCAGTGGCATTTCTTTTTAATTAACAACATATTATGAGCAGGGTCATGCGACTTGCGTGTTGATGCGGCAAGCCGTCACCCACGCGTATGTTATTTATAAATATTACACCCAGGAAGGTTCTCAGGTACCTTTTTTTTGGTCACATTTATTGTTTATTCATAGTAACTTTGGGATAATGAGAAGCTAAGTTGTCACATGGTAAGAAAATATCAATATTGTTGTTCATTAAATTGTTTATTATATACAGTGAAACCTCTGAAGTCCATCCAGGGACGCTGAGCCAAATAAAAAAAAAGCAATAAAAAGCTGTCTCCATTTTAAATTGAAGCCGAAATTTACAAGTACAACTTAACATTAAATAATTGTTAGACAAAATCAGTTAAACAACAGTATTGTAAACGCTAACAATTGACGCACTAACAAATGGCAAGATCGATCAATAACGGTTATACATCATTTTTTTCTTCCTTTTTTCTTTTAAGAAGAGACGCTCCAATCGTCAGGTGAAGAGGAAGAAATATGCCGAGGAGCTGGAGGCCAAACTGTCAGACGAGGACGGCAAAGTGATCGTCAAAGCCAAGAAGGCCAACGTGGTGGCCTCCAAGCAGCCTGCAGTGCAGCTTTTTGTGGTGAGCGCCTGTGACGTCTATCACCAAAACAATTATACTTTTTCACATTCCGAACTGTCATACAAGTGTAAAGATTAACTACCTTTAAGAGCAAAGTAAACTCAACTACTCCCCAGTTGATGTCAATTGCTAGAGGCAAGTAAATTTTGCGTGTGATGCTTTTTAGCATTTTAACCGTCACACGAGTGTAAAATCTGGATAAGTACCAAAAAGAAGTCAAACAATGCACTCTTTGACATGATGTGAGGGGAGCACATTGCTGATGGCAATCAACCTAAGGCACCCCATTTTAAAACTCATAAACAATAAGTTGATCGCCGGAGATAAAGCTAGCGTAAAATTAACTCCACGCATCAATGACATAAGGTTCAAAGGGAGGAGTGAGCAAGTCAACTTGATAGTGAAACTATTTGGGGAGTTTCTGCTTTTATTAGGAGCTCAATTCCATGGCACAATGTTACAACCCCCCATCAATTATTAATAGTCCAAAATCACAATTTCGCTCATGGGTTTTTTACGAGCGCCGTGATTTATGGCTGCTTCTAAGTGTAGATTCCCGATATAGAAACAAAGTCTCTCAGAAGTCCAGCATGAGCACTCACCGTTTTCTCTCGCCGTCGTCTTTAGGAAAACCCCAGTGAAGAAGACGCCGCCGTGGTGGACAAAATCATGTCCTCTCGTGTTGTCAAGAAGGAGGTAGCCATCGCTTTTTCGCTCTTGACCCGCTGTGATGTGTTTGTTGTCCGTGCGGTAAATTGTAAATCTACTCTGTGTAGGTATCCCCAGGCGTGCTGGTTGAAGTGGAAGAATTTTTTGTCAAGTACAAAAACTAGTAAGTTCTTCTTGTTGTTATTATTAGCCGATATGTAAAACAATATTTTTATCATTGCTGTTCAATGAAAGGATTTTTTTGTTTTGTACCAATCTAATGTTCTTTAATCAAAAAGTGTGAACAAGTCCGATTTGAGATTTGTTTTCATTTCACTTAAAACGTGTTGCTTTAGGTGGATTGTATACTTAACGTGATGAAACTAATAATCGGGATCATGAGGATCTCATTGTGACATTTTTATCTGGTTTCATCTCTATAATTACGACGTGCGTGTGTTTACGTGTGCGCGCAGCTCCTACCTCCACTGCGAGTGGGCCACGGAGGGCCAGCTGGAAAAGGACAAGCGGATCCAGCAGAAGATCAAACGCTTCAAGATGAAACAGGCACAGCGGGCACTTTTCTTCGCCGACGTAAGGCGACATACACTCAAATGCGCGTGCGTGCGTGCGTTACCTGCCGCATGCTTGACTACAGTAGGAAGCAAGCGTGTGTAGGTTGAGAAGCATCTTCACTTGCTGGGTGGGCGAACACATCTGTGTTTGCCTGTTGACTCCAGATGGCGAGTAGGCGCTGCGGTTGATTTGATCCCTTTGTCTCCCTCTTGTGATTCCCAGATGGAAGAAGAGCTCTTCAACCCGGACTATGTCGAGGTGGACCGTGTGCTCGAGGTGTCGTATTGCGAAGACAAAGACACAAGAGAGGTAAAGTGAGTCTTTAAAAAAAGTATTTGGAGAGATTAAATAGTCGTACCAGTAAACTGGGCCAACGTTTCGAACTGCCAGATTATAGCGCCAACTACTGCTAAGGAGGATGTACTTAATGTAGTATCGGTGGCTGGTATCGGCAGCCCCCACGAGTACAGATAACTTAAAATACTGCTGGTATGGGTATTCTCGCATGGCTAGTCAGCACCTATCTATTCATCGAGTTGTCATGATAGGAAATATTCACACTCTTCTATCTGTATTCAGCCGTCACCTCTGCCAGTTTTATCTTCGACATCTTTGTGGCTTATATTCTCTCTACTCAAGCACCGTCTTTTGTGCTTGACGAGAGAGGCCCAAGGCCACGCTAATGGGCTCCCTGACGGGCCTTTTTGTCAGCACGATGAAAGCGCTCACTTTCCTGCGTGTCTGCCCGTAGGAAGTGGTCTACTACCTGGTGAAGTGGTGCTCCCTGCCCTACGAGGACAGCACCTGGGAGCTGAAGGACGACGTGGATCAGAGCAAAATAGAGGAGTTCGAGCAGCTGCAGGCGGCCAAGCCGGACTCACGCAGAGTGGTGAGACAGCGTGCAGGATTTTTGGATCAATTCAAGGGAACATCGGTTCGGGCTTCTATTTGGATAGCTTATTATAAGACTTTCTTTATCAGGCTGCAATTAATTACAAGTAATCTGACTTGGACCGTTTGCAGTTTATTCTAATATATTGTCCATTATTCAATTCTCTTACGTTGTTCTAAATCATCAAAGGTTTTATGCCATGCCAAAGTAAAAGAGATATCATTATGCGTTGCAATGCAACCCCCTGCAGGATCGGCCCCCAGCCAACCTATGGAAGAAGAGGGATCAATCGCGGCAATACAGGAACGGCAACAGCCTCAGGGACTACCAGCTGGAGGGGGTCAACTGGCTGCTCTTTAACTGGTACAACAGGTCAGTTTCAAGCGTCAGACTGTTTACACGCTTCAGTAGATGCTGCTGTTTTGGTTAGTTAAATGAAGTAAAGGTTTTACCAAAATGTCTAAGTTCTATTTAGAGAAAAGAAGCCCACCCAGATAGTATGCATATCAACATTTTGCTGATTGCCAACATTTGAAAATAGTGTCAAGAAATGTATGATTAATTTGCCTGCCATGATTGTATTGCCTGTGTGTGGGCCCTAATCTTGTGATTTGGCTCACCGTCCAAATCCTCAAAACAAATAAATCCCAAGGAACTCCTATATAAACATTGGAACTCACACCATATATACTGATAATAAACATTTGTTGTTGCTTGAATTTAATATTGCTTGCAGAGAACTGAATTGACTCCTGCTAGGAAAAATGTTGACGTAGACATCCCATTGAATATAGATTCAGACATCTGATAATAAATATTAAATTACATTTTCTGTTGGGTTGTTGCTGCACCGTGTCCCCGCTCTCATTTGGGGATTGCGGCATTTCCTCATTTCCGTATCATGCTTTTTCAGTTTTCGCCCACTGTCGAAAAAGGAAGCCGGCGCAACACACCTGGAGCACACACTCCATTATGCTTGCGTTACAATTGAGCGCACAGGAGCATTGCGTTCCCACGCGCAGCCATTTGTCAGCAGCAGGGAGGCTTCTTGAGTAGTGTGTTAGCCCCATCCTCTGGATAGCTGTGTAAATGCTACATAAAGGAGCTTGTGATTATTTATGCTCCTCTCTTTAATCTTTTAATATCATCGGCTTTGTTGTTATTTTTAACTCCTCATGTGTTGTAATACAATAATCCTACACTCACTTCGTCTTTCTTATTGGAATGGTTTATGGAATGATTTCTATTGATAATTGGAGCAAATGATTTTACGCTATGCTAACAAACGCTGACAAGTCTTTCACGTCATCCTTAGGCGAAACTGCATACTGGCTGACGAGATGGGCCTGGGCAAGACCATCCAGTCCATCACCTTCCTGGAGGAGATCTACCGCGTGGGCATCAAGACGCCTTTCCTCATCATCGCCCCGCTTTCCACCATCGCCAACTGGGAGCGCGAGTTCCGCACGTGGACGCACCTGAACGTCATCGTGTACCACGGCAGTGTTGTCAGCAGGCAGATGCTGCAGCAGTACGAGATGTACTTCAGGGACGCGCAGGTAATTATGAGCCCTGTTTAAGGATGTCACTTGCATACCAGATGGCTTGGAAGCTGGTAACATTTTTACAGTTTTTCCACAACTTTTTCACTCAAACGACCTTGAAGTGAGTCAAATGGACCAACAATCACTTGCAGTGAAAAGCAAACAAAACAAATCATTTCATGTGTTCTATGGTGTGCCTGAATCTATTCTTATGTGCCTCTGTGACCAGTTCAGGGTGGATTAAGGTGATTATGCTGCTGACACACCTCAGACTGGCACTTGCCCAGCATTTGAGCTGCGACAATGTCAGTCTTGTAATGGCTTAGCATTCCCGGTAACAGAGAAAGATGTTGAGGAGCAGTGATGTCAGCACAGCCTCTGGCGGGGAGGGATGGAGGAGGGTACTCACTCAGCCCCTCTCGGGCTTGTCTGATGTGCGAAGGAGGCTGATGTATAATCGTGTGGGGCTCCGGAGGCCGGTTGTCAAGGCGATGGTAACAAATGCAGAGGCGGAATGAGTCGACGGTTACCGTGCGTGCTGACAAATAAACAATCCTGTAGGTGGAAGGAGGATAGGTGGGGGGGTTAAGTCTCTCCTGTGGCCAAAATAGAATTGAAATATGTCAAATTAGCTTCCAACTAAAAGGGATGACTGCTCCTATCTAATGTTTTTCTTTTGTTGCTTTAAGGGTCGCGTGTTGCGAGGCGCCTACAAGTTCCAGGCAGTCATCACCACATTCGAGATGATCCTGGGAGGCTGTCCGGAGCTCAATGCCATCGAGTGGCGCTGTGTCATCATCGACGAAGCGCACCGCCTCAAGAACAAGAACTGCAAGCTGCTGGAAGGCTTCAAGCTCATGAGCCTGGTAGGCCGCTCTTTCCATGTGACTTCCTTTCACCTTATCACATCAACCAAAAAGCAACAGAGTTAACTGTTGAGAATGTACATCTCTAAGTCATCCCTAACATATGTTTGCGGCTTTGCTTCTGTGTTTGTCAGGAGCACAAGGTACTGCTGACGGGCACTCCTCTCCAAAACACAGTGGAGGAACTCTTCAGCCTATTGCACTTCCTGGAGCCGGCACGTTTCCCGTCGGAAAACACCTTCATGCAGGAGTTTGGAGACCTCAAGACTGAAGAACAGGTGAGCTCGGGATTTCAGTGCCTGGACAGCCACCACTTTGATGTTAATGTCAACCAGTCCAGACTAGAATATGGAGTTTATGTCTAACTAGGTCACGGTGTTATGTTGTAACCAACACACTACTGACGTCTGTATCAACACAGTGTGTCCGAATGGAATTAAAGCTAAAAGGAGCCGTGGATGATCTCACTATAAACATTCGTATCCTATTAGGAGTCTTGACCAAATGAGCCCTGATTGGAAGCAGAATAGGAAATGGCTGTTTGAAATCTACAGTAAATGGCCAACTTCCTCTTCAATCCCATCATCACATTGGAACGGCAACTGAGGCAATGGAAACATTTCTATATATGTAGGCTGACTGTCCAAACTTACAATACCATAACAATTATTAAGGTTTTGTGATTGTGACAGTTAGGCCCCGAGACCGGATTAATTTCCATTATTTTAAATCAAATAAAAATCTAATTGCACTTTATTTCCATCACCCAGATTATAGTGAGGCCTTCTTAAAGCTCCTGTTTATAGACAAATGTGTATGTGTGTGTGAGGGGGGGGGGGGGACCTCATGAAATGAGTAATTAGCGAACTTAACTGAATATTGATTTTGGTAAGGGAGATCCGTCTCTGTTGGCTGTCCCTGCAAGGCTTTTTTAAAATTGATCACTTCAAAAGACTTGTTTATATGCATGTTGGTGACGATGTATGTGTGTGTGTGCGTGTGTGTGCGTGTGTGTGCATGTGTGTGTCTCGATAGTTTCTGGAAAGTGGAAAAACAGGTCTCATATGTTGTTGAGCTAACAGCAGACAGCAGTGAACATTTTCGCTCCTGTGTGTTTTCCCCCCTTTCAGTCAATTATTTGCGTGGCTTTTGTTTGCGATCGAGACTGAGCTTCTGCACAATAACACACACATCACAGTGCAGTCATACCTTTTTCTCACTTTTCTTATTTCTTTTATATTACAGTGAACAGATGTAATTTATTAAACAAAAATCTGAATGAAAGTGAAATGTTGACAGTTTAATCAGGACTACCGTCCAAATTTGGTCTGTAAATACATCACTGCCATGTTTCTTTGGGGGTGGTCAACAGGTCCAGAAGCTGCAGGGCATCCTTAAGCCAATGATGCTGCGTCGCTTGAAGGAAGATGTGGAGAAGAAGCTGGCGCCCAAAGAGGAGACCATCATCGAGGTGGAGCTCACCAACATTCAAAAGAAGTACTATCGTGCCATCCTGGAGAAGAACTTCTCCTTCCTGGCCAAGGGAGCGGGCCAGGCAAACATGCCCAACCTGGTCAACACTATGATGGAATTGAGGAAGTGCTGCAACCATCCCTACCTCATCAAAGGTAAGACTGAATCTCACAAAAGAATTTCTACACAACATCTGGGCCCTACAGCTAATGCTATTTGTGTTCTTTTCAGGGGCAGAAGAGAAAATCCTGGAGGACTTCAGGGAGGTTTATAGCCCGGCTGCCTTGGACTTCCACTTGCAAGCCATGGTGCAGTCTGCCGGGAAGCTGGTCCTCATCGACAAACTGCTGCCCAAGATGAAAGCCGGCGGGCACAAGGTGCTCATTTTCTCCCAAATGGTGCGCTGCTTGGACATCTTGGAAGACTACCTCATACAGAGAAGGTACCTGCTCAGAGACACCATTTCGCAGCTCGAGGAATCAAATGACTTAACCCACCTAATTGACCCTTTGCAGGTACTTGTACGAGCGGATAGACGGTCGCGTTCGTGGAAACTTGCGACAGGCGGCCATCGACCGCTTCAGCAAGCCCGACTCGGACCGCTTCGTGTTTCTACTGTGCACGCGAGCCGGTGGCCTGGGGATCAACCTCACGGCGGCGGACACCTGCATCATTTTTGACTCAGACTGGAATCCGCAGAACGACCTCCAGGTAGCGCTTGCGTGGAAACACATGATATCAAATCATGTTATGCAAATATTTTTATTTATTTAGCTGTTGAAATAGTAGATACTAATGACTCTAAGAATGGTTTTGAATTCTATTAAGAGAATAATTCAAATATTTTTAAGCAAATCTTCCTATGATTCAGGTCAACAATCATTCACCGCTTTACAAGCGACCAAATGTCTTGCAATTCCTTTGTGCCTAATGGGGAGGTTTGTTCAAAAAACATTCAAATTTAATTGATGACATGGAAATATGATGCATGTCATTTGCATCGACTATTGAACTCAGGAAAATCTGAGAAAAATATTTGTTGCGTAATAATCTGGGAAATGGTGTATTCTTTAAATAATGTGACCTATAACAATCATATCAGAGCTTTCATGCTGGTCCCCATTTATGGGTACGCGTACTTTAAATTATAGGACTTACTTTAAATAAAAATTTTCTTTGGACTCATGGAAACTCCAGTTTGAGAAGCAGCGCTTTACGCATTCTTCTATTGTTTGCATCCCTGCCTCCTCATAGGCGCAGGCACGTTGCCATCGGATTGGTCAGAACAAAGCGGTGAAGGTGTACCGCCTGATCACCAGGAACTCGTACGAGCGAGAGATGTTTGACCGCGCCAGCCTCAAACTGGGTTTGGACAAAGCTGTGTTGCAAAGCATGAGCGGCCGCGACAACAGCCTGGGAGGAGGTGCAGCAGGAGGCACTGGGGGAGGGGTGAGTCATGAGAATTTAGTTTGAATGACTAATGAAAATTAAACTTCATTTAAGTGTGCAATGGAAAATTGCAGATTTTCATCAACACCAGGAACATTGAAAATTGTAATTCCAGGCGGTCCAGCAACAGTTATCCAAAAAGGAGATTGAGGATCTCCTTCGACGCGGAGCCTACGGCGCCATCATGGACGAGGAGGACGAGGGGGCCAAGTTTTGCGAGGAGGACATTGACCAGATCCTCCAACGGCGAACCAAGACCATCACTATCGAGTCCGAGGGCCGAGGGTCCACCTTTGCCAAGGTGGCGTGACACGCCTAGACATGTGTAGACGAATTGATACCTAATTTGATCGCTAAGATTGTCTGATGTCATCTTCCAGGCCAGTTTTGTAGCATCCGGGAACCGCACAGACATCTCGCTGGATGACCCCAACTTCTGGGACAAGTGGGCGAAAAAGGCCGACATCGACATGGAAATGGCCAATGGCAGAGTAAGTATACTTCTGTTACAGCACATCAAATAGAGGTCAGTGAGCCACTTGGGGCTTGGATTTTTAGGCTGGAATTTTTTAGCTCATTTCCATGAGATTTAAAAAAATAATAATAATGAAAACCTTCTAATCTGATTGTATTCAAGGGGTTAAGTTAGTACAACTCCTGGTCTGACAATTTCATTCATAGTCATTAGTGCAATTCTGCCTGCCGCATGTGACACACTGTGATCTGCGTAAGAATTGAATCGAAATATAATTGGGTGACTTAGTGTTGAATTGCTATGAATAAAAAATACAATCCTTGCTTTTATTGCCTTTATGGACACTGTGGGCCTTTTAAATATGACACATTAGAGGTTTGCCCATTATTAAACCAGCAATATCATTTCCTACAGCACGTTAGTGAAGTATTATCAAGGTTACCCCTCATTTTAATCAACGAAGGAACGAGTCAACCTAGGCCAACTACCAGTGAATTTTATGTTGCATTTAATGTTTGTATTATTTTGGTATTGTTATCATTACACATGGGCAATTTGGTTACATGTGCATGCGGGTTGTATAAAGATTATACTGTTAAAAAAAATTACACACAGGCATTAAATTGTAATTAGACGCTTGATGTCATATTGATGTAGCTGATGCATCTGCGCTTGCCCTTACTGTTAAAAAACAATCTCAACGTTCTCGTCACGCCTACAGAACAGCCTGGTTATCGACACGCCCCGCGTCAGGAAGCAGACGCGGCCTTTCAGCTCCACCAAGGATGAGTTGGCGGAGCTGTCCGAGGGCGAGAGCGACAGCGACGACACCAAACCCAAAGTCAGACGAGCCCACGAGCGGCCTAACAGCTACGGACGCACAGAATGCTTCCGCGTGGAGAAGAATCTGCTAGTATACGGGTATGCCAATTAACTTTAGACTGCTCCAAAAATATTATCCGATGAGTTTCATTAGGGTTGAGGTCAGGGGATGATCGGAGCCTTCCTTTTATCGTTATTCAGGTGGGGCCGCTGGAAGGACATCCTCAACCACGGTCGTTTTAAGAAGCAGCTGACCGACTGGGACGTGGAGTCCATCTGCAGAGCGCTGCTGGCTTACTGTTTGGTACACTATCGTGGCGATGATAAAATCAAAGGCTTCATGTGGGATCTGATTGCACCCGCCGAAGACGGCCGCACTAAGGAGCTGCAGAATCACTTGGGTATGTGAACCCCTTCACACCTATGAATCAAAGAGACCCGGGATTGAATTTAAACCTTGTGATCCTTCGCCGCCGCCAGGTCTGTCCGCGCCTGTTCCTCGGGGCCGCAAGGGCAAGAAGATGAAGACCCAGTCCAGCTCGTTTGACATCCACAAGGCTGAGTGGTTACGGAAGCACAACCCGGAGCATATACTCCAGGACGACGGCTACAAGAAACACCTCAAGCATCACTGTAACAAGTAGGTCACACTTTGATGTTTAAAACAGTACTGGATATCTCAAAATGGGACAAAAAGAGGTTGTTTTTTTGGTATGGATTTCATTTCATTCAGCCCCACAAGCACTTAATCGAGTCAAAATGCTGTCAAAAAGTCATCTGTTGTAGCTGTCAATTTGTTTTACCGTAAAGCGGCCGATGAGTCGCGTATCCGAACAGGCAATTAATTGCAGCAGAGTAGTCACATCTCCAAGTTGCGTCGAAGCAGTTGAGTAGCCGTGTCTGTCAGTATTCTAGAAGCCACGTCTTTAAGTGTTGCATTAGTTGAGCGCTGAATTGCTTGCATCTTCCTCATAGTCAATAAAGGAAATGCGGTCAAATGCAAATAGAATGTACTCCGCGCTCTTTTGGCCACGCACCCGGGTAATGACGAGCCACTCTAAAACACGCCGCTGATTCATTATCAGACGCAGCAAGCGGTTGAGTGATGGAAATCTTAATGAGACTTCAGGCTTGCCTAATGGCCGCCATGTATCACCCTTACTCGCAGACAGAGGGAGAAAGGAGGGTGGCTGCCAAAGAGACAAAAGCCAAATAGATGTTGAAACTGTGCTGCATTTTCCATGGAAAGTTCCCCTTTGTTTGCGAGTCCAACCGTGTTGAATCCAGCCTTTGTCCAATTTGTGGCGTGCAATTTTTGCTGACTATGACGTTTTCCCCTCCGGAGGACGCTCCCCGGCGTTCAATAGAAGCCAGAGCGAGGAGTGACATGTCACGCTTAAGCGCTCTTGTTGTCACTTGCGGCGTCTCCTCCCGCTCGTGTTGCTTCCGGCTTGGGCCGGTGCCTGCGAACAGAGCCCAGAGGGATTCCTCGCATGCCAGCCGGCTGTGTCACGCAACTCAGCTGGCTCGTCGCGTAACGAGCGAGTGGCGGCGTGCAATTTTTTTTTGCCTGTGCGTGCTTGTGTGTGTGTCTGAGCGAGCGAGCGAGTGAGTGAGTCACACTGCACGCACTTGCGTGGAACCTGGAAAGGAGTGATGACAGGTGCGGTGGAGCAGCGGAGCAGCTGCTTCACTCACACAGGAGTGTGGAGGGAGGGTGGGCGGGCGTAGCCTACTTTGCATAAGTTCTTTTTTCCTACCCCCTCTTGCCAGGAAACATGTTGAGCTAAAATGTATAACATGGCTGTTGTGCGGTTCCTCTGTTCCTCTATGGCAGCTTTAGTTTTGTTCTGTTCACAACTGTGGGTGCGCGTGCGTGTGTGTCTGAATCCCTGTTCACTCTTCCTCCCTGTTGCTGTTCCTGCACGACAACATTGTCCAGTAATTTGTCTTTCTGTTTGTGGGTTTTCTTGTTTTTATGCAACACAACATTTTAGTTTTCCTCCACCATTTTATCCATAAAAAAGAAATCTGTATTGAGGATTGACGGCGCATTGTTTCATTTAGTGTCCATTGTGTTCAACCAGACGGTTTGTGTAAGCGCGTGTGTGTGTGCAGTCTGCACAATTGTGCAAGGTCAGGGCTTTTTCTTTTCTAAGCGGCGGCTTTTCTGCGCGCAGGGTGTTGCTCCGGGTCAGAATGCTGTACTACCTGAAACAAGAGGTGATAGGCGAGGAGGCCCAGAACGTTCTGAACAACGTGGATGCTAGGTGAGTACACTGTTTGACCGTGAAATTGATGTTATAAATAATTGATGAAGAGAGACTAATTGCATAGCAACAGTATATGATTAATAATTTCCACACCTGAACCTGCTCTGAAAATCGCAATCTTTGTGTAATAATCACATTTGATTCATTTCATTAATGCTTTTACACGTGTCTGTCGTTCGGCTTTAATAACATAACACATTACACTCATTCATCAAATCACACATTTAACAACATCACGTAAAGCATAAGTGAGTACAAACTGAAATATTTACATGTCACAAAAAGAGGGTGTTGTTTTTGAACGTACCGATACAAACCTCAACCTGTTGAAGACTCACCAGCCAAATATTGAAGACAACTATTGAGCTCCACCTGCTGGAAATCTTTATAACTACATTACAAAAGCATCATCAAAACATCCTCTTTGTGACATCTCCAGTGACGTCAAGATCTGGGTGCCGGAGCCGGACCATTCGGAACTGCCGGCCTTGTGGTGGGACATCCTCTCTGACAAGTGTCTGCTACTGGGGGTCTACAAGCATGGTGAGCGACCGCCGCACAATATCAGAACCCTAAACCACAAGTGTGCAGCAGAGTTGCTTACTACTAGTCCACCCCTTTCTTAGACATCTTATGAGGATTATTATTACAGGTTATGAGAAGTACAACACCATCCGAGCGGACCCCGCGCTGTGCTTCCTAGACCGTGTTGGCCGACCGGACGACAAGGCCATCGCTGCCGAACAGAGGAGCAACGATTTCATGGACGGGTGGGTAGAAAACACCCTAAAAGTGCATCCACCATTCAACGATGCTTTGAAACTTAGACATTTTGGGCGCGTGTGTGTAGGGATGTGGACGATCCAGAGTACAAGCCCGCTCCAGCCCTGCTGAAGGACGACATGGAGGTAAACGTCAGACCCCGCCCGCCAAAGGCCAACGTTGTCTCCTTTTGAAAAGGCCGATCGATAATCAGACTGACAGAGATGAACAATTTCACTCTCAGCACTGACGTGGCGCTCACGCCTACTCTCATTACTCAGTCAAAGTAGTTCTTATGTTGTTTTTTTCCCACGATTTAAAACCTTTCCATGGTATTTTGTCTTGTCTGTGACATGCTTTGGTCAAAAGTCCCCTAAGGGCTAAAGAAAGGACCAATGGCCTGCACGCAATATGACATTAATTCCACAGCACAGTTATTGGTAATCACTCAAAACGTTACATTTGATGTGAAGTGTAGTAACTCTGGATACCAAATTATTTGTGTATAAATGATACAAAGTCGTTTTCTCCCCTTTAAAATGAGATGTTTAAAATAAAACACCAATTTCCCCATAGGATGACGCCTCTTCTCCCGGAGACTTGGTTGTCACTGACAACGCCGGAGGTAAGTATTAGTCACACATTAATCCTGCTCGTTGTCAGCATGTCTCGGAAATTCCACAGACATTAATTAGCTCAAACGCTTTTTCCTCTTCCAGACACGGGTTCGGGAGCAGCGGGTGCATACTGGCCCCCGTCCTCCTTGCTCACTGCCCGGCTGAGGCGTCTGATCACCGCCTCGCAGCGCTACACCAAGAGCCGTCAGATCCTGCAAATCCACCAAGTGCAGTCACAGTGCCACTCTCAGCTGGCCGCCATGATGTCGACGCCCCTCGGCCCGCCGCCGCCATCGGCGGCGATGCTGCTGCCGCCAGCGGTTCTCAGTGACCCGCTTAACCCCAAGATGGCTGCCAAGATTGAACGACAACAAAGGTGGGACAGAGTGATTGGTCCGCCCTGATTAATATTGTTAATCTGTGCACAGTAATGTATGTATTGTATGAACAGAAACTTCACACCCATAATTCAAAAGGTGCATTAACGTTTTGAAAATGTAAATTGGATATCATGATGATATTATGAGATTATTTACATTCTGAGATTTAAAATGAGTTCCCAAGACACTGCTGTGCAACTTGAAAAGCATTTTTATTTCCATTGTCAATAGATGGACCAGGCGGGAAGAAGCCGACTTCTACCGGGTGGTGTCCACCTTTGGCGTGGTCTTCAACCCGACGCTGGGCCGCTTCGACTGGACGAAATTTCGGGCAATGGCACGGCTGCACAAGAAGACAGACGAAAGCCTGCAGAAGTACCTGTGCGCCTTCGCTGCCATGTGCAGACGCGTTTGCCGCCTGCCGCCCAAAGAAGGAGGTCAGATGATATAGTATACACCTACAGTACAGTGCATAGTACGGCTTCAGTCACCGTGGCAACCGGGCCATAGCTCGGGTGTTGCAACTACGCAAGCTATTTATTTTCACACAGCCCAGTTTAAAGAAATAGGCAAGCCCCCACAAAGAAAGAAAATAAATCCTGATTTATTTTCTGTCAGTTAGCTTTAAAAAAAAAAAAAAAATTTCCCAACATGCTAACTTTACTCCCATCTGTTTGCCCAGACTCTGCGGTGGACCCATCCCTCAACATCCAGCCCATCACAGAGGAACGGGCGTCGCGCACCTTGTACCGGGTGGAACTGCTGCGCCAGGTGAGAGAGCAGGTCCTTTGCCACCCCTTGCTCTACGAGCGCCTGCCGCTGTGCCAGATCAGCTCCGACTTGCCCGCGTGGTGGGAGGTCGGCACCCACGACCGGGACCTGCTCATTGGCGCCGCCAAGCACGGGGTCAGCCGCACGGATTATCACATACTCCGAGACCCCGATTTGGGCTTCATGGCGGCCCAGCGCAGCTACAGTCAGACAAAAGCGGTGCCGCAACGGCAGTCGCTAGGCTTCACGCCCCTCCTTCAACCTCAGCACCAGGCAACGACCTCTGCTTCGGCAGTCCCGCCTCCCGCCCCGAGGGACTCGGAGACTGGCGGGGCTATCCCACAAGTGGAGCCCCCTTCAGAAGGGGAGGAAAACAGAGAGAAAGCAAAGGAGAACTGGAGTCCCGCCCTCGCAGCGGAGACCCCCACAGGAGTCGCCGAGGACAAACTCGACAGCGAGGGACTAATGGTGGCAGCAAGGACAAAGCCCCTCACACCCAACTCCTCAGAGAGAAAGCCCAAGAAGGCCAGCAAGAGGGGCCGCAGGGAGAGGCGGGCCTCAGGGGCCGAGTCGGACCGCTCGTCTTCCAGCTCTTCCTCGCGCTCCTCCTCATCTTCTTCGTCGTCCTCTTCGTCCTCGTCCCACACCGGGTCCAGCTCCTCTTCGTCTTCATCGTCCTGCTCCTCTGGCTCTTCGTCGTCATCCTCCTCTTCCTCTTCTTCGGATGACAGTGACAGCGAAGGAGAGGACGGGAAGAAGAAAGGTGAGCACTCAAGATGCAGACAGTGTTAGTCGGTAACAATCCAATGCTAAGATACGCTGGAATGCCAAAGGACGAAATAATTGACGACTGCGGCACATAGCAAACGACCCAAGCACCTGGCAGTTCTTGGAATCAGTGTTCATTGTCCCTTGAAAAAAAAAAAAATGGAACCGCTTTGGGGTGCCTGAAAACTAATAATTCCAAGAGGGTACTTATTTTTTGGTGCACAGTAACATTCTGTTCACTCTTCACACGTCAGCCATGAGAGAAAAAGTGTGTGCTGTTTCCAGTGCCTGCAGCCCCAAGCGTGAAGGGCTTCGACGAGGACAGCGTGGCGTCGTTAGGCACCGTGCACAACGATGCGCAAGACTCCCACGTTGCCCAGAACGGTGTCACCAACAGCGTGTCTCATCCCTTCCAGGCGGGAGGCTACATACTCGCTGCCTCCCACTGGCCGAAGGTGAGTCGCCGTGACGCTTATTGACGGACGACAGGCGCCATTTGCAATCTGACGATTTTGCAAAATTCAGGACCGGGTGATCATCAACCGTCTGGACAGCATATGCCAGGCGGTGCTGAAGGGCAAGTGGCCGGCCACACGGCGCGTCTACGAGCCCGGCGGCCCCGTGGCATCCTTCTACACCACCAAGCTTTTGGACAGCAGCCTGTGCGAGGACCCCTCGGCCTCGCCACAGGGGTCAAAGGTGACCGAGCATGTTGCAGAAAGCAAGGAATTCTCAGTCAAGCTGAACGATGTATGTTGATTTCTCCCCTCCTCGCTTCGTCCCCCCCCACTCCCGGCTCCTCCGCCGCCACGCTGAGCATGTCGCTCTGATTTTTCCGCTCTGTCTTTCCTTCGGGGCGTGGGTAGTTCTCGCAGCGGGATGAACGTAATTACTGCCCTTCCTCTCTTTTTCCTATGCGCTTACTTTAAAATAGCCCCCAAGGAGAACATTAGACCAACGTAAAAGGTTCCACAATCTCCTTTGCGCTTATAACACTTGGATTTCTCCTTGTTTGGCTTCCATTTACAGTCTGATTAATTCTGCCTACTTGGCACCGTCTTGTGTGCACTAATACACTTACAGTGGAACAGAAAAATAATATATATATCAAGCCGGTCTAAAAAGGTCATATTCTACAAAAACAAACCAACGGCATCACAAAACCTTTTGCTGTATAGGAAATGTTACCATTCTCCAGTTTTACCAAATACATGCAAAAAAAGAACCCCTTTGGACTTAATCAAGTTTGGCCTCTGTGCAGCAGGAGGGAGGTCTCAAGTTGACCTTCCAGAAACAGGGTCTACCTCTGAAGAGAGCCCTAGACTCAGAGGAGGCACCCCAAGCCCAGCAGCAGCAGTATCTGGCCCGGCTCCATGATCTGCAGAGCGCCTCTGACACGGGCCTGGCTGACATCACCAAGCCACAATGCAGCTTCCAGAACAGTACGTGCAAAATGAGATTATCAGTGACCCACACATTGGGAGCAAAGCTTGTTGCAGAGATTTATTCCTGCGTGCTTTCAGGTGTTTCTGGCACCGTGAGGCTGAACGGGGTTCTGGATTGTCAACCGGTGGTGAAGCGTCGACGGGGGAGAAGGAAGAACGTGGAGGGCATGGACCTGCTCTTCATGAACAGGACTCAGGCTCCCGAACAGGTAAACCTCAGCACCAAAATATGATTTACAAAAGCATAAACTGGAATGACCTCTAGAGGGCGGCAGGGATGAAATTGACCCTCACCTATGTTTCCAGGCGGCTCCTGGGTGGGGCGGCATTGGCCAAGTGGGCGCGGCAATTCCAGGGTACAACCACCAGACCTCTGGGCTGGGCCCGGAAGACGTGGAAAGCAGGGTCCCGGTCATCAACCTCAAAGACGGCACCCGGCTGGCTGGGGACGACGCTCCCAAGAGGAAAGACCTGGACCAGTGGCTGAAGGAGCACCCGGGCTTCGTGGCCGACACGGGCGCTTTTATCCCCGTGAGTTATCTGCCGTACCGGGCAACCTCTTGAGTATGTTGTCGTGGTGTAACGCGTTTGTCCTGGTGCGCAGGGCGTGAACAAGATGCCTTTGCAGTTCCACGTCCAGGACGGGCGACCCAAGCAGAAGAGGCACCGCTGCCGGAACCCCAACAAAATCGACGTCAACAGCCTGACGGGCGAGGAGCGAGTGCAGATCATCAACAGGAGGAACGCCCGAAAGGTAGAGGGCAAATGTGTGCCTTGGATCGGAGAACACTGTTGCTTTCATTTTACTGATTTGTTTTTCTAAATTCTTTCTAAAGTTTGTTTTCTACGTTGATCTTAAAGACTTTTAGAAATCGGTTTCATTGTCGTTTGTAAAGTAGCTGCAAACTCCAAGCAGGCCCATAACATCAGTTGAATTTTTGCCCTCAAGGTTGGTGGAGCTTTTGCGCCTCCTCTCAAGGATCTGTGCCGCTTCCTTCAGGAGAACCCTGAGTACGGCGTCCCGCCCGAATGGGCCGACGTCGTCAAACAGTCGGTGAGTCACTGAAAATCCTACGCTATACAGCAGAGCAAGATAAAGTATGTTTATTCATTTGCATTATTCAATGTGGTAATAGCAGCAAATCAGGTTGTGCACAACTTAAATGTTGGTTTGAGGGAGGACCTTTCTTCTTTCAGGGTTACCTCCCAGCGACCATGTTCGACAGGATCCTGACGGGCCCCATCGTTCCCGAGGAGGTGAGCCGGCGAGGGCGGCGTCCAAAGAATCCTCTGGTTAAGGCAGCGATGGCGGCCATGACGCCTAACACTACGGCGATGGCGGCGTCCTCCGCCCTGGGCTTCAACCCCCTGCTGGCCAACGGGCTTCTGTCGGGCATGGACCTGAGCAGCCTTCAGGCCTTCCAGCAGAACCTGCAGCTCACCGCCGGCCTCATGGGCCTGCCCCCCTCGGACGCCGGAAACCTGGCGGCGAGTAATCTGGCCGCCATGTTTCCCATGATGCTCTCAGGCATGGCGGGGCTGCCCAACCTCCTGGATGTGGGCGGCTTGCTCGGGAAGAATCAGGAAGGAGGCGCGGGCAGCGCGGGCAGCGCGGGCAGCGCGGGCGGCACGAGCGGCGCAGGCTCCGAGGACAAGGAGAAGGGAATCGGCGGCACTACAGGAGAGCCCTGCGCCCCCAGCGAGGAACGGACAAAAGGCGGCGCCTCCTCCCAAAGTGCCTCGTCCACCTCTAGCCCCCCTCTCCCGCTCAACCCCTTGTTGCTGTCCAGCATGCTTTACCCAGGGATGCTTCTCACTCCAGGCCTTAACCTCCCCGTGCCCGACACGCAACCCGACAACACGCCGCTTCCTCCTCCCACTCCCCCGCCTCCTCCTCAAGCACCCGCTGTCAAAGCGGAAACTTTGGAAGATGACGACGACGACGACGATGAGGATGAAGAATCAGGAGAGCACAAAGACAACAGTGGGAAAGCCGAGTCGTCTTCATCCGACTCCGGGAGCTCTTCTTCTTCCTCAGACGACTCTGACTCCAGCAGCAAGGACTGACGGAATATTCATTTATTTATGTACTCCCCCCCCCTTACAAATGTATTCATATATTCAGAAATATGTGGAGCCCCCACCTACCACCATCTATCACCCTCCTCCCAGCACTTAGGTTTTCTTTACATGTAAATAACTAACTGCATTGTTGTGTATTAAAGCAAAAATGTCAACAAAAACCACCACCAACAAATAGAAAACTGAAATCAAATGTAAACGTTGGTGGATGAGGTAGCGTCTTGTTTCCAGACATTTTGCATGTCGGACTTGAATAGAAGCGTCACCTTGTACTGTTTCAAACAAAAAACAAACAAAAAAAGGCATTATTGTAATTATTATGAAGTCAGGATTTAATTTTATTATTAAAAATGCGTCAAGCTGTACTATTAATATATATTTGATGGTGGGGTTATGATGTAAATAAGGCACGCTTGCTTTGCAGATCATGCGGATGTGAGCAATAACTCGGGCAGCTAACGAATGTCACTCAAGCTGTAGATTCTGTCATGTTCCAAAAATGGCTTTTCACTTTGGTCCTGTCATTCATTTATTTTTATTGTATTTTTTGGGGGGAGGTGACCTCACAGTGGGATGAGTGTTTTCAACACTTCCACCTCACAATCGAGAGTCTCTCCCTGTGCGGAGTTTGCATGTTGACCTCATGCTTACGTCTCTGGTCCTCAAAACATGAATTTCAGCTTTATTGAAGACTCTAAATTTCCCAAAAGTGTCAATGTGAGTGTTTAACCTTGCATCAAGATGGCGGGAATAATAGAAGTTGTTTCTTGATGGAAATTTACCCGCCGCATCACGCAAACAGCCCTTGAAGCCTTCCTGCCCTTCTGCTGTGCCAAAAGCCAACCTTCTTCATGTTCTTCAAGAGCTTCCTGATGCGTTGTACCTTTTCTTCCTGTTTCCCAGCCTACCTTCAACAACCTTCCGACAGCACAAGCACAGAAAAAAAAATATGGTTTTGATTGTTGTTCGACACAGCAGTGCCACATCTAGCGAGCGTGCTAGCTAGCTCGGGCAAGGGCTCGAACAATCTCGCTACTCACGCTAGTTTTGTTTTCGCTTGTTGTTTTGAGCTTCAGCTTAGACTTAGAAGTGCCCTTATCTTGTACCTCTGATTTTCAATCCTCTTATACATTGTGTTTTTGACCGCCAACACTGGAATTCCAACAAAGCCGAAGTACCTTTGCCCCCCTCTTGTGGACTGTTATTTCATCAACACTCTTGATTGTGACCGTCGCTCTGTTCTCCAATGGTCAGTGAATGCAACCAGACTGAAACGCTTGCAGTGATTTACACACAATATGCTTTTTTTGTTAGTTTTTCCTATAGTAGTGCCCTTATACATATGTGACTATTATGGTACAATCACACACATATACACACACACACACTACTGCTGTAAAAGATGGTATCATCCATGTCATCACTGAGACAAGATCATTTTTATTATCTATTTTGTTTGTTTATTTTATTTCAAGCTTTCACGATATCCAAGTGTCACCATGGTCAGTTTTTGTCTTATTTTCTGTAAGTAATATTTCGTGCTCTGTAAAGTCAAACTAATTTCATGTAGTCAAATGGAGGAGAAAAAAGCAGGGGGGAGGGGGGATGTGTCTTAAAAACAGACAAAAAAAAACAAGAGTCATTTGTAATTTATTGGATTACTTTCTATGAAGTTCTATAGAGGAAACTGAGGTTTAATTATTTTTATTAAACATATTCTTCTGACTATCCATCAGGTGTCCATTTGTATGAGCTTTGTTCATAAATATAATTTCTTTTTAATTTGTTTACATTTATTTTATTTGGATCGCACTGCTTTTGTGATGTAATTAAGTATGACAGTATCACTTGAGATTTAAACGTGAGTGTCCCCCTGGTTGCCATGGCGACGGGCACACGATGTTGCAGTAGGGATGGGAATCTTCACCCGCCTATTCGCGCGAGACCTGAGCCGAGACTTGAGCAGAGACTTGAGTAGTAGGAGTGACTAAAACCCAGAGACCCGTTTCTAAAAAGTTATAATTGTAGATATTAATCGATATTTATCGATGCAAATAATTTAGATAGGATGCATTTAGAGTTTTTGTGCGTTTTTACCGATGCAGACGTTTGCAAATCGATGCAACTGCATCTTACAGGTCGTATCGATTTTCCGATGCATACCGGTGAATCTTCCCAACCCTACATTGCAGTGTGTCATCAGGTGTGTTTCGGTAGGCGAGCAGAACAAAAGGAGGAGGATCCAGCAGCAGGTCAGGTTGTGATCAAGGTTCCCATGGAAAAGCTCGACCTGCATAACACCATGCTGAGATTAGGAGAGCGCTTTAAAGTCTACTGGCGTGCAGAGAAAGCAGTAACTTTAAAGTTATGGGCTGCAACACCAGTAGGTGCACCACTGAGGGGGTTGACCCTTCGGAACCGCCAACCGAAAGACCCAAAACGGCGGCGTTGGCTTCTTCGCAGAATGTTAAAATGGACGAGAAGAAAGCTGAAGAATGACATTACAATACATCAAATAAAGTAAGTCACCAAACATCAGCCAACAGTATATGCTGTATGATGAGGAAAGTCTCATATTCTGAGAATGTTGTCATTTTTGAGAAAAAAAAAAAAAAAGGTTTCCCAGATTATATATTACAATGTATTTTTTAAAAATTAGATTGATTTTGTTTATTAAGGAAATAGTATTGATTTTATTTATGTACTTATTTATGTATTTATTTATTTGTTTGTTTGTTTGTAGAAATCCAGACTTAAATGAGAAAAAAGACCCAACCCCGTCCTGCTCTCCAATTCATCAACGATGCTTGTAATCAATGGAATATTTTGGTAAATATATTTTTAATCTACCTTTACATATCTCTCGATTTTGTATTTCTGCTAGTCCACCGCTAGAGAGCGACATAGTGTAGGAAAAAAATGAGCTGCCAATTTTCTTTCTTCCACCAGAGTGTAGCAGGGGCCTTGAACTAAGTAGGAAAACGAGGAATATCAAAATGGGACATGTCCATTGAAAAAACTACTTTTTTACATTTTTAATTACATTAAATATCAATTGTACAAATATCAGGCAACACGGAGTACTCTGCTACGCAATTGTGCTGTCAAGCAAAACCGACAGTGCCATGAAGGGCAATCGTACAGCTTGTCTCATTATTTAAGGTGGAAATTTGATAAATAAACAAATAATTATTAATTAAATATGTGGATCTTTTTGGGGGTCAAATGTCAAACTCCACTAGAAGTGAGTAAAATGTACAAGTAGTTGATGAACAAGTGGAGAGGAGGTCGTGTTAGTCCTGAAGGCAAATCCCATTCAAGTGGACTTCAAAAGGTCAACAGATATAAGGAGACATGCATGTGGACCTCCTCCACTGGATGTTAGCAGGACTAACCTTTAGGATACAAAAACACAACCAGGCATAACAACCTCATCTTATTCAGGAATGATTTTTTTTCAATCATCAAGTCACCTTTTTGATTGGCTCAACATGCCCCAAAAGTGATAAAAATATAACCGATCAACACGAAATTGGGCGGACATGTTTATCGTATCAGCTCCAGCTGTTGTGAAAAGTGCTACATAAATAAAGTTACATTGTCGTGTGTAACATGATGCATGAAAAACAAGTCCCTGGGTTCTGGCTAGCTATACTTAAAAATGAATAGAGAGTCAGCCATTTTGGTTTGGAGCGGCAATTCTGTAACTCTGTGAACTCTCCTACAAGAAATGCAACTTGATTAAATTAGTATGTGTAGATAATGTGAATGCCATTCATTTAAGTACAAGGTTCTCTTTTTATGGTGAGATAAAATATGTGTTTATTTGTGTAGCAGTGGTCTAGTGTAAGTCTGTCATTTTTTTGTGGAATTCCGAATTATATATTCACTCTGCACCATCAGTTCATAGAGTGCTATTCTGTATGCATTTATTTATATCCAATATCAATATAATCATGTACATTTTGCCCGAGTGTGCCAGGTGGCAGTCATCTCTGAGCTGAGAGGGATAATAATAATCATTATTATTAAACTCTCATATCCTTTCCCAGACCTAATTACATGGCCGCCATTAAAATGCTAATTGGTGCTATAAAAGGGGCAATTAAAAGGCTCATTAAAAAGGCTTTGTTCCAGCAGCCTACCTGCATGACCACTGGTACTAAAGTCTACTAATCTCTTTTAAATGCGGGTTCAGATGAGGGTCAGCGCCTTCTCATAGGGGGCGCTATGAGGCTTTTAATTCTCAATCTACACGTCAATTGTTACAAGTGCTAAAAATCAGTCTTGGTCAATCTAGTGGCAATGTAATGTTGCAGTCATTGATCATGCCCCCCCCCCCCCCCTCCTCGCCTCCAATGCTACCCCAACCATTATTTTTGCTTTTTAAATCAAATAGTGGCTTAGTGAGTTGACAAGTTGGTGTTGACACCAAGGAAACAAATCTTGGCATGTGACCCATGGTAGCCATGTGGCCCGGGGGTGGGCTGGGGGGACGGGTGTCCAGGTTCTGGGTTGTCCCCCTCGATCAGCTCACCTCCCCCCACCAAAAGTGGTTCATATGTTCGATATGACACATGGCTGCCTCGATAGACGTGTACCCCCCCCCCCCCCCCCCACACACACACACACACCCCTCACTCGCCTCCGTCTTGCAACCAGCAGCATCACACAGATGGAATGTGATGGAGACTACATACAGGTCCTCTATTCCCTGGAGCTCTTTTGTGGACCTGAAAAATAAATTTAAATAATCCTGTATATCAGTATGTTTTGCCTCTGTGAGGATATCATCATGTTTTGTTTTCGGCTGTGGAAATTCCCCTCTTAAAAGGTCAGCTGGCTCCGAGTAGTCGCAGTATAAACTACCAGGAGCATATTCGGTTCAGACCAGATGAGTAAATCGTACACATGTTGGATTTGACATGGAGTCATTCTGTTGAACTGTACAATGTCCACCGGGCCGAGATGTGATATGACAAGCAGACTGGAGCCTCACGGCGCTCTCTGCTCTGTTTTGTTCCAAGTACCATGAGCTGTTTGGTGGAGTACAACTGCATAGTACGACAAAGTCAATCATTCCGTGATGAGTCAGTCCTTTAGATAGACACACAAACCTCACTGTAGATAGTCATATAAAATACAACATTGGCTGCTGTCTTTAAAAATACATGGTTACACTTTACAAGGCTTGTTATTCCCCATGTGCTTCTCTTATTTATTAGCCTGTCCACAGCCAGCATGTATTCCTTTTTATAACTGTCAGCTAAACTAGTTAAAAAAAAACGGTGTGCATCATAAGGCATCTTTTATTGTGAGTGTAACAAGGCAAGGCCTTGTTTGTCTTGGTTTTACACTTGAACGACAATTAAAAATGATAAAATCTGACTTCAAACATTGCCACAAAACTGTTGATCAGTGTTTACTGTTTACACTGCCCCCTACTGAATGGGGGTTTGTCTGTTTTAGTCCATCAATACCACTTATCCTATTCCAGCCACAGATTTCTGTTTAATAAACTAACAATTGACCCCTCACAACTGAAGCCAGATGGCGACCATCTTGTGTGGCCACTGAAAAGTCAATTATCAGTATGTTGTATATATTTTTTTTACACTAGGACCTGTATGGCATAAGAGAATTGAAGTGTGTGTGTCTTTGAATCCCCATCCAATCTTTCACGCCTTGGAAAGCAGCTGCTCCATTTTCTCTTCATCTCAAAAACAGCACAGCAGCCATATTCGACTCATATGTTGTCATATCAGAACAAAGCACAACAAGCATGAAGAACAAAAACAAAAAATCATAGAGGGGGTGGGTGTACATCGCCGGGGAGATGATCTATCCAGGCCAGACGACAACCATACGAGCAGATGAAGTGCAACAACGTGACATTTGTTCCACTTTAATTACTTTGCAGGGCTGGGCCACGCGGGTTAAAAGCAAACAAACCGTAACTTTTCCTGACATCCCTATCCCCCACCCCCCATGCCATTCCCCCTTACAGTGACCTCTGATGGATTCTCCCTGACAAAGCATTCCTTATGACAGAGGACACGAAAGTTTCCATGACCTGCCTCGAGGCGGACGTCCAGACTAACGAGTCGTAGAGGTATTCCAAAAATGTTTAAAGTCAAAACCAATGAATGATCAGAGTCAGTTTTGAGTCACTATATTGAGGAGTTGAGCCAACGAGTTAATGCTTGTAATACCATGAGAAGCCTCTAGTGGCCGCTGTATTGCTCAGGCAAGTCTTTGGCGTTTAGCTCCTCCTATCATTTTACTGATGGGTCTTGTTGTGATAACATCATTTTTTATTTTATTATATATAATTTGAGAATTTGTTAATGAGTTGATGTTGGAGTCTATTTACAAAAAGGTCGACATCTTTTTAAAATAATTAAACTTGGCAAAATTTCAAGAAAAACGTGATGCTAGATTTTTCTTCTTTTTTGTTAGCCACTGTAAAGTGCTTCAAAATGTAATTCTTCAAAAATCTTTCAAACTGTCTTTCAAAATCGGACTTTCTTTTGACGTATTTGACATGCCACACGCATTGGAACAGAAAAGCCATCCAGCTTGAGTCGCGCAAGGTCACAAGAAATCACCGTTGACCCGCAACCGCAGAGTAGAGAGAACCACTCGGAACATTTCCAAACTCTAGCAAACAACAGCTTGTCACACACGTGGTCGATGAACATTTAATGAATTTGGATAGCAACTCGGAAAGGTTGGGAGGTGTGCTATGATTTGATTCAAATATTGTGATTGGAAGGGTGGATGAAAAAAATAAAATAAAAACCCCTCTCCGATCTTCAATAATTGTTTCCCAGAGTGAAATTGATTCACGCCCAACCGAGCATGAAATAAGCTTGGCAGATGACACACTTGTAACTGTGCCCGAGACCCAAGTCACACCACTGGAATAGCAATAATCAAGCTGACATGTTATTCTAAGATACTTCAACAGGTTGGATTTATGCTTATTACTTCAAATTTGTGAGTGTGTGGTTTTTAATGTATATTCTGAAAATATGGAAAAATGAATGGATGGATGATGGAAGGGTCCAACAAAGTATGATTTATGAATGCATGGTAGTATGTATGCAATAATAGACAGTGTGATTATTTCATTGAGATGATTGATAAACTATGACTATCCAAGCGACTACCATCTTGACTCTGATTGGCTGCCTTTCGCCCAGCCCTCACCATTATCCTCCCATTCGACCCCACCAACAAGCCAGTTGCCTCACCAAAAAGAATTTAGTGTAAGCACACATCACAATAGCACTTTAGTCCAAATCAATAGGACACATCGTCTTTGTCCACATAAAAGCAAACGAAAAGATCAGTGAGGCAGAATTGAACAGAACAAGCAATTGCAGTCTTGTGGGCAATCCTATACTGTAATTATGCTTGGTTGTTTTATTCAGTTTTTCATCTTGTCGATTTTGGTGGGCTGTGCTAAATTCTGCTATTGCTAGCATTTTTATGTCCTTTTTTTTTTTTTTATAAAACCCACCCAGTCCCACGGTGAGTTTCCACTTGCACCATGTGCCAGTAGGGGGCACTGACGCAACATAGCAGGCTGCCAATCTGTTCTGCCTGGCTGGCCCTCAGAAATGTTTGCAGTAATTTAGTTCCACTGCCAATATATAAATAGGCATTCTGCTGTTAGCACAAAAGAGGAAAAGGGGGAGTGGAGAGAGAAAAAGAGAGGGTGCAGAATGAATGTGAATTGCTCCCTTGCTCCCATTTCGACATCAAAGTAATCAAGGAAACAAGCTTTTCTTTTAATGGAAAGTATGCAGTTACAAAAAAGCAAGAAATGGATGGAGGAATCCACCAGAGATCATCCAACGTTCTGATTATTTCTTCATATTATAATATATCTTGTTACTTCTTTCCTTTGTGCGAAACAATAGCTCCATTTTGTGCATTTGAAGGACACTTTTTGTGTTAATGTCTCACAGAAAATAAGATAAAATGTGTTGCCATGCAAGGACATGAGATCTTTTACCGCGTTCATTTGTTTGACACCTATAACACACACACACACACACACACAGTGGGGGCCATCTATATGGCGACCCCATGCTGTCCTGTCCTGTGCAATGTCACAACAACGCTAAACATTTGGTAGCTATAGAGGCCGCAGAGCTGAATGGGCTGTTTTGTCCCGCTGAACAATGGCGGGGCTAAAAAGTGCTTAGCAGCTGTGCACTGCAGCAGGCTCACTCGTTTGTGCACTTGATCCAGGCACGAGCTTTTACAGCACTGCCATCATTCAAGTAGGAAAGATTGTAATATAAAAAGATATGCACTCCCATTGGATGAAAATAAATAGATAGAACTTATTTATTTAGGGTGATGTGCTGTTATTGTTTACACTTGTAGGTATTCCTTTTTATATGTATGGGGTGATTCTTTTTTATCGGATCTCATGTAACGGTGCAGGGACCTAATGAAGTGTCCAGGAAAAAGCAAAGACCGAGGCTAAATGACTCTCACTTTGTTTGGAATGGAGTGGGGGTATCAACGTGGCTCTCGGCCGCAGCTGTCATGTTTGATGCATTCAGTGCGCTCAACACCCAACGTCTGCTTCGGCGCTGTGTGTGCCAGTGTAATCAAGCTTTGTCACATGACTGACAAGCCATCTTCTCTACTTGACTTTTTCCTCATTCACACCATCCCCGTGGACTCCATCCATCTTGTCCGTCCACACACGTGTCAAATGATTGCGTAGCCGCATTGAAAGCTGTTGTTGACGCTCTGCGACTCACTATTCACGCGTCTTACGTGTAAACACAATTATACTTGTATTAAAGCTGGTGTTGTTAATCCTCCATTGAACTAAAACTTTTTAAAATACTTTTTAAATCCTACATTGAGCCAAATGCTTTTGTTGTCTAGTCATTTACAAATTGACTAACACATGGACCAACAAACTGATTTACGAAGCTAATAATTAACTCACCAATGACCGACTAACTGACTCAATGACTTGCTAATCGACCAATCTGCTCAGTAACGATGGACTGACTAAGTGCATATGTACTTGACCAACCAGTTTGAGTAAATTCAACACACCATTCGCAGTGTCAATAAGTACCGTATTTTCCGCACTATAAGGCGCACCGGATTACAAGGCACACCTTCAATGAATGTCCCATTTTAAAACTTTGTCCATATATAAGATATATACATTTGGACCGCGGGCCAGACTTTGGACACGCCTGCTGTAGTGGCTCAATATTGGTCCATATATAAGGCACACCTGATTATAAGGCGCACTGTCGGCTTTTGAGAAAATTGGAGGTTTTTAGGTGCGCCTTATAGTGCGGAAAATACGGTACTTAACATTTCCCCCAGTTGATAATACGAAAAATACGGATCCACTCCAGCCCTGTAGGTGGCGCTAATCAACATGACTAAACTAGTTCTAACTGCTACACTTGGCAAAATTTTTCCATGGCTCTCATGGATGAGACCACCAACGTATGCAGACTATAAATGCAGTCAGCTAGCAACAATGTGCATTAGTTTCATCGCCTGCTTATCATCCAGGAGCCAGTATATGAATACAGATGATATCAGCGTGGCACTGCGTGTGTTCTCTAACGCGCTGCTCTGGTCACATCTTTGTCTCCTGGAGAAGAAACAGAGAGAGGGACCTCATTAAGATACACTCCAGTTACACCTCAAATTGAACATGCTGCTCTGCCTTCAAGTTGTGTTATTTGTTATTTTTATTGTTATTTAATGTGCATGATTCCTCACATGGGCTTTCTTCAGATGACCTAAAATCTGTTTTGTCTGCGAGGTTGCATCAACAGTTCACAACCTTTATTGATCCAAGACCTCTAGTTTACCTCTGAAAAATCTCAAGGCATACTACAACAATAAAGAAATAAAGGAACCGAGATTCTACTTGCGTCCGCTCTAGCGAATGTGGAATGTTTATTTCGTATGCATTTATTTATATATTCATGTATTTATGCATGTATTTATTTAACATACAACGGATGACATGTTAATCATTTAATTTTATAAAATATTTTAATTTATTGACGAATCCCGTAATTGACTGTTTAAATATGCATGCAGAAATAGCCTAAAGATGTCAGCTGGAGGCAAGTGCACTGTTTAATGTAACGATAAGTAAATATGAAAATCGCAAGCGCATCCTGGTGATTAAAAAAAATCTCTTTAAAATGCATTGAAACAAAAAGGCTTTTGCATGCAAGTCCTGCAAAGGAATCAGTGAATAAAACACAGTGAACAATGTTAGTCAATGACTCAATAAAAATGCAGCAGCAAAATGTATTTAAATGTATTCATTTCAGCCGTGCAAAATGGAACATATGGTTATTTTCAAATTGTAATCTTCTGCTTGTGATTCATGTGCATGATAATTGACGCCGCGCAAGCTTATTTAGTGGACACGCTTCATCTTTTTGCTGCTAACAATTATGTGATATTCAACACCATCCATCACAAGGGAACCTGCAAAATGGAGAAATATGCGTGGGCATGCAAAAGCTACCAACATTTAAAGTACTGAGTGAATTTGGAGGGTCGTGTTTGGAACATTTTCACCGGGCTTACGAAACTGGGTGAGTTTTGGTTGATTACAAAAGTTTCGGTTGAAGCCCCACAGGCGAATTAATCGTCATAAGAAGAATAAATCTATTTGCATTCCAGTATGACATCTGGTCGCATCTCCAAGATCAACAGATGTGTAGATCTGGACCTGCTCTCATTAACAGCATCAGAAGCCTTTGTTGACATAATATTTGTCTCTTTTATATCACAAGTAGTTCATCCGTGAGATCAGAAGTGCCTGTGCTAATAACAGCATCGCTCATTAACCAATTCCAGTAAACAAAATGAGCTCGCAGAAGAGGCTTGTGTGGATTTTTCTCCCCAAATGATGGCAGAGAAATCAGAGTAACGAAGAAGCCTAAATAAGGAGGGTGCATGGCGGGTTGTCGTGAAACAATCCGTGTCACTCTGGGGGTCCTGCAGGAGGAGGCTGGGATGCGGGAGGAGGAGCTCCATTAAAAATTCATCACCGCGCATGCATATTTCCATGAAAGACATTATTCAGATTATGCTAAGTCACATCAGCTTGTCTACTCATCTCATCCAAAGAGATTCATTCAATCATTCTAAAGTGGACATGTCATCTAGCATCAGGCTACGTATGCTAATGGTAACGCATTACATTTAAAACTCGCCACACTGGCCAACAAAAAGCGTAAAAATGACTTGATTCCTTTTATTTGAAAAAATGTTCAACACATGAATTTTAAACCCTTCTTCTCTGCGAATGCTTTGGCTCCTCAAATTAATAATTTTGCTATCATATCCCAGCATACCTGCTGCGAAACAAGGTATGAAGGCCATGTTGTGGGGAGCTCCTGTGGCGCGTCAGCGTAGCACTTGTTAACTAAACGGAAAGGTCTGGGGGTCCTCTTTCCCCCTAGTGTCCCTACGCCTGTGCCGATAGCACAAAGCCTGAATAGCGGTGGGAAGCGACCGGGTCTTCGGAGAAACACAACTCGCCGCAGACAAACGCCGCCAATTAGCCAAGCGCCTCTTACTCATTAGCTGCGCGTTCACATCTGATTAACAGAGCGCATTTGTTGTAACGGGTCCGGGCAAACGGAAAACCTTTCCCCTCAGGCACTTGCTTTTCTCCTCCTATCTTAATTTATGTCAATTAAAAGCCTTTATTATGATGCTAACCGTGAGACCTCTCATGGGAGCGTAGTGGGAGAGAGAGGAAAAAAAGCTGTTACTGTATTGCACCTTTGTTTCCTGTGTACCAATAGAAATCTCCGTTTGGCCTCCTTGAACATTCTGAAGAGGAAGCGCAAGGAAGAATCGACCACTTTTTAATGACCAAATACTTCTTCGAGTGGCTTGTGTGGAATTGCGCAGCCGAAAAGGTGATGCATTGTGTTGCAGCTGCTCGCTCAGAGGCCAGCTGCCCGCACCTGGACAGCTGCAACTTCAAACTACCAATTCACCAAAATCGTGATGTTCGTGAATAGGACAAATTTGGAATAAAAAAGAGAAAGTAACAAGAGTTACATCAGGAAGAGTGAAAAGAAAGACCGGAGTTAAGACAAAGGCAAGGTGATGAGGTTGTGGGTCTGCTCAGAAAAAAAAATGGTTCCATTGTTAGGAGAGACTGATGAGGCTGAAAGTTGACTTAAACCTGCTGGAACCATGTCAAAGTATTGGCGCGGGTGCCGTAATAGGATTTTGGTAAATTGAATCGGGGCCCGGGCAGACAGATTCTGATTCAATAAATGCATTTTTATTACTATTATTATCTTTATTATATGTATTTTTAATGAGTTGGGGTCACACCTGTGTCTGTGTCTTTGAGAGCCCGCTTCTGTGATCACCCTAACCAACATTACTCCGTGTAACTGCTTGCACTTCCTTAAAAACACACTTCAACCTCCAGCAAGGACTCCAGAAAAAATCAATTTCTTTATCCGCCATGTCAAGGACTGCACTTTGCGTGTGCCAATTTGAAAGGGAATGAAAGGAGCCGCCACTTTCATTACTCGTGGATCAAGTCAGCTGTGTTCACACCCACAACGGCGCAAAAACATAAAAAAAAAACTGCAAGGATTTAAACTGTGCCTCACACTACACATAGAACATAAAGCCCTCAGTCACATGACCAATGTCAGGCACCATTTGTAATATCTGACACATATCGTCACATGAATGACTGTGGTAACCCGCCAAACGACTGACATGTCGGGCCATCAGTTGCTGTCAGGTACACACGAGCGACACAATTGCAAGCGGCGTCCTGTCACGTATCTCCGTTTTGACAACCCTAATCTAATCTATCCGCTCGCACACATGACCCCATTGTGTTGTCTTTTAAGGTGGCTCCTCACGGACGCCCTCTAACACACTTAACAGTGTTTGTAGACTTTCTCAAAGGCACTGGCTTTATTGTGGGTGAGACCGACACGAGGCATACCAACGCCAACTGGAATATTAAGTGAGGCGGACCCGACAATATAGAATATAAATGGGCTTATTTTACACGTTGGAGCTGTGCAAAGCTATGCGCAGACTCCTCTCGTCGTAATAAATCATTCCCATTCAGACAGCCTCTACTCTTAGGGCATTGTTTAATACTATCTGCAGTAGAAAGGGAGGGGCGGATGGGTAAATAAATTGGTTTACACTGAAAACAAAAGATTGTTGGGGAACAACACGATATGCTGATGAAAGATAGAAAATACTTGACTTATTGATGATAATGAATTTGCAGATAAAAGAACGCAGCGCGGACGGGAGTCAGGGGGGACTCGTACCAAGACGAGAGAATGGAGAGAAATCTCAAGTAAGCAGTAAATGGAGCAGAGTAAGGTTTTCTCTCTTCCGAATAGCGTTTTAGTGCCGAGCCAGCCGTGGATGGAGCTACATAAAAATGCAATCTATGTCGCGGTGACACAGTGAGATAAATATTTGGTCAGACGTGCTGAAGCTTAACGGCCCTCGAGAAACACATCTTGCCACTTTGCTGGGTTTTTTTTCAGGGGGGGGGTCGAGTCAATCAGATTTCAGATGATTTGTAGAAGTCTATCATTTATACACAGGCTATATTGTGATGAATCAATAACAGTCGTCGCGTCTCTTTCATTTTAAGACGTTCATAGTTCTAGTTTGCTCACAAGATGGCCACTTTGCGGCAATGACAACTTACTGTCGCAAAGACACAGTGATCAATTTTGTCTTGTTTTGACGGTTTAGTTGATTGAATAAAAGCCTGTTCAGCACGAGCAAAGTGATTTAAAAAAATTGCTTGCGTGGAGAAATAATCACATGACCAAAATGCTAATTATATCACCAACCAATGGCTGGGACAACATGCAATGACTGACATTTGATTGTAATTCGGTTTATATTTTCATATTAAAGATCAAATTTGATATTTATTGAATTAGTTCTGGTATGAGAGGACTCGCACTCTAGTGATTGGAGGATGATCCTGTCTATCCGTTAAAACCCCTCCTACGTGTTAATAGGCTTTGAAATGGTCAGTTAACGATTTGGAGAATTAAGCCGTTTTTAAATTGGTCTACATTTCAGCGCAGTTGACGGATTAATTCATTTTTTGACTGTTTCATAATGGGAAGCAAACACTGAGTGGGTATCAGTTGCTCTTGCTGGTGCCTTATTATTCTCGTGTTGTAGCCGCTTTCTCTATGTTTTTTCATTATAATTAAAGACTCAAAGGTCAAGAAAAAAAACAAAAACAAATTTAATCATCGGTTAACTGAGGTCTTGCAAGGTCATGCGTGATATGCTGACTGTGGTCTTGTGGATGAGAGGTGGGAAAAAAAATCTGAAGAGTGGAGTCGGTTTAAAATTGCTCATTCCTGCTCGAAATGGTAAATCGTTGAGCCTCCCTGAAATTGAAAGTGTCCACACGATAGCAGTGGATCTTCTTTTGATATGACAGGCGTTCTACTAAATGTGTTAAGCACTGTATGCACACGTACCAGGAGATGAGGCGTTAAACAATTTATATGCTTTTAAACACACGTCGTAAAGCAACGACACCAGACGTGAAGAACGATGACGTACAGCACTGCATTGTTAAACCTCATTTTTAACTCTCTTTTACAAAGACCATCTTTTACCAAAAAATCTTTCGAGAACTCTTACAATCAATGGCAAATTGCTCCATTTATCAAACCTACATTAAAAAAAAAAGCACATCTCTCTGCCAATGGACACATAGAGTAAAATGCCTCGTTTAATCTGCAATAAAAAAATAGATACCTTAGCGAAACGGATTCTTTCCAGGAAATTAATCATCCAATTTTAACACATATCTAATAATGAACGGACAGCTTGGTATTGCCACAACTCTCTGGCCAGATCGATTGCGTGTAAGGGAAAATCCATAATTAAAATGATGCCAGCTAGAGAGAGCAAATCATTAAGGTTTCTCTAGGCTGCTTAGGGAGAGTGAAATATGCACCCCCTGCCGGTGGTGATTCATTGATTCTTAGGGGAGATGGTAAAAGTACCCACAATGTGTACTTGAGCAGAAACGTAGAAATAGAAGAATAGTGCTCCAAAGATACATAAGAAGTGATTTTTTTTTTCTACCCATAGATTTTTTAATGTAAGTACAGTGTATAAAAATGCTAAATTATCAATAAAATAATCTCGCTATGACATCTACCAGGCATTTGGTTAGAATAGCACAGGAAAAATAGTACTATATTTTTATTACTTCGTTCTTTCCCACCATTGCCAAGGCAGAAATAAATGATTATAGTCTTTTGCAAAAACTGGGTGCTTAGTAAAGCATGTGATAATTCTTGTGTAAAGGGTGAAGTCTCTGTAACACGGACAAAAAAAAAACGCATTAAAAACGGCATGATTGATTAAAATGGCCGTTGCGTTTACTGCTTGCCACTAACCCCGGCCATTTCTGTGCTCACATCTAACGTTGTGTTAATATCGAGACATCCGAGAGCGAACAAGCTGAATTGTGTCTATATAAATTATTCAGCCGCTCTGTATCAATATCTCATTTGCTGCATTTATAGTATTCTTAATGGATGTATAAAGTATTATTCAAAAACACCAGAGGGAAATCGATGTTAAATAAACAATAAATAGTGTTAAATGGTACAATGATGGATTGCTTTGGGTCTGTGAGTCGGGTGTTGGGGGTTGTGTGTTTTATTAAGGGGGTCTTTTAAACCAGCATTATGTCTACACTTTGGATTATAGCATTAAATTTCGGGTTTTTAGTCTTGTCTTGAGATATGAGGGTACTGACGCATGCTATGCTACGTGTCAGCATACAAAGTGTTGTGCTTAGCTGAGTTGCGTAGTTTCACAGAAACATTGTGTTCCTTTACCACCATCTTGTGGCATCTACAGGCAATTACAAACCTGTTCGAAATGGGTTCAGCAACACTCCGTAGTTGTTAGCTTTATTGGCATGTGCCATTTGGTTATGCAAAGGGCCGACCACTGGGGGTGCTGGAGGGCACTCTGGCCGCACTGTCAGGGAAGAGCATGGAAGCTTTAAGACATCATTTGTAAATTTAAAAAAGCGGAGCATGTTCTACCTGTCGGAAGATTGAATTTCACAACACACCCAATTTTGAATGCTACCATTTGCTAATGCTAAAAGCTAGCAGGTTGCTAGCAATTTACCGTTGTCTTGATTGAAATGAGGCTACATTTTGCTCCGCCCAGGCTTGAGCTATGCCCTTAGATGAGCTCGCCGCAAGTACAGATAAACATCACACACAATGCAAGTGTTCCAGAACAATAACACAAGTGGCCTATTTACGGCACTCATTTTGACCGAGTCCAAGAAAAATGTTCAGGACATTGATTCACCTTTTGTTGAGAAGCGAACAATCTAATTATAGCGCTGGGACTCCTAGTCAAGGCTGCGGTAGTTCTGCAACATCTTGCTCTGCTCGACGTGAATCATAACCCCCCGTGTGGTTTTGGCAGCCATTAGAAAGAAAAAGAGCGCCCTTTCCATTTCGTCTCTTCTATCCACCGCAGCGGAAAGGTTAACGTCTTTAAAACATTCAAATGATCAACGTGGATAGAAAAATAAGAGCGAGAAAGAAAGTAGGGTCACATCTTGCAAGCTTTTCTAACGAGCCTCTACTGTATTTGTAATTTGTGTGCTGGTGGGGTGGGAATGGTGTGTAAAGTAATCAGCTTCTTGTCGCTGTTCTACTTGGCACCCTGTGAAAGTGTTGCTTATGCATGTATCAGCTGCATCAAAGGAAAAAGTAGGAGGGGGCAGCGGGGGTCTTTGTGAGAAAGAAGGAGGCAGGGAGTTGTTCTGTGAAGCTCATTATTCAGTCGATACCACATCGCATCCACTTCATTGTTCTGCACATCAGCCTACACACTAACACAACACAGCTGCTTCATTTGTGCTGAGCAGATTTCTCCGACCATGAAGCGCCATTTTGGATCAAGTCTTTGGTTAAATCTATAACATGACAACACTATATATTGAAAGATTCTTATGACTCGTTTAGACCTATTTTGTTAATATCTCGTCGTTCCGTGGAACCACTCCAGTCTAATGTGAGACAGTATGAGTAGCTTGCTAGCAACTTGCACGGGCCAAATGAAAATGGCGGAATCCGTACTTTATGTTGATTGCTGACATGCTAACACTCATTATGCTACTATTCAATGACAGATTAAACATGACTTGACTAAGTCTGTTTTTTTCCCTATCCGTCTTGCTAAAATGCCAACTTCAACTACATGTTGCACAAATATTGTGTCTATCAAGGCCACAAATGTGCTGCGTTAACTTTTTCCCAAATATCCTGTAGGATTTATTTTTCTGCTAAAGCGTTTACTCAGCCAAATATCCAATGGAATGAAAATGGAAAACACGAGACTAGTATATGCCACAAACATGAGTCCTAGTAATATGTAGTGTTTATCTTTTTGTCAATATTTCAATCTGCTCATAGTGTGTAGTGAATCATTGCAAGGCCTACATGACCCAGATGACCTTGTGGGGATAATGGCGAGGCATTGTTGCAGATATAAAGAGTATGAGAGGGGAGAAAATTCAATTTTGATTCAGCAGAGTGGGTCCAAGTGATTTTGACCTAATGGATTGGCAGAGATGTTGCATGTAGAGGTCACCCTGGATGATGGGCTAAATGAGATTTGTTGAAAAACACACAAGAATGCTTTGTCTCAAGGTTACATTCTTTTTGGATGTTCGACTACTTTAATAGGAGTTCATTTTTTATTTCGTGACTGCGCTTCAAGGACTTAATTTCCTTTCTCCCAACCCTTATTTGAGTACTTTGTGCAGTGTGTGTGTTTGTGTATGTGTATATGTGTGTTTGTATGTATATTTATTTATTTATTTTGAAAGAGGGGCTTGTATTGACATACACTGTTGTCATGATGGTGCTATGTGTTACGTCCCAGCAGAGGAGGGATGGAAAAGTGCAATCGAAGCAGTGGTGCATCTAAAGTCTCCATGAAAAGCCACTTGGACTGTTGTTGTTGTTTCACTTGTGAGGGGACACTGTTCTCTCGCTCTCTCTCGCTCTCCCTCGCTCTCTCTCGCTCTCTCTCCTTCAAAGCAGCCAGTGCAAATAAATCATTCAGCGAGCAGTATACACACGTTCAATTTATATATGCTCCCGCTATGTTTCTTCTCTGCTGACATGCCTCAAGTAATATAGAGGGGGAGAAAAAATGGAGCCTGCCATCTCCCTCATGTCTCCTACAAAAATTGGTAAACAGATGTACACTTTGATAAGGTCGTGTTGAAGTAAATCCGGAGGTGAACAAGGTGCACTGCGACAACTTTCTTGCTTTTGCTGTGCCAACTAGTTTGTTATTGGACAACTTCAGCTGTTAATACTGCAAGATGTTCCATCCGATACCAAGGCACTGCTTGGGAACATCTACAAAGTCCAAAAAATTGGGGCGATCATTGTAATATTTTCAGAATATGAAGCACAATAGCTTTTGTTCATAGTTTTTGAATATTAGGTGACATTAATATTTTTTCTTTAGGAGCACATATGAAGCAGAAACGCCTGCATAAAATCAAAAAGATTAAAATGATCTCTCTAATATTTTTAGTGTACGAAGTAAGCATGGGTATAGTTGTGCACATACATATTGGTGAGGATCAATCACATTTTTGGGATGTAGAGCTTTTCATAGACTGTGCTTTTTGAAGTCTGACTGGATTCTCTAACCACTGCCGCTGTAAAAGTCTTTTTTTATTCTTTTCTCGAAGGAAGAACATGAAACACTGACATGGTTAGGTGGTAAATTATGGCGATACTTGACAACGCCTTATGGCATTTTTATGGCAAAATAAATGAGGAAAACAAGAAACTGAACCATGTGACACGTTGCCATAGTGACCACGTGCCATAGTGACCACGTGCCTGCTCAAAACTGACATGGTACTTGTATATCATTATTTTGACACTACATCGGCTTAGCTTTGAAGTGCCATTCATATTTGCAGTCTTATTGTTTATACACACTGCTTAATCGAATGAATGACGATTCTTTTTCAGTGCGCTGGAAACAGTGACGATAAGCAGGATCGAAAATTGATGAGACTACAGCTATATTCCAAGAAAAAGATATATGGTGCAACCATTCCTCATTTGTTGTCAAGCAAAACAAGAAGTACGATGCTCTCGGAAGATTAATTCCACGTTCCCGTTGAATTTATCTTAAGTGTTAAGTTGGAGTGTACAACGGGAGATGACGGGCTATAACTTCAAGATACTTTTGTTCCTGTCTCAAGGCATCATATCAAAATTACCTTTCCCGTCGCCTCATCAATTTGCTGCTCCTCCCATGAAGACTGATGTTTTCTTTCCCTATTACTCTGAATGCTTTAAAGCCTCCTTCCCAAGCAGTCTAGTTGAATTCACTTCTCATTTGAAAATGAGCGATCGAAGTCTCGTGCTAATGTCGTGCCGCAAGGCTACAGTGTTTACCACGCAGCTAGTTCGGTTTTACACCGTCGCTCTTGAGTTTTATTGAGCATTACCTTTGCTTTATGGAGTGATTTCCACACATGGTGTCCTTGTCAGTAGCAGTGGTCTCGCAACTCGAGTGATTACGGAGCCTTAAACTAATGAGTTAATACCTGCCCTTAAGGCATGGATGTTGGGAATTTTTCCACTGGAATCGGCGGGGGATATTTTACCTTATACAACTAAACGGAAACTAAAAGCTCACCTAAAAATCTGGAGTATAGAGAGGACTTTAAAGTTTTTATTTTCTAGGTTTACACTTCAAGCATGCTTTAAACAGAATCAAACTTATTTAAAATACCCATTTTAATTATTCCTTAGAGCTTGTTCTCGCTCTTTTTCTGGCAGTTTTCCCAATAATATGAAGAAAAATGCTCTTTTAGCTGTTGTAAGATGTGACAAATAAACATAACAATTTATATTAATTATTGAATTTATACATAATCAAATTATATTGTGATTAATATATATTTTTAAATGTCCTAACAAATCTAGGCTAGCAAGAGTTGACTAGTTTATTCCTAACATATATCTACCATAATGTGAAACGTCACAAACTCGCAAACAAATGAGTATTAATTTTACGATAATTTGAAGTAACAAACCCGCAAATAACTAGTACGTGTATACTAATGTACTGTAAAAACAAAAAAAAATTGTGATGCAGTATATGGACATAATGGATGAATACAATATTTGAAAAAATCGTATTGTGCAATACTTTGAAGACTTGTGTCTTGTTAAAGAATTGAAATGTGACCCTCGGGCGGGACAGATGCTGTCGACCTTCATTTGTTGATTGTTTGTGTAGCGCTAACGCATCGACTCAGAAGACATTCCCGAGATCCATCACCATGACTTCCGTGTGGAAATTTATTGGAGGCGTCAGGTGAAAGTGGTCAAGCCGAGGGACTGACTATTAGTCGCCCCTGAGTAATCATTGCACAATGTTTTTTCTATCTTAGCGGACAACAAATAGGTCGAAGGTTTGCTGCTAAGGCACGGTGACATATCTTGTCCAGCGGCTATGCATCAAGAAGTCCTTAGACTTCGCTTTGTAGCTTTTCATTATTGATGGATCTGTGAAGTTGGGCCTAGCGTGGCGATGCGGTGACAATGTCAGGCGTGTCAAGCATGACGCTGCGGAGCATTTGCTGCACTGAACGATACGTAAACATTGATGAATGATTTAGCTTTGTGGGAAGCTGCTGCTGTGTGAAGCAAGCAGTCTCAACACAGCAATTGGAATTTTTCTGTAAAAATATATTGTGTCTAAAACTGAACAGCCCAAAACTTCCATCATTTTCAACCAATTTTGCTTTCCATACTACCTCACAAATTTTACCTAAATAAATAAACACAAATGTGATAGCGGTTGAAAATATTGGTGTCCGACTTGAGATCAATATTTAATAAAACAGAATTATGAGAAACATATTTTCTCCAAAGGTTTACATCCAAGCTTTTGTCACAGAGCTGACTAGTTGTGCTTTATGGAGCGTAATATTTTCATCACACCCAAGTATATTTCATTATCGGCTCCTCCAGTAATTCTACTATTGCTTGACACTTATGAGATGAAATTGAGCTCAGTTTTGGCCGACAGCTCACTCTCTCATATTTCTTCTCTTTTTTTTTTTTTTCAGCACAAGCCCAGCTTATGACCTCAGCTCTGATTTGCGCTTCAGGGGATCTTTAAAGCAACCTCAGTAAGCATCACAGTGTGTCCGAGTGCCCGTGTCCGTCCGCGTTAATATACTGCAGATGATATTTTCATGGAAGACGGAAGATTTTACAGCACCTCTCCAGAGTGAGTGAGTAAATGTGAAAATGCAGCCAAAATGATTGCAAAGATCTCGCCGTAGGCGCAGAGCAATACTGATAACTACAATGATGTGACTTGTTGGCTGCAGGTGTTTGATATCAGATGGATATCGTGACCCTTTCCACCCAGACTTCTGTTGGAATCATTATTTCACACAATGACTTCCAAATAGTTATATATAATTGTAAAACTAAAAAAAAGTATGTGTGGGAATAAAAACATTCATTAAATGAATGAATGAATGAATGAATGAATGAATGAATGAATGAATGAATGAATGAATGAATGAATGAATGAATGAATAAATAAATAAATAAATAAATAAATAAATAAATAAATAAATAAATAAATAGATAGATAGATAGATAGATAGATAGATAGATAGATAGATAGATAGATAGATAGATAGATAGATAGATAGATAGATAGATAGATAGATAGATAGATAGATAGATAGATAGATAGATAGATAGATAGATAGATAGATAGATAGATAGATAGATAGATAGATAGATAGATAGATAGATAGATAGATAGATAGATAGATAGATAGATAGATAGATAGATAGATAGATAGATAGATAGATAGATAGATAGATAGATAGATAGATAGATAGATAGATAGATAGATAGATAGATAGATAGATAGATAGATAGATAGATAGATAGATAGATAGATAGATAGATAGATAGATAGATAGATAGATAGATAGATAGATAGATAGATAGATAGATAGATAGATAGATAGATAGATAGATAGATAGATAGATAGATAGATAGATAGATAAATAAATAGATAAATAAATAAATAAATAAATAAATCCTCTGCCCTCAATGTATGAATGATACAAAACAGAGCTACAAGATCCCATGTTACATTATGGGCTCAATAGCATTTGGTAAATGTTTAATGATCCCCCCCCCCTTTCCCTAAAAAGAAAAGAATAATTGCTCCTGACAGTATCTCTGAATATTTATTCAAAAGATAATATTTATGCAAAGAGGGTCCTGGAGTCTTTTCTCTTGAGATGACTTTGGTTCCCTTCAAGCAACATCATAAATCCACACTAAGATAATGCGTCACGTGCTAAGGTGCACTTTTTATTTTAAAAAGGCTTAAACACATTTAATTGACACTTTGTCCCCCTGAGTTGAATGGAATATTCTCCAGAGGAATCAGCATACATTAATAATATTCATCCGTCTTTGAGAAAATGAGCCTTTATTTAAGGGAGACGTGTAGGTTTCCGTTTACAGTATTGTCATTTCAAAATAATAATTTAGCAGTCTCTCTGATATAATTACATACTGTTTCACTAACACACACATACATTACATGTTGCCACATGAATATAAAATGAGCATACTGAATGAATGTGTGATTAACACAAGAATAATAGAAGTAATGAAATTTATTTTTGGGGGGGTAACATCCATAATCTACTTCTTTCTCTTTGTTCAAACACAAACGCTTCCGGCTTCAATTTCCACTCCCTCACTGGGAATAATGAGACAGTAAATTGAAGTGAGCAGTCCAGTCAAAGAAAGGAGGAAGGACAACTTTCAAATTCAGCTCGTACATATTCTGACCTTGATTTTTTTTTGTAGCATTATTTTTTTAAAAAAAAAGAAAGAAACTATGTGATGCAATCATAGTGATTCAAATGGAAATCAACAAGGTCATGGTCACAGCGGCATTGGCTTTACACTTCATTAAAAGACACTTCATCATTTGTTAGTGCTGTTTATATTGTGTGTGTGTGTGGGGGGGGGGAGTCATTAAACTAAATTGTGGGTTTTTCAATGAAAGGGAGAAAAATTACCATGTATATGAAGTTTTGCTGGCTCTCTGGCTAGCTGTCATTTTTTATGCTCAAAACAATTTCAAATATGTGTTCTATTTTGATTGCCTTAAACATGTGTGACAAAGCAGCATTGTGCAAGAAGAGTATAAGTTGAACTGAGCTTCAGGTACAGTACGTCTTATCTTATATCATGTCCGATCTGACCTCACTGTGCAAGTACGTTTAGGCAGAGAGTCTCCTGGATAAGGTTAGACTTGGTTGTCATGGTAACAGTTACGGCAACGGATGATTCATGATGTTAAGTCACTGCTGGTTTACATGACAAATGCTGAAATCCAACAAATGGGAGCTTGTTGACTCAAGTTCTTACACAAGAGAAATGTCCTGGCTGGTATTATGGGTTACTAATTATAAAGGATGGAGGGCTGGACGGACGGGCGGACTAGATATTTATCTACTATTGTCCCTTATAAAAGCCCTTGCACAACCCAGAGCAGTTTGAAGCCATTTTAACGGTCACATAATTACATGTTGTGGCTTTTACAGCGTGAAAATGACACAATTGAACTACTGTACAGCTTCATCAACAGTGCTCTTTTAGTGGTAAAATTGCACTAACAACATGACCTCATTGGCAGAGGTAATAAGGTCTCAACACACACACGCACACATGTATAAGTCCACCCCCCACCTTCCCACCACCCTCCATCCATCTATTCCCTCATGGTTAATTGAACAGAATAGTTCAGTGTGCAATTAATTATGATGTGCTGAGATGATGTATGGACCTGACAGGGCATTGTGGGTAATAATAATAGGGGGGCAATTTATTTACTGGGACTACTCACATCCAGAAAAAAATTAATACATTTTCACAAATTCAAATTATGGAAGAAAATAGGTACGGAATTGTGTCAGACTCATATGTGAGCAAGCCACTCGGGGATGTGGCTTGTGCGCATTATAACGCACACACACACGTGCGTGTGCACACACATAGACGAACAGAGACAAAGGGAATCGATGTTCTTGTGGGAAAATTGCAAATGTAAAACGGCAGAAATGAATCACGCTAATGACACAGCTGACACTTGTGCTCAATATTGTGATTTCAAATCCCCTGGAAAGATTGATTGCATGTAAGCTCTCCTTTATTTACTTGCTTCAAGACAATAAGAACTGACAGTGCTGGGGGATGAACAAATTATTCAAAAGGACTCACTATCATGTTAGCACAGCAACTGTTACAATGCATATAAATCTGTATGCGTTTGTAATTTTGCCTCTGCCCATCAAAGCACAATAGGGCCACGCCGGTTGCTAGCATCCTAGATTTAAGCATAGCTAGTCCTAGCAGCCACACCTTGCTGCTCATTTTTTTTTAGGTTCTTAAAATGATAATGTAATCAAAGGCGTTTCTTTAATCAAAGAGGTTCGAAGCTAGCTGAGATTGTAGCAATCGACATTCTTAGCGGGTGTGGCTTGCCAGGTTAGTCCCCGGCCTGGAAGCAGTGTGCTGACCACTAAGCTTAAACCTCGGGCGGCCAACTCAGTGCCCAACACCTCCGTTGAGGACTCAGACGACTGAGTTTTTACGATATTCTACGCGAGTACAATAAATATAAGCTCAATATCCTCGCAAAGGGCTATTCAGTTTGGGAGCAGAAAATCGGGTAGTGGCGCACTGCTAGTTTGTATGCAGTCAAAGTTGCTCTCCTCAGGCGTCGCTATCGTTTCTCCACTTAAGTGGCTCTTTGAAAAGTCCAATGAATTGAACGTAGCGGCAGATACGTCTGTCAATCAGAGTGGATGCTTACTGGCTTTCTAGTAGCGTACTTGGAGTAACCCTTTCTAAAAGAATGACATTGATAGCACGCGAGGGGCCGCTTTACTTTTACTTCTCATTGCGTAATGTTACCACGTCAACTTTACATTTTTCTTTTTGACTTGAATTCTACCTGGTTATGAAGGATATTGAAATAATCTGATCGTGGTGATCCATTAGCGTTGGAGCCACCATCTTGTTAATGAATCATTAATGGCCAATATAGGTAAGCGGATGTTGACTGACGAGTGTGATTAAGTAACATTCTTTGTCTTGTCTCGGTAAAAATATATAAGACGGAGTTATCATAAGTATCAACTGCTTATCAGGGGGCTAAGTGATATAATAAAATGACTTTCAACACCTCACTGCTGCTTTGTTCGGGCGACGTTAGAGCAAATGCCTTTTTTCAGCTCTGAACTCATTTCCCCAGCACTTCGGTCGGAGATTAATGGGCCTTGGCTTCCTCGATATTGTCCCCCTCTGATCACAGGAATGAAAAAAATAAAAGGTGCCTGAGATTGGGCTGGTCATCGGGTTAAACTGATACACTCACTGGACAGAGATTAGACGGCATGGGAATCAAAGCATTTGATGGATTCATGCAATATTCCAATTAACTGCTGCCTGAAAGGAGCGTGTGTAATGACGGCCAATTGTTCTGTTTGTCTGTGCGCGGTGCTTGACAAATGTATTAGACCAGCACCTGATGTCAGGGTTATGGCTGATGGAAATTAACAGCGTTGGTAATTACCAAAATGATCAAGGCCTGAATGGAATTTAAATTACTGTGACGATTATAAATGTGTTTAATAAATGATTCCGATTTTTGTAGGGGGAGGGTCATCATTCTTGAGAAGGGTGTGCATTTTAATGAAAATTAAAATTTTGGTGATCTCAAACACAATCCTCTGAGAAAAATAAAATCAACATAAGTTTCATCAATTAACACTCAAATTTGTTGGACACATCTATCATAACAGAATTCATGAAAACATCTGGAAGACTAGTGCCTGAAAATGGAAGTCATCCATGTTTGAAGCAGCCATTTTGTGTGAATTCTAGCATTTGTATTTTGGCAGACTTTTACCACGGAATTGGCCAAAATGAGCCGAAATTAGGCATACAAAACAGCTTTTTTTGACTCTCAGACAAAGTCACCAGTTTCACCTAATGACTCAAAATTGGGTGGACAGGCCTATCTTAACAGGATGATGAGTTAATTCCTCTTCAAAAACTGTAAATCTTCAACAACTCACTGCATAAGCACTATTGCATGTTTCATATGATCAGTGTTAATCAATTCCAAATTCAATAGCAACAGTGCACAATGAAGTTAATAAATCATATCCGCCTGACCGTAATTCACTCATCTTTTTTTTTTCCTGATTCTAAGGTCTCACAAAGACACGTATTGTATTTTCATGCTGTGGGATGAAAAGACAAAGCATACTTTCATCATTGGGTCCCATTTGACATCACTCTGGGAGGTTTTTCGATGCGGCACCAAGGACGGAACGAGGCCACTCATAGCGGAATAAAGATAGCTACGCATACATGCGGAAATAACAACCATGCTCACTGAGTATACTGTCATTTGCTATTCAGTCTTTGCCAAAAATGACTGGAAAGATTTTTTCGTACCAATTTTACATACTGCATTGTTTTACTGAATATTTACTATATGTTATTGTAGTTGCCATTTTTGTGATATTTACTGTAGTATTATGTAGCTTAAACAGCTAGCTATCGGCTAGGATCAAATGCTAACATAGAAAGTCCACGCTACTGTGGTTTCTTGTGGATATTTTGAGCTGATACAGCGGAGGAACACAAAGAAATGTGAATATTTTTTTTCCTCGTAGAATAGCTGAAGATCGTTTCCACAGGGGGAAAAAACGGAAAATAGGAATGTGCAGTATTCCCCCACTGTATCACTATACTAGTGACGACCAGGGTTCACTCTACTATTAATTGCCGCTTAAAGCCTCAGCATGAATTTATTCATATAGTCGTAATATCTTGTAGTCATCACTTGAGTCAAGTTGAGATGCAAAGTGAGAAATGGTGCATAAAAGATTTCATCAGTTTCTGCGATCCATGATGATGTACAATCAAGAGGCTTTAATAGCGTCATAATCATATTCATGATGGGGAGAGTAATTAGGTTGTGAAAGGGAGACAAATGTAATAAGAAGACTGATTTAGACGCTCTCGTCACCAACAGCTGCCGCCTGTAATCATGACGCCATGTTGGTGTGGGACATGCTGTTATTAGATTCCTGTCGTGATGAATGTTATTTATTGATGGTGTGAATGTTTTATTCTGAGGGTGTTTGTTGTTTCGCCAAAGATGTTTCAAGATGTTTATTTCTAATAAGCACGGTAAAAACACAACATAGCGATGAAGACTTTGAAGGTTTTGACCTTCTCCACCTGCGTTCCTCTGATTACAAATAGTGCAAGCTGCTCTTCCTTTCTCGATAGCAAAATTAAAAAGGAACTTATTTAAAACCCAACCTTGATATCAAAATCCTTGGTGCTGGTAGCAGATGTGTAAGCGTGCTGTGTATGTTTAGCATTACGGGTAGGAGTCATAAATCATTCAGCACTTTCTAAGCTCAGTGGGTTTGTTTGTTGACCCCTCAGCGCTAAGTTAAGACACTCAAACCGACCACGCCATCTTCAATATCATATTGTAAGTAAAACCTCGGTTATTTGTCACTCGGTATGACGCAAAGCTAAAGTTGTTCTTTAGTTGTGCCCAAGAACTTGAAAAAGGATGATGTAAAGGGGAATCAGCCGAGTATACTTTATTCCCAGAGTGAAGTGCTCATTCATTATGTAACACACAGCATTCATTTGAATTCAGACCACATATACATTCGATATACTATGTTTTCATATAAAGTGCTTCTTCATGCGGACAGGACTCTCATGTCACAGGGTTATAATCGCTTTGGAATTTTTATTATAGTTGTTTTTTTATTTTGTTTTGATTTATTTTCCTAACTACTGGTAGATAGCAGTCTGCACCCCCCACCTCCAAATAAAAATGTGTGCAAAACTACAAATTACAAAAAAATCAAAATGAATACAAAATTCTAAATTACATCACGGATATTGTGTAGTAGCTAAAACCGCAACAAAAATATTATTTTAAAAACAGCCATCCATTAATCAAATAGAAATAATGTTTAACAATCCACTGACATTGAAGCACATTTTGACTTCATACATGCTGCAAGTGCTGTTCAGGGCCATGTTTGCCAAGGTCTGACAACATCTTTTGAAAACCAGACCAAAAATATTTATTCTATTATAGTCCTGGATTAATTCCTTTTTTTTTATGTTTGCCTATTTACAGCATCTCTTAGCAATCCCGCTCAATTTCTTAGGGAATTGCCAATCCAAGTTCGTGTTGTTTATGTTATCAACTCCCCTTCCAATTTTGAAGCTGTCATTTCTTCAAAACATCACACATGTAAACAAATTTTTACCAAAACAATCCCATAAGCCCTCATGCCTCCCAAAGCAGAAGATTGGAAAAGATGCTTCGTGCAAACACATCCAAACAACATCTCTCCAGAGGCAAATTACACATTGCTTCTTTAATTGACTAGACTGGAGGGAGAAGAAGCTGTGTGAATTTAGAGAGAGCCGAGAGAATCAGTACTTCCTGAAAGAGGAGCTTCTCCTTTCTGCTCTTTTCACGCCACTTTGATAAAGGTGCCTGACATCATCTAGGCAGAGTGAAGCCCATTTGTAACCAGGTTACAGACTATCTCTCATCTGTAATTGAGAACATGCAGCTTGAGTCAGAAGTGTATCAACAATATAAAATGTTGTTAGCCTTCCATCAAGCCGACTCTGAGGAGAATTAATAGCTATGGTCTGAGAGAGAGCGAGGGTGGGGGAGTCTCAGACAGTGACGGTAAATGATGTTGCAACTATGGTTATTGCCAGTGCAAGAAAAAAGGTAATCGTATCTCACGTATGTTAATCGAGACATACAATTCTCTCATTTTCTTAAAAGAGTCAAAATACCCAAAAAAAATGTTAATTTGTGGCCATCTTGTTAGTAACTGTTCATGCAAGCGTTGGCCACTGGCGGTGCTAGAGGGTGGCCACAGGAGCACTGGCCACCCCTGAAATATGATTGGACCTCCTCCAATAACAGGAGGACAATTTGGTTCAGGCCAAATGATCGGGTATTTTCCTGCTTTTTTTTAGGAATTATTTTCAATACTTCCACCCTTATGGAACATATAATGACTCTTTATGAGCATTTTCTGAAAAATATTAGTTTGTTTTCTTGTGTCCCTGTGTCTTGTTTCCCGTGTACACCTGTGCTCAGTTGCTTGTTCCTTTGCGTTACTCAATCAGCCTCCTCCTACCATTTGCGTCTTGTCTAGGTCTTCCCTGTTGTCTTGTTAGCTGGTTTGTATTTAGTTCCTTGCTTTTTTTTTTAGACCTTGTTAATTGTCTTTATCACAGCTTGTCTGCTGTCCAAATCTTTTTTTTTCTTTTTTTTTTTTTGCCAGTGTTTGTTTCGATTTTCTGTTTGCCTGTTGTTTTGGATTCCTGTTGTTCAATCCACATGGCAGGAATTGTAAAAGTTGATTACTTAATGTACTGGAACACAATCAAAATTCAGAAAGTGTCCCGTGGGATACATAGAACAGTTTTGCATTTACCGCAATCTTTGGGTTTCTATAAAAAAAACATGTACCGTACAGTATGAAACGCACATGCTCGGTCGTCCATCTTGCTGTCATATTGTGAAACATGTTTTCTATTTCGGTTCACTTTGTTTTTGCAGGGAGGTTGAAATGAGATCCTGCCATGCTGTAAAGCTAAACAAATGGATTAGAATGCGCTGTACGAAATGTTGCGCGTGTGTGTGTGTGTGTGCGTGCGTGTGCACGTTTGCTGCAGGCACTCAGCACTTTGTTCTAATGGGAATTTCGCTCCAGTCTTGTTTGCCTGCGAGTGGTCTCGCTGCTTGTGTGTGCTCTAATTACAGACAAGATTAGGGGGGAAGGCAAATGAAAGCACCCGCAGCCACTCCTTTGTAATTGCCACAAGCAAATGTTTGTAATTATGAACAGATTGCTTCACTATTGACAATTAAAACAAGAGCGCAACTTATTTAACGACTGTCGGAAGGTGAGGGTGAAAAAAAAAAAAATCCCTTTCTGCATGAAAGTGTTTGTTGTTTTAGTTAGTTGATCTGTATTGTAGATGCAAAGAAGCAACATCAAGTAGTAGTAGCAGTAGTTATTTTTGTACAAATTGCATATAAATGCTCAAATGTTGGAAAAAAAATTTAACATGACAGAATTTGGGAAATTTGGGAAATTTTTCTTAAGAAAATATAGGATTCTGTCAAAAAGTAGGATTCTTCTATTTGAGTCTGTTCAACAATCTGAAGGTGAAATGTTTGATTCTGATGAGAAATGACGAATTAAAAAAATCAAATTTGTGAATTTAAAACAATTGGTGGAATGTTAAATGAGAGATAAAGAGGGAGAGATCATTTAATTTTAAGTGCAAATTTATATATGTGGGGGAAAAAATAGGGGCCCGGATGTTCTGAGCAAGAAGAACATTTCATCATCGGAAACACCGGCAATGTTTTTCCGCCCAACATGCTCTTTAGCATTCACGCAACAATAACAAGGTTGCCAGGATTACTGCAATTGTCCATTTTGTTTCTTGGTAAACGATACGCCAACGGCGTCGGTATTATTAGTTGCACAGCCATGACTATAATATCCCCCCCACCCCACCTGTTGCCCATGGCCATTTGATAGTGACACGCGATATCAAAGTGAGGTGGGTGACCATGTCGCTTTCCTACCTACTAATGAGCTGCATTATGGACAAGTGGCAGCAAGCTGCTATACATTTCAATCCAATGATGATGATAATGACGGTATAGTTAGGGCGGCCATTAAATCCTCACACTGGTCTACTGTTTATGTAAAGACTGTGCATACCTTTTTCAAGGATATGTCCCCTGTGTGTGGCCAATGTGAAGTAATTTGAATTTTAAAGTTATGCATCCTTTTTTTTGTCATTGGTCTTTTATTCACATTACACTCGCCATCAGCTCCCATTATCAAGCGTATTCATTATTACACTCATTTTCTTTTCTTTTTTTTTTTATTCATCTTGTGTGCAAGGTCTTTATGTCCTCATAAGTCGCTCTCGATGCCATAACAGATGGTGTTTCATTTTGTGGTCAAAGAGTGCCAGGAGTTGTGTTTGATTTTATTAGCGGCGAGATTTAGCACATACATGCTACATTACAACACAACACAAGTCCCATTTCTCATCTGCGGGAGAAAATGAAAGTGTGATGAAATGTAATATAGTCACCCTCGGGCACGACTGCAGGGACTGGGAATTGCGGCACAATAAATCTAATGGATATTACTACAACCCCTCCACCCCCACCCCCAACCCTACTAGGTCTATCCTTTATAATGGCGCAGTCTATGCCTAGGTTACCTTCTTTTATTCTCTGTAAAATGCATATGTTTTCACCCCCCCCCTTTCTGTCACTTAGTTTTCCCATCAGATTCGTTTTGCATGCGCCTAATGGATTTCAAGATGGGATCACTAAATGCGAGTCTGACTGCGTTTTAAAGAGCATGTCGTCGGAGGCATACATACACAAGTCATTACGGAAGCATGTGACCGTGACATGAAAAGCGATGGCGGGTTGTTTGTTATTCTAACAAAAGATGCAGTTACCAAGTTCTATTAATCCAGGATGTTGACAATTTTAGTTTTTTTTTTTGCAGTGATGCATATTGCTGTCAGGCAGAAACATCCTACGTTCAAATTCCATAATTTAATTTTTTTATAAATCTAAGCCCCTTCGTGGGCCCTTTATTTTATTATTATTAATATTATTTTATAAAATAATGACTAAGTGTTGAAAATGACGACATCTTAGTGGCTCAACAAGCATGCAATATTATTATATTGTTACGGCAAGAAAATAAGTATTAATCACATTTTGGAAAGAAAAAGAGGGGATGAGAAACTTCAGAGAAAAAAAACTTTAATTTATTTTTAATAAGGCGAATATTTCTGAAGGACAAACAGCACTATACAATCCTGCACAGGATGACAAGGAAATTACTAAACGGATGTTTCAGAGCTTATTTATAAAATTAAATGACATGTTGACTGAAAAAAAAAGAAACGTGGAATGACCTTGAACTATACAGAATGATAATGGTAAATAATATAAAATGATGTGAAATGATATTGACTACAATGAATGTGCCTCGCTCCATCTCCAACATCCATTCGTGACAGAATGCTTTTTCAAATGTGTCAATAGGAATGAATCTGTGCTTTTGCCAAAAGAAATTGAGATTCAGTGCACATAGAATTCATATGTGAACTATTCAAAGCCTTGTTTAAGGGCACAAATGTGAATAGCATAGATAGAAATAGAAAGAATAGTAAGAGGTGCTGTCTTAACAGATGGCGGAACACCTACACAGTGGCAGCAAATGCTTCTTGTTGCCTTGCGTATTTATAGCTCGCTCAACTTTACTTTCATTTGACTATTTACTGTTTTCTAGAGCGTTAAAACCAGTCTGCTGAAAAGTGATGCTTTCAGAGCTTCGTAGATTTTTGCAACCAAGCTAGTGATATATAAAGTTGCTTTCATTTTTTTTCCGCTCAATTTTCAATATTTCAGAATATTAGTTGTTGAAATATGACCTTATTATTCTTATTATTTATTTTATAGTCAGCGAAAAAAATAATAATACATAAAAATATAGACAATTTCTCTATATTATATCTATGTTTTTCTTATTACTTATTTTGTAGTCACAGGAAAAAAAAACACAAATTAATAATACATAAAAATATTTAACCTAATTCAAATAAAAAAAGTTAACCAAGAAAAAAATAAGACATTTCTTTTGAATTGTGGCTCAACAGAATTATGTATTAAAAAACAACAACAACAATGTACTCTTAGTTTTTGAAGCAAGTGCTGAGCGTACAGTTGTGAATGACGCCACCACCTCCTATTAATGCCGGATTAGGCCCAACACTGACTGTGAGCATTTGGGGCACCACTCCCACACCAGAGAATTGGAAAATGACTATGCCCCCTCCCCCTCCCCTCTCCAAAAAGGCCAGCACTTATCCTCAGTCTCTCCAATGCTCTATGCACTCATAGCACAAAACTTTTTTTTTTTCTTCGACAAGTGTCAAGCTTTTACCACACACGAAGGCCAAACTTTTTTTTTTGCTCATTTCCTCCAAATACGTTCATTCAAACAAACTCCAAGATCAAGTTCTCCTTTGGGGTTTTGGGATTTGTTTAAGCTAAATAAACCTGCACAGGAAGACAGCTTCAATATGTGCTTTTCATCTCATGGCAACAGGGAAGAGACAGAGAGAGGGAGGGAAGGGAAAATGGCTCATTTAAGTTCAGCTAATTAGAAATCCCTTCCACTCTTTTATACAAATGTTCTATTTAAGAATTGAGGAAATCAGCGGAATAACTTTCAATTAGGGGAGCTCTGCATAACAGAAAACACTTTAGGTTTTGTAAGAAGAAAAAGTTTGTTAGGGGTCCTGAACTTTTTGACATTTTCAATTTTTATGACAATCTTTACTGTGACTTGATATACTTCATAAAATCACTGCACATTATCTTGCAGTAAACTGTGAATTTATTCACGCTGCGTTTTATTTTTTGGTGCAATTCCACAAATTACGTTCGCTCGCCTCGTAAATTTAAAGGGATCGTTTATAGAATATTACAACTTGATTAGTAGCAAAAAATTACCACATTCAGATAAATTTCTTATTTTCATTATTTTACAAAAGGAAGACAGCAATTTCATTTCACAAGCTCATTTAAGACGAAGAACTAATTACAAATGATTTCTTTGATTAATGAAGAAACTCACTTCAGTTCATCTCAGCTCATCTCTAACTTGTGAAATGTAAAAAAATATATATATATATATATCAGATAATTAAAACACTTTCAAGGACATTCTTTAGGGGGGAACCATTTATTAAGTATTCATTAATATTAGTTAGAGTGAAGTGTGAAGCTAATTAAAAATTGGCGCAGACAGAATTGTGTGAGTGCCTGAGTCAACTGGAATGCTAATCATTGCTGAAAAAGCAAGAAGTAATGTAAGATTGTCATTTTCTGGAACTCATCCACTTGTGGAAGGATGAACAGATAAAATGAAAAATGAAAGAACAGATATATTATTTGTAATAAATAATTGGCAGTGCTACGCTTATACTGTTGAGCCAATCCACTCAGACCAGGCTGAGGTAAGACGGGGCTGGGGCTCCCTGTGAAGAGTCAGCACAACATTAGTCAGCTAAGGGGGCGGGTGGTGCAAGGGGGGGGATCAAAAACAGAATATGCATGCATTAAATTCAACACATTTGTTCCCATGGCAACCATTCAGTATGTCAGTCACTTGTCAAGCCGCATCAGGGCCGACAAAATCCATTGTCTGGGTCCTGGTGGGCAAGGTTACTCTAAGGAAGGGGGGGGGGGGTCGAGTCCCCCAAATCTTCCCCTAAACCCCCCCCCCCTAGCTAACATCCAGGTCATTCAGCATGCTGTTATTTTGCTTTAATTCAGATTTTTTTTCTTTTCTTCCCGTGCTAATCACACGACAAATGACCAGCTAAAAAGAAAGCAGCAGTGTGGTATCGAGGCGTGGTTCTTATTAGAATGGGGTTGGCGGGGGGGATTAGGGGGACCAAACACCTCAAAGATTTTCCTGCTTCACTTCATAGATGCAGTCCACCCTTGACGACTGGCTGTCAAGATCGGTTAAGCACACACAATGGCAGAAAGGGACATTTGACTTTTCTTTTCTTACTGTTCCCAAAACTCTCTGCATGATTGAAACCCCACATTGCGTTTTATTTTTCGCACCGATACTGCTCGGGACGTGAAGTATTGCAGAACGAACAGTTTGTTTGTTTGGCTGGAACAGACCCGATCTCCTTTAGTTTAACCAATGCACACTTCCTCCTCGGTGTTAATGATCAACCTCAACTTGTTCACTAGCTAAACATTCAAGTCAATGTTGTGCGGCGTGACGCAAACATTGATAAAGACTGACTCTTATCAATTGATTTTCTTGAGCATATTTTTTTCTTATTATCGTGGTGAGTTGAGTATGTTCAGGTGTAGGATGAGAGGCGAATCATCATTTCTGAGAAACTTTGCATTACTGCGGTGTTTGACTTTTAAGAAATAATGGACAAGAACATTGCATTGTGCCTTGAAAACGACATGCATGCTTGTCGGGTTAATGAGTAACATAATTTGTCACTTGTTTATCAGCAGATACCCTCATGGTTGCGATATTTCATTCTCAGAAGTGATTTCCTGTCTGCACAATAATGACTGGCTAAATTGCACCGGAGGGGGAGGGGTGTAAAGAATGTTTGTATCATATCCGCAAATTGCGTGACATGTCGGCTTTTGTGAAACAGACTCTGATCAAAAGGTGAGAATCTTCAGACAGACACAATGGGAGTGTGTGTGTGTGTGTCTGTGTGTGTTTGTGTGCGTGTGTGTGGCAAGAGCGACATCTGAAATATTACCAGCACCAATTTATCATTTTCACACCCGGATAATAGAAAGCAATCTTCCTACCGTCCGGGCTCACACCAAGAAATCATATTTCATGTAAGGAAAGACATGCTCTGCGGAATATCTAAAGTGCCAATCGCAGAGTGTAAACACTCCAAAGTCAAGAATGCCGACAAAATCGCGGCGGTGGATTGGGCAAAAGGGGGGGGGGGGGGGGTTGTATGTAGTGGATAGGCCTGACCCCGAGAAAATACATTTGTGTTGATGCAAACCACTTGACAGATAATATGACAACATAAAAAAACGCTTCAGTCAAGCAATATTACGGATGTCTGGTGTGAATTGCTCTCGTGAGGTCATGCCACAGCATCTCCATTGAGTTAGTTTTGGTCTTTCGGTGCCATTCAGTTGTCTTCTGCATCATAAAGGATTATTTTAATGCATTTGATCACGTCTCCTAACGACATTGTTCAATGCTAATGTAGCTTGTTTTTTTTTAAACAAAAAAACAAAATGTGAATGACATATTATGCCTTGATACTATTTTGTGAAAAAAAAAAAGGTTCATTTTTATTGTCATATTTTTTTATATTATGATATATATTTGTAAAAATACACAAAAAAATCTATTTATTTTCTAGCTATTTATATACACCAAAAAATTTACTATTTTGTGAAAAAATATGGTTCATTTTTAATGTCATATATATCTATATTACTATATAGTATTATATATTTGTAAAAATACACCAAATTTTTTTTCGAGCTCAAATTATCATCCTATATTATCATCAGTAACAATTAGCATCCCATTATACAAATTGAGTGGACTTAGTACTTTAGCTGTTTATATATCGCTGTAGGTGCTGCTGTTTTGACTCGTAACAGAGCTCTAATGAACTGTTTGTCTACATAAAAACAAATACGTTTGGTTACTACCCGTCTATTTGAGGGAGGAGTTTATTCATCCAAAGTGGACTGCACTACTATTTGAGGTAATAATACACTTTGTACTTTGTATTTGCACTTTGTATCAGCACTTTGTCACTGCTTATGTGCTATCAAGGTTCACATCTGAGCATGTTTTCTTTTCAATAGATACATTCCCTGGTCCCTCGGCGTCTCTCTATACGTATCTGCAGTCACTCTGTTTATGTTCTTATCCAATGCAGCAGACGACAGTGTGTTGTGATTGTGCTGCTGAAAGGGGAGAGAGATAGAGAGAAGGGGGGTGGGGGGGTTCTGGGTAGATCGAGGAAGAGGAGGAGGAGAGTACATGCCAGTGAGTGTCCCAACCCATTAGAACAAGGGATATTTCTGCTTGACTGAGCAATTCATTCTCTACATGTCACATTGAATTTTTTCCATTATAAAACACTGCTGCCTTTTCCACTCCAAAGGCAGATTGCCTGCACCTCTTTGGCCCACTGAAATATTGCCTCGCTCGCCCTCAAACCATCTTTTCTTGAGGCAAAAAAAAAAAACTTCAGAGAGGTGTTTGCAAACAGTTATGAGTCTATGCTCACTCTCGAGGTTGCACCTTATTAGGGTGAGACGCACATGCAAATAAGCACGTATGGAAAAAGTATTCAGATGTGCGTTTGCTTATGTTAATGCAGCAACCGCCGAGTGTGAAATTACTCTCGTGCAAGTACAAAAGCAAAGTATGACTGGGAAATAGAAAAACTTCATTTCCTTAAATAAAGCTCATCCTTTTAATATATGCCTTGCCCAAATGACTTCAAATTAGTTTCATATTCAAACAAAAAATGTGCTTTGGCGCCATCTTGGCATTTCACAAACTGAATTGCAGGGAAGCGGTTCGAGTAAGTCAAATCGTGAACCTCCGACGTGTATTACCCTGTGACTGACAGGTTGCTGGCTCCCTCCATCTTCCCAAAAGTCAACCGGAGAAAAGCTCTAGTTACTCACCATAGAAAATGGATGAATGGGAATGTGTGTGTGTGTGTGTAAGGGGGTGTCCAGAACTCCTAACAACTAAATTGATATATTTATCATGCACTTTATTGTCAGCGCACGGCGACATGCCATGTAAAGAGGACGAGCAAGTATTTAAGCTGAGCCGCTTGCATGGCGCTTCATCCTCACTCTGACACTTTCCCCAAAGCCCAACACAGGAGATCTGAGTTCACTCCGCGAGTCTCCCCGACAGCTCTGACAAGAGCTGCAACAGAGATTGATGTTGCCCGGATAGAAAATATAACAAGACCGGGGCAATTATGTGCCGTGTAGCAGTACGGCAAACTGCACTGGCTGCATTGTTATCGTTCTCAATATCTCCAAGGTGTGTTGTGGGGAGTAAATGGATTGTCCGCGAGAACATTTCATCCTGCTGCTCTTCAGCTTTGTTCAAACTCACTGCCATTTTTTTCTCCCCCTCTCTCCTCTCTTTTATACAACTGCATGTTATACAACTGGCATGCTGTTAGTTTAGACCCAGAACACGGCATTGCGTTTTCAATGCTCTGAACATGAAAGGCTAAGATAACCGAGGTGATGCAAGAGCTATTGTATTACGAAAGATGACGAAAGAGAAACTTCACTGCTAAACCGCTGTGTACAGTGTACGATTGCTTTTACCAGCACGGAGAAGCCAATCGTGTCATTCATGAAGGCTTAAAGGACACAGTCCAATCGAAGCGAGTTGAGAGTTTATCAGGGCACTAGCGGCTCTACACTAATGGAGCTTTCGGAGAGAGACGGCAAAGGGGTCGAGGCTCCTATTTGTCGACGCTCAGCCGTATCGAGCAATTCAATTCACAATATGAAGTAACTTGACCTTAAAATAACTTGAAATGAAAATAATTTATATGACATACTATCATCTTTTGAGGAAAAGTGCGAATTTGTGACTGAAATGTAGTCAGACGTTTAAGAGGTTGATGCGGTAGTGCTAGCTTCTGCGCTAATCTTACTGTGCTGTGCTAAAATCATTTATTTTCTCAAAAAAATCTATCCGATTGAATTTGTAAGAGTTAGTAGTAGTGAGAACTAGTTTAAAAAAAAAATCACCGTACTGTTTTTTTTTTTTCCTGACTTTGTAGTACATTCTGGAGCCCTGGTACCCTTAGCTTAGCATAGGCCAGCGCTAAAACAATTTATCTCCTCAAAAAATTCTATCCGATTAAATTTGTAAGAAGAGTTAGTAGTGGTGAGAACTAGTTAAAAAAAATTACGATACTGTAGTTTAATTTTTTTTTTCCTGATTTTGTGGTACATTCTGGAGCCCTGGTACCCTTAGCTTAGCAAGCTGCTTCCATAAGGCAAACCTTTATGCGCTTCCCGTTTCATTCTGGACTAGTAGTAGCTCATATCGTCATGGTAACCAAAGCTGTACTCGTCTTCAGTTAGTCATAGAGCAAGTGAGGTGAGCAGTGAGACAATACCAGCCTGGAAAAAAAAAGTGTCAATTATACAATAATTTTTGAGGCTTGGTGGTATTTTGGAAAAAAATTAAAAAATCACCCATATGTTAGATTCCTGGAAACTGTTTTAAATTGTGAAAAATAATGCATAGTAAGCCCCCTGAAAAGATTTGCATATATTCTGGCATAATTAAGCAGCAGAAATCAATTATATTAGAGAAATATTATCATCAGCACCATCAGCAATTTGTTTTGACTGGTTAAACGAGGTTGATTTAAATTACGCTACGTCGCCTTGATTCGGCTTCGGCTTACATTAGCAAATAAGTTTCACTTATTAGATGTCGGCATATTACTTTTCTCCCTGAATGATTGCGGTGGGGGGGGGGGGGGATGAGAGGCCGTGAGGAATTACAGCAGAGATCGAAATGAACTTTTTGCTGCAAATCAAAGATGTGTCACTCAAATGCTGACACCCTCTCTTATTAATTTATGAGCACGCAGATGAGCCCCGCTCTCTTCGCGATGGACATCTCATCTACGGCAGAAGAGTGGCACGTTTATATTCCGTCAGAGATGAGGTTACATTTAGTTTGACACCTTTGTTGACATTTAATTCAAAATACAACGTTCAAGAGGGCAAGGCTATTCTCTGAGCCGTTTTAATGTGTTTCAACATTCAGTCGTTGTGGGGAAAAAAAAGAAGAAAAAAGAGCTCCAATTTTATTGTGATAATGGAAAAGTAGACTGGAAAAGTGGATTTGGAATTGGTTTGCACATAATATCGGGCTGCTATAAAAATGAGATTTGCAGCCATGGGGGAAAACAAATCAAGCTCCTTTCTTCAGTTATTGGAGCATGGAAGCGAAAATGCAGTTATTTTAATGTAGCTGGGAAAAGTGCACTGTGTTCATAGTGTCTGTCTCGATACTCTGAGTCTGATGTGATTGCCGGCCAAGAAACACAATTGTCTGTAAATGTGCATTGACAAAATGTCTTCTTTTTTTTTGCCCACCGCCTGCCTATCTAAAACGTCTTTTATTGCCACACAAACAGAGAAACACAACAGATAAAAAGTGAGCACATTCAAAAATAACACAAGCTATTTCTTCATATCAGATATGGCGACTGTTTGAAGGACCCTGCAGGTTCTGCCTGTATCCATTTGTATGCATTGGGCCATATGTAGATTTCGATTTGTCTAAGGGGCGCGCTATTTCATTTCATGTTGAGTATTCAGTTGAGCTGGAGGGCATACATATGCATGAGGAGATCTCCCATGATATAAACGCGGGAATATGGCCGGCGACAGGCATTAGTGAGCCGGGCCACAGTGGATCAAATAGAATAACCTGTCTTTGATACTAGAGAGACGTCGGCGTCATTACTGTGATTACACAAAACGTATGCGGCATAAATAGGAGTCGTTAAAGCCGCTTTGCCGCCTTTTCTTATGCTGTAATGTACTGTGATGATTACATCACATGTACACACCTCTACAAAAGTAGTCCAATGGTGAGGCCAATTACTTTATTATGGACCGTTTTTGCATCGCTTACCAGTTTAACAATTTGTGAGTAAAAGTATTGAAACACTAGAATGTATGTCCGATATATGTGTTATAGAAACAATCACTAGTGCTGATTAACAAAACAGCATAAAAAACTTCAAACTGACTGGACACATTTCATCAGAAGCAGTGGCGGCGCTAGGATTTTTTCCTTGGGGGGGGGGGGCACGGGGTGGCCAATGATATCTCAGCAGGTTTTTAAAACAACCTGATAGGATTTAAAAATGATCACTTCATAATCTCAATCGTCTTAGGGTCCTCATTTTCAGTTATAGATGCAAGAAAAACAAATCCTTGTTTTCTCCTTGTCCTTTCTATTAAGTATACAAAGAAATGTTTTCCTGCAGAATAATTGACTCCTGTAGCTGAGAGCTATTAATCATCCCACATTGAAATTTCATTATTAAAAAGTCATTACAGCGCACCATTTAGAGTACGTACACAACCACAGGAGACGCATATCATGTTTCCTCGCGAGCCAACGTTTCTGCAATAACAGATGTACTGTCAAAATGTAAGCAAATTAATTTTTGGAGGCAATGGAATAAATATTTTACACATTGTGTGTCTGTGTGTGCGCGTGCATGTGCTTTTAATTTATGTTCCGAGTGTGAACTGCAGCTCGGAGGAGTCACTTTACACCGCTTTATAAATCAGCAAATCATTAAAATTTCACACAATTCTTTCCCCAACACCAAAACTGCCACGTGGAATAAAGACTCGCATCCAAGTATCTGTTCAACGTGATTTTTTTTTTATTTGATATCCTTATGAAAAGCAAACGACGGATGGTTCAAAACGGCTGCAGTTTGACAATGAAAAAAAAAAGCAGTATAAATCAGATGTAAGCACAAGTAATGGATTTATCACAGTGTGAAATATCACAACTTGAACTCCTTAAAAAACTCAAATTATTAAAAGGGAAAAGTGAAGCACGATTCCATCCTCTCCCGGGTTTTAAATTGAACGTCAATCAAAAGCTCTATCTTGGAATGGCTTAATAGGATATTGAAATGTCCTCCTTCCAGCACGCAAGACGAGCACTAATTAGTATGAATGGCGAACGCTAAGATGACTAACGTGACTGAGGACGGATATTTAATTGGGAGTAATGTAATGAAGTCTCCTGCACATTTGTCATTGTGCAGTCCTTGCTCCTTATTGGCCACCCAAGGCCAATGTGGAAATCATTTTACGGCAACACAACAAAATCCCTTTAGGAGCCTCTTTGGGTTTTGCATTCGGACTATATTTATACGTGGGGTGTAACCAATATGAAAAGCGGCAAGCAACCAGACATTGTTAAAAATACACACGGAACACTCCCCCAAAATGAAATATGGGATTTGAACTACAGTGTGACAAGTATATAGATATTCTGTTATTATGGAATATTTTGACCATGAAATGTCGCATACATTAAGATGACTGGGAACTGTTTTGAACCATAGTATGACGATATTCTGTTATTATGGAATATTTTGACCACAGACATCTGGGAACTGTAATGTTTTAAATAATAATAAATGAAAACAATATTTCCTTTAAAATAATTGGCCCTGGAAATCCCCTTTGTGAGAAACTACCTAAACCAGGGGTGTCAAACTCATTTTTGTCATGGGCCGCATATTTTCCTTCAAAGGGCCATTATGACAATGCCTTGTATTATATCCAGTATAGGCTACACAACAAACAGTTTTGAATAACTAGTTTTCAAATCAGGGTCTAGTAAAAACTGTTTAAATATTTAAAAAAAGATGAAAGCATTTCTAGCAATTTTTCTATTTTTCAGAAGTTGATGGACAATTTGTCTTTTCGGGCCACATAAAATGATTTGGCGGGCCATATCTGGCCCCCCAGGCCTTGGGTTTGACACATATGACCTAAACGGAGGGTTAACTTACATTTTCTGTATTGGTTTTAGGTGAGCTTTAGGTGAGCTTTTCATATTAATACTGAAAAGAAAAGCACTAACATTATTGGCTCGAAAAAAAGTCATTAAACTTCTTTATTACTGCAATATCTTCCGACATTAGAAATTGCCCCCTTGTGGATCGATTTGTTGCTTGGAGTGCAGTAAAAAGACCAGAATCCATTGCACAGGATTTTATATTAATAAAAGATACTTTGGAAAACCTCATACGTGATGAATTTCGTAAATGTTGCAATTGAAACAAAATACGTCGCGACAGTCAAATGAGACGTCACATTTCGTTTAAGAATTCAACAATCTCAAGAGATCTGAACTAACATAGAACCAGACATGGTATGTCCTCAACTTTTTTGACTTTTTTGTGGGAAAAATGTGACACAATATCGGCCCTTTTTCGTACTAGTCCAAATTTTAGCCCAACCCATATTGTTTAGCTTTCACCGTCATAAAAAGTCACGATAATCATGATTATTGTCTGCCGTGGTAAATACAACCATTGTCAAATTATTTTTTTTATTGTCTAAATTTGAAGAGCAGGCGTGTTGCACGGAATCAACAATCAACAACATTATTAAGATACTGAATTATTTTTGCATTTATTACTTTTGTGGGCCTAATCACGCTGCTCCGCTTTAAATGCAGGCGAGCAGGAGTCGGCAGATGATGATAATTTGTTTTCACGTCGTTTCGGCGATGCCAGGCCTCGGAGGAAATGACATATGGTGGAGACGCGTAACTTATCTTCGCTTTTTCCAAAAAGCAGAGGAGAGAAAAGGAAATTAATTCCACCGGCTGGTTGCACTGCTAAACAACAATAAAAAAACATGGAATAAGGTGTGAAAAATAAAAAAGATTGTGTCATGTAGCCAACACAACATCCAATAAGCAAGCACAGAGTTGAAGCTTGCTTATCTGATGTTTGCTGCGTGGGAGACGGCGTGGGATGTTTTATGTGTCACTTGAATGGGATTTGATTGGGTGGGCGTATCTGCATGTGTAGCACTGCTTGCTTCTGCGTACTGGTGCAGGGAAACGATATCAAACGAGAACATGTTTTGCATGTAGGCCAACATCAATGTGTCCGTAATTACAAAGCGCATTTCTTGGCGACACTTCCGGATTGTTGACCATCTCCCGAGCAAGGAGGTTGGAGAGCGTTCAAATGGGGATTATCTGCCTGGAGCACAGCAGCACACTGTACCACATTGATTACGCTCGCAGACGGTCGCAAACATGCCAACACACTCTGCGCTCACTTTCATTGGCTTCTCTGGCTTGTACAATATACTCAGAAAGGCAACAAAACTATGAGAGTGAGTTAATATTGCGCATGGATTCTGCTATTAGATGAAACAAAAAAATATAAAGACTCAAATCTTGATTGATTTGATTAGTTTTTGGTTTGATTACATTTATATTTGCAAAATAGGGCTGTCACTGACATTATTATTATTATTATTGTTATTATTATTATTATTATTATTATTATTATTATTATTATAGGCATTAAAAACAGTCAAACTGTTTGAAGAAACGCCCTGTTAACGTAATGTTAATTCTAATTAGCATTTTTGTTGTGGCGCTTTAACCCTTTAAGGCATGCTCATTGTTAAAATGTAAAATAAACTAACTTGAGCGATTCAAGTCACGCAACACCTCTCTCATTTTTTAAAATTGTTTTGCTTTTTTTTTTTTACATATTATATGTTATGTTCACAACCAAAAACATAAAAACGGTCTTGCAGTTATTGATTAAAGCATAATCCAAAGGTGTTTGGGGGCTACAGAAGTTGTTTTGATGGCCTAAAGAGTTTCTGAAGGGCTGAAATAAAAGTTTTGTGACTTTTATTTAGATTTGTTAGTCAAAGGAGAGCTGCGTCAACTCTGACACCGTGTTGAAAAAGGTGCTCTACATGTCAAAATAAGTGTGTTTTGACTTTGTTGAGCGTGGATGACAAGTAGAGTGGGTGCATCAACGCCATCAAGAATTTTGACACGGCTTGAAAAATTTGTAAAAAGCTCCACCAAAATCTTTCAGTCACACAGATACACAGGTCTCCCATATACTGTACAGTTGGATGGATTTCCAACAAAAGATTTGTTGTTTTGTATGTACAGACACTTTTGACATTTTGGAAACCAAACACAAACACAAAGCTTTGCTCATATGTCACAGTCAAGGCCGACGCCATTGATTTCCATGTTTATTCGCACCTCTTTTGCCCCCTGACAGAGCCAAATGTGACAACCTCACTGAAAGAGCCCTGTTTGAAAAACACCGCATAGTAGTAAATAGCAAGGTTGTAAATCCAGTTTATTTGACAAGAAGGAGCACTGAGTGAAGATGTCGTCCCCTACGTTAACTTCTCTCGCCAGCTGCCGACTGGTTGTGTTAAAAAGGAATACAAAGTACATTTTGTGTTTTATCACCTTCATCTCACATCAAATGTTGGATTACACTGCTGTTGAAAAGCGCTGACCTATTTATTAAAACGTGCAGGAACCAAAATTCTGTTACTCCTCAGAGGAGCAACCTATTTCTTAACACAATGTATTATTAATATTTGCAGAACTTTGTAGTTTAACCACTTGTATATGACTAGAAATATTGGCATGTGCGTAGCGATAAGTTGTTAGCATTAGCTGAAATGTAACCTAATTGTCAATGACTGACAATTAAAAAAAAAAAAACAAAGCAACAAAACTTGCAGCTAGATCTACACAAAGTTAACACTAAAAATGCAAATTGCGCAATATATACACGCGACATGACCTAAAAACTAGTTTCAACACATTCATGTCAGAAGTACAGTAAGTTACAGTAGTAGATAGCAGTGAATGTCACCTTGTGGAAGAAATGGGGCAACATTTTTGGTTCATGGAGACGTCTCGTGAATTGTGGGCAATTTGAGACTTGATTAAACAGTCATTTTTTGCATTGACATTCTGCCTGTTTTGTGGAGAAAGTGCGTTAATTGGCATGTCACCAATGGGAAGTGTACCAATCAAAATGCATTCACACATAATCAAATCTCACAAATTATTTTATCTCTGCTGTATGTCTGCAATATTCTAAGACATGAAATCCCAAGATTGATTATAAAGAGGAAAAAAAACATGAGCATCAAAGTAAACCTGCGTTTCATACAATTGGACCATACTTCCAGAGAACTACCCATATAGTAGTATATACCGTTTTTTCCCATGTATAATGCGCAAGATTTAACTAATTTATTGTCTTAAAATCTGGGGTGCGCATTATACATGGGTACAATTTTTTATTATTTTTTTTATCCGGATATCATACGGAGGCCGCCATTACAGATGCACTTTCTTCTCTGCGGTTCACTTCAAACACGCTCCATACGAACACAATGCTCTCGTATCAGACGCTTCCTCGATCACCTGCTCGTTTGCTGTCACAATGTACCCTACACAAATCCGAAACATTTCTTCGCTATTGAATTGCCAGCGCATGCGCACTGATACTGACCGGCAGAATAACATCCGGTTGTTCCCAAAGATGATCTTTTTTCTGAAATAATTTTACGTTTACGGACTTAAGTAGAAGGCAAAATTTGGGTGCGTATTATACATGGGTACAGGCTTTTTTCCAGCACCAACATGCCATTTTTAGGGTGTGTATTATACATGGGGGCGCATTATACATGGAAAAAAACGGTAGTGACAAATTGTGTTTTTTTTTTTTTTTTTCCACGTTAATCATCAATATGTGTTACCAGCCTTTTAGCATGGGCGTGTCTTGGTCTCCTGCGCACACTTTACCTTGTTTTCCTCTGGTTGTGTGCGTGCAGTCAATCTTTACCGATCACGCATCACTTCCACTCACCGCGTGTCCTATAATAATCTACTTTCCTCCGCTAAATTGCATCTACTCACGTGGAAATGTGTCGGAAGGACTAACTTTGAACTTTTAATGGGTGCACGTGAGAAGGAGCTGGAGAAGAAGTAGTAGGAAGGAGGTGGACCCGCGCTCACTTGAGCCTCGCTCACTCGCCCGCCCGTTCGCTCACTCGCTCCCTGCCGGTCTTTTGTATCCAGCAGCTGCGCGTACATGCTCGGCCACTGGCGCTCCATGAGGGGCACCTTCTTACAGATTTCCTGCAAGGATTCCTTGCGCGCAGAAGAGGGATAAACCAACTTCTACTTTGACTACTTTTACTGCAACTACTACTACCACCACCACCTCCACCACCAGGCTCCCCCGGTGCGCTTTGGATTGTAAAGCTGAGCACAGCACCCAGTACCCCGGTGCGCCACAGCCGCGCGACCCCCTCTCATCCTTTTGCCATGGATGTACGTTTTTACCCCAATGCCGGTGGAAATTCTATTCCTGGAGAACCAGCGAACCTGGATTTCTCCCACTGTTTGGGATACTACAACTTCAACAAGGTGAGGAGGGCTTATTTGGTGATGATAATCCTAACATCAGCGTGCATCTCTTGCAAACTGACTTCCAACATGTACAGTATTATTTTCCTGATCTTTATCTAACCTTATTGGATTGAAATCTACTCGGTTGATTCACTTATAAGCAAACTTTTTAACAGACTTTGGTGCAGCGTGTTAAAATCTTCCAAGATCAAACTTAATGACATCACGAATTAGGAACAAGCGCACAGGAGGCAATGACTTCTTATTGCTGAAGAAAATGGACCGTTAAGCCATAAACAAAAAAAATCTTCACTTGCAAATATTTTTAGGATCTAAAGACATAGTTTGGTCAACCTCAAATAATGCAAGATAAAATCCGATCAGTGCTGCAGTAGTTGCTGCAGTAAATAGTAGTATTATAGTTTTTCCCAGAAAATGTAAAATTATTTCTCATAAATAGTTTATGCATTTTCTACTCCAGGATGTTTTTCAAGATAATATAGTAGTATTTTGAAATAATTCAATATCGGGATTATCTTTTCCTATTCGACTGCTTTGCACAAGTTATGGTATCCCTTAAAAAAATCGTTAAAAAAAAAAAACAATGGTGGAACACAAGGCTATTACTGTTGCACTTTTTTTCTCCTCCTACCTCATAATTTTGACTTTTCTACTGTCTTATTATTGATTAGTGATTGACTGCAGACAGTTTGGACTTGAGTACAAAATTGTGTTGTAAGAACGGAACTCAGTAGTAAAATAAGAAACTAAACAGCATGTCAAATTGTATTAGTACTTAGGTGTGAAACTTTACTAAGCCACTACAGGTTTTGGCATTTTCAGTAAATGTCATGTTGCTTCTTGTTACGAGTACATCAACAGCCAAGTCGTGCACTCCAATTTCAAAACAAACCGAATTGTTAACAATCACATAACTGATTCTCATACCCATCCAAAACATAGATTTTAACCACCCTATCTCATCAGCTATGTTTCCAAATGCAAATTATAAGCGACCATGTGATGTTGTCCATTAACACGACTATTTCCAAGAATCACCTCACTGCCTGCTTGATAAGCATCTCCAGAGAGTTGTACTCTGTTCATTAGCCCCACAATGTTATGTAAGCCCCACATTTTTTTTCTCACAATATGTCAACATTGTAGCAGTGGTGATACATCATCACGATAAAAAATAATAATAATCCCACAACTGTTTTTGTTGTTGTCCAAACTATGCCCCTCCTCTGCCCCCAAGTTATCAGATTTATTTGGCCTCTCCAGCTACATTAAAAAAAAAAAGTTGCCGGCTTTGTCGCACTGTTTCATCATCTCCATTGCGACCAACTTGTCATATGTGCCCGATTTCATCATGTCATCAGCCCCTAGAGAACGCTTCTTTGATTTGGCTTGATACCTTCGTTGACTTCTAAATTCCTCAGGTCAAGTGTAATCGTCCGTAACAGTTAATTGCCGACAACGTTAAAAGAGTTATGATGGGAAGGGAGATGATGCATGGTGCTCTCGTTTGCATGCATCATTCAAACTCGCCCTCTGTTTATTTCTCACTTTGCCAAGCACTTGCAGTCAGTTGGTGTTATGCATCGCTCAATTAAATCTATTTATGCATCCTGACAGGATCTTGAGTAAAAGAACAAAAACATACTCAACACAGAAGCAGTTTTGGAGACATGGGAGGTTCTTTTTTTTAATTTTTTATTTAATGGACAGAAAAAGCCAAACGAGTGACACAGAAGTTAATTAGGTGCTCAAGTTATAATTAATAGAGATGAGATGGAGGAGGATCAAGCTACGACTTCACACAGATGAATAGTGATTCTGCAAAATGCTTTCAATTGAATGAGGGAATTTCATCATCCAGTCTATAAAAAAGCATGTAAGAGGAGAACATGAAACTCTAAAAAAGGAGGACTGGGCCAAGATTCATAACCAGAATGTCAAAAGTGTGAGACGTCTCATAAAATAAAATAAAAAGAAATATATATATTGATTGTTTTTTACCTCAGAAGTTCCATTCCACTCAGACTTTTTCTGACTTTTTGACATTATTACTTCACTGATTGGTTGTTAAGTTGCTGACTCAGCCTTGTGACTCACGTTTTTTATTTTATTGCAATTTTGGATTACATGAAGCAACACAAGGTTACAGTCAGTAACAGAGCTGCTTCCAATGTTTGGAGAAGCTTTAAATGAGCACACTGGAGTTTTATTTCCACGCATTCAATGTTTATTTGTTCGATTCCGTGTAATGCGCATGATGGGAGACAGCGAAGGTTATGCGGTTTACACATGTAAATCTTAGCACTGAACAGAAGACAAGGAGCTATTTGGGTTTGTCTGGCTTTTTGGTATTTGTAAAAACAGAATGTGATCAACCTAAATGCTTTCATGAAAAAGGGACCCAGTGTATCCCTCAGATTTATGACCATCTGGTCTGCCTCCCTCCTGTTTTTTCTTCCTTAATAATGTTTCAGATACAGTATCCATTTAGTGTGGGATTTCATTGCCTCCAGGCACAGAGAGATTGAAATTACCAACAGATGTTCTTGCAAACTCTTCACCTGCTCTAGCGCTAATACTCAAACCAACAGGAATTCCACCAGTACTAAAACATATGGAGAGACGTAAAACAACTTTTGTGTTTGAGAGGATGAAAGAACAAACATTAGCATAATAGAATAGTTGTTGCACTTGTAACATTTGAGGATACATGATGATAAATAAGAATGCATATGCTAACATTAGCTTACCTCGTTGCTGTGCATTCGATCTGGATACTGCACTTTGCTGGAACAGTCTTTTGTGTTGCTGTCCTTAGTATCGGAATAAAATTGACATACCGTTGTAAAATTTGAGTGTATTTGGCTAGATATGACAACTAATTGCATGTACTGTGCTCCTTTTACCTTACTAGCTAACATTTGAAATGCCGTTGCTAGAAATAACCAAATAATGTATGCTAACTTTAGCTTACCCTGTTCCTGCACAGCAGCTCTGGGCATTGAAAATGTCCACTCCAGCTACTCCACAAGGTGCAGCAACCCATTTTCTTGGTTCATTCAATCTCCTCTACAATAAAATTGCAGCTCCACAGTAATATTTAAGTACAGACAGTGATAAATGAGAACGAAAAAAACATAGCTTACCCTGTTGTAGGGCAGTATTACACTCCAGTCTCCACTTCACTGCAGCAGTCTGTTGTTTTTTTTCCTCCCCTTGAATAAAATCTGTCCTCCTATGCCAAGACGTCCTGCAGACCATTCTTCACCCCAATTGTTATTGTTGTTTATACCATGCCTCATTTTGAGTAATCTGCTCAATGCGGTATGCTACATATTACATTAATATGTTTGGTGGGCTCTTCTGGCTGCTAAATTAATCTATTTTATGTTCTTAGTAGCCTAGAACATTAAATGTGCAAATTGCACTTTTACAATTATGCATTTTTTTTTTTTTTTAAGCAACTAATGAGCATCTCGAGTCACTCATGTTTAAGCTGTGGAAAAAAAAAACAGTCAGTTGAAGGGTTGCAGCTGTAATTACCTGAGGCATTTACTGGGTCTGTAAAAAGAAACTGATCCTGACACTGAATAGTTGCAAAAGCTCTACCCCCCCTCCCCTTCCTTCCCTACTCTCATTGTGTCCTTTGTCCCGCCTTCTGCACAGTAAGCATGGAAGGGGTTAAAGCTTCGCCTGGTGGAGCTTCTGCATCCCTCTAGTGTACACAGCTGGTGCCATTTCATCACACACATTCTAAACATATCCAAACACAACCTAAACTGTGTGCCCAGGAAGCGTGTGTTTATGTGTGTGTACATGAGTATGTGTGTATGGATACGTGTGTGTGTGTGACCTCACAAGCTGTTTTTTCAAGGCCCACGGTTGACAGATAGGACTCCAGGGTACGTGTAAAATGTGTAATTGTACAAGACGTGAATAGTTGATGCTGTTTTTACTTTTTGGGGGGGGGGGGTACAGCCTTTTAATTGTAGGCTGTCAGAAACTGTAGTTTGCCAGATTTATTTAACACCCAATTTTCCCACTGAGATGAGAGAGGGTTTATTTTTAGTGCCTCGTCATCGCCGCAGTACTCTGAAGCTGAGAATTATGTTGACGACAGAGGCTTTGACACTGCTAACAGTCAAAGTGACCAATTTATTTTGTTAAATTAATTTGTTGATTTGCAGGATCACCTATTTTGATACATTTGATATTTTTTCCAGAAACATCGTAATCTTTGTACGCTTTCTAAAATATTGATTGAGTTGGAAAACACAACTCATGTTTTATAAGACATATTTGACAGAGGCGCCAAAAAAAAAAGAACAGGCATTGGAATAGTCCAACACACAAACCGCTCTTTAATTCTGACATTGTAGCTTGTTAAAAAAACACAACAACAACTCTCGTTTACTCAGCGTTCAGGGCGGAGCACGCATCTTTAAATCTGCTCTATCGCTTGTTAATCAAATTTATTTATCATCGTGTTGTCAACGGGGATAGCTTTGTGTTCTTTCGCATTTTGGCTCTGATTCGAGTAGTGGCATTGTTTTACTACAAATCAGCTGCCCACAAAAATGTGCGGGGTAGTGACTGACCCATTTGCAAATTGTTGTGGTCTTAAATTTGTCCGTCTGAGTCACAATGAAGTAATTGTCCATGTAAGTATTAAATTGGTATTGTCCATCATACAGGCATGGATGAACAAATTCTGTCTCTCCTCAATTAGTTCACATAAATGTAGTTTAAACAATAAATGGCCCTTGACAGATATTTTTAATTGTCTCTCGTGCTATTACTAAAAAATCTCAGCAAAACATTTGCAGAGTTCTTTGAGCATTTATTCTGTTTGCAAAAAAACTACAACATAGTTGTCGACAATTAAAGCCGGCGACCCTTAAAACGCGGCGAAGCACCCCGAGTTTAAAACCACCAAGTACATAATAACATGGTTCTTGTTTTTTCTCTCTCTCTCTCATTTCAAACACTTCCCTAAATCCAGATTTTAAAGGCCCTAAATGATGTTTGCACATGTTGACTCAGTGCTATTAGCGCCCAAGCCTCCGTGTGAACCTGCAGCTGTGCATTCAGTCCGCAGCTCATATTATATACCCCTTATCTCTCTGTTGTGTGCTTGTACAATGTAGATATGCACTTGTTAAGTCGGCAGCCATGGACACCACACTTTCCTGTCCCCACAATGCTTTCAACATTAAATTGCTGGATATATAAAAGGATTAAAGAAAGGCAAAATAAAATTTGAATTTATTAGCAACACCATTTCAGTCGGTGTATTACTTTCCCCAGATCATCAAATCACAAATACAAAAAAATAGTGGTAATTCCAAGTAACCTTAAAAGAAGCGCTACATTGCTCAGTTTTATTTATATGTTCTGTAAATGTTTAACGCTTGCTTTAAGAGTTGATTTACGATGATTTCGTAATCAGATGTGGCCATCAAACAAGGTCAAAACAAGTGCAGGTGTGTAGGACTTGAGATCCTGCTTCCAAAGGACCCTGTCCTGGTCTTATCACCTCAAAGTCTCTGGTTTGGTATCGGGCTCGCTGCATCTTAATTGTGAACAATACTCACTACCCAGCGACTTCTATCTCAAGTATTCCTCAATCGAGTCAGTCAATCACGAGTGTTGTCCCTTCAGTGGTTAGGACAAATCCATTTTTAAAGCTTTCCAGATGGGGCAGAACTTGGATGTTTCATAGCTCTAATATCCAATCCTCCTAATGGGCTCATGGGTCATGTTAAAACAGTTGTCTTTTCACTTGACATGTTTGATTTAAGATCTTCCCCCATTCCGCCCATGATAAATTCACTCCCCACATAATTCTCTCAGTTAGATTGCTCACATTCTTTTTAAATGTTTGTGCTGGTTATCTTCAATTGAGATGGTAAGCAAGATAGATGTGTAACATCATAAATATGGAATAGAATCGTTCCCTGTCAAAACTAGTTTGGAAAAAAATAGAAGCTATCTTTCCAGCAACAGGGTTAGAATTTCTTCCTTCTGGGCTGGTGGTGTGTTTTGCGTATGATTTATCTGCACAATACAATTAACCGCCAGTCCACTCCCCTCATACGACACATTCCCATAATGCATTGCGTTACTAGGCTGCACTCAAAAGGACCGACAAAAGCAGCAGGTGTGCAAATATCTCACGGAGCCATTGGGCAAAAAGCTTCAATATTAGCTTTACATAAAAATTGACTAATGGGTGCAGGGCAGAACACCAAGCTTTTTCTTCTTTTATTTTTTTTATCACAGCGATGAAACGATAGTGTGGCTTTTATTATGTTAATCGTGGAAGTGTAACCAGAAACAAAGACAGAAAGAACTACAGTCGAACTAACTAATGAGAAGACATTGTTGGGTAGGACAAATGTCCTGTAGGTTCTTTCTTGATCCCGATGCAAGTGGGTTATTGTAGTGAAAAATCCAAATAAATTATCGTACCAGTCAGAAGTGTCGCTTTCATTCAATTCGGCTAACAATCTCCTATTACACTGTCTATTGATGGATTATCATATCTTTGAGAGGTGTTTGGTCTACTGGTATGATTACCAAAGGAAAGTGCAGCGCGGCGGGCGGCCCAGTCCCTGAAACATCAACTAACATTTTGCTGAAAAGGGGCTCTATGAAATTCTTGATTCAACTTCTGATATTTTGGAGTGTTCACAGCATGTCCTGGTTGTTTTCTTTGGCTGCTCGAGTCGTCCATGAGGTGGAGTAGCAGATGAAGGCTTCGACATTGGCGGTGTATGCCCTTGATGGCATGACTGGTTTTTTTGGGGGGGGCTAACTGTCTTAATACCTGCACAGCCCGTAAAATTGTGCATTTGATGTTTTTTTTTTCCTGGCTGATAAACAAGGAGCGGGGCGGCTCGATCGCCCTGTTTGGAAAGCATTAGTGGCAGCTGATTACAACGTTAGGTCAAAGTTAGCCAAGGTTAACCGTCCATAATGAAACACTTTAAAAATAATGATACGCCGCATGGTTTTATGAAGGCCTGCTGCTGGCTGCTCCGCTCCACAGTGGTGACCTTCAGCAGCTCCAGCAGCTAATCGAAGCTAAGCGCTCCCTGTAGCACGGAGACTCCGTTTGCTTCTGGGAACTGACCGTCAGATGTGTTCTGGCCTGCTGTTGACCATCTTTTGTACGCTTCACCTTGAAGCTGGTCTTGATTCTTCCCAAACACATAGTTGTTTGAACAAAAGAATGTAACTTGTCTCAGCTGATCATCCTGAGAAAAGAGCTGAGAAACTACCCGGCACATCTGTTCGGGGATTAACAACAGAACTAAATTGGACGGAGGTAATCAGAAGCACATTGTGTTGCTAGAGTTATTCCAGGGAATGCAGCCTGTTAAAACAGTATTGAACACCTGGATTATATTACATTTTTTCCATATTCAGGACAGGCCTCCATCCACGATTTGTTGTAACGAGAGACAGATCCAACACTGTTAGCTTTGGCTACAGTGGTAAAACTAAACAGGCCTCTTGCAATAAATTGCGTTGTTAACTGTCATGGTACAGTATCGCTAAGTGTGGGAAAATAGCACTCGCAAAGAATAGCATCGTGACGATTCGGCATGAGAATACGTTAGTGATAATAAATCGTAGAAGATAATTTGGTATGTCACAATGTGATCATTTAGATCACCCAATTTGATTTAATGTTAGGTAAACGATAAATGAAGACAAGTTTTATTGTATCGTAATATCAACTTATTATTTACCTGGTGTATAATCGTATCTTGATTTTACGATAACATTACGATTATATTGTATTGCAGTACATTCTATGAAATGCACCACCGATGGATGGATGGATATAATTATTTAGTTTCATGCTACAGTTACTGGAAACACTTTTTTGGTTACATTCAGCCTAACACTTGCATGTTCAATAGCTTTTCACACATTTTGATTCCCCCCCCCCGAATTGACGGGAACTAATTAACAAATTAGAAAGAAAACGTCTCGGGCTCTTTCATTCATCAATGCAGCTCCCTCATAAGAGGCGAGCTTCAAGTAGAAACAACAAAGTAGTAAATCAAAGTGGTTTCCTTTGCCAAGTCGGAGCCCCTTGGGAGCTACCTTGGTGCTTAATTAAAATCCAGAAGGATCATGTTTTAAGTGTAGGTGAGCGAGCACGGAATTACAATGACAAATCACACCCCAGAGCACAAGTGCCTTATTTTATTCATTGCTTTCTTTGAAAAAAGCAGACACTTATTTCTTTTATGTTGCATGAATTCAATTTGATATGACAGGGAACCATTTTTAGAGCATCTTTCTAGAGAACATGCCAAAAAATAGGATTGACACACTGTATTAATCTCTTCATTATCCAAATAGGATTAGGATAGGAATTATTCAACATTATTAAGACCTCTCACTGCTTTGTTTATGGTATTATAGAATTGTTGTCTTAATGCTGTAATTCCATGTCAATATACTTTGATATATAGTCAAATAATTATTGGAAAGGATTTAAATTTTTTGATTAGCGTTGAAGCTTAAAGGCTGTTTTGGAATAACAGCACAGTTTAGTACTGTATCCTTGGAATTAAATATTTTTACTTCTTTTTTTTCTACCGTGAGGAGAAATAATTTAAAAAATCGTTGACCAAGACATCCTGAGAAGTTTGTCCAACCATATATTTTCAGTTCTACTTTAGTTCAGAGAGCATTTTCCTTATCATGGCTACATACCGCACTGGATGTCAGAGACCTTGGCAGCCATCCTGTGGGCTTTTCTTGTCCCTGATCTTTCACTTTGTATACATGACATCTCCAATGTGACACTAGCCTGTCTGGGGTTACAACACAGATACAGAAAAAATGGTATACAATATTGATCCATTCCCACAAAGAAAAAGATTAACTTTCCCGATGATTCTGGGTGACTCTACCCTTTGGCTGTTGGTAAATGAGTTGATGACAGCGGGGAAGCCTTTTCTAAGCCTTTCTGGCTGGGCGCCCCCTTGTTGAATTAACAGATTTCCTCATTGTTTTTACATCGATTAATCGGCTTAGTGCAGTTTGGCTCCCGAGGCTTCTTGACCATCAACCTAGCTGAAAGTGTCCACATTGCTTAAGGAAGGATTTAAAAAATTCTGTCGGAGGTGTAAATAAAAAGTGAAGTCCATAAAGAATGAGCTGGCTGACCTCATCTGTGTGAGCAGAGAAACTCTCCTTCTGGTCCAACAAATCGGGTCAAGGCTCAAGTACAGAAAATGTCAATGAGTCCCTTTCTTTTAAGGCGACTTGCAGTGGGGAAACAAGGGGGATGGGTAAAGGAGAGGGCACTAACAGGGGGCGTAGATGGAGGAGGAAATCAATACTGCCGGGGGGAGGGGGGGGGAGAAATAGACGTCCAACAGAACATACAAGGTTGTTTCAATGCGCTCTAATGGCAGAAGAACCAGAGCAATTTCTATAATGATGGTGGTGTTTGTGGGCGTGCAGCAAATGGTCTTCATTCATAATCACTAATTTAATTGTGCTCATTGTGTCAGTTGTGCGTGACAAGCTCAAGTCCGCAGGATTAATTACATGTTTGATCCAATCAATGGAGAAATCAATGGAGGAATAGTGGTTTACCACAAGCTTGTTAGTCTTGTGGTGTGTTCTAGCGTTCCGTTGTGTCATTTCCACTTCCACTTTTCAGTTTTATCTCTCAGGGTTACCGTCGCGACTCATTCGCTGCCAGCTCAGTACAAAGTGATGTTTGACGTCAATTCTCGTCAATGCCAGCCCAGCACAAACTAATACTTGACGTCTCTTCTCGTCAATGGCAGTGAAGTTAATATATACCCTGTAGGCCTTATTATTGCGCTTCAAAATATTACCAAGGGTTGAAAAGGGTACAAATTCCAAGTTATAAATGTGAAACTGTCGGAATACCAGCCTGAAAATGGTAATTATTATGGAATTATAATATGTGAAACTAAATGAAATCTGGAATTTGACGTAATATGGAGACTCGATTTAACATTGTTTGTCACTCAAATGTAGGTCAATGCTCATCAGATTAATACACTTCCACTACAAATAAATCTTCGACTTAATGCTTACTAGGAAGCTACTTCAACCAATTTAGTCCCAGCGCTATAAATAGCAATATAAAGGTCTCAAATAATCCCACTGTATCATCTAACTGACATTTCGCTGTTTTTCCATCATGCTGTAGGGTACGTTTTTCTTGCTCTTTCTGTCTTTAAAATGGCTCTCTCCTCCCAAATCACATTAGCTCGCAAGCTGCATGTGTAAGATCGCATGGCCATGTGAGAAACCTGAGATTTGGTGCAATAATGTGACTCTCACTAGGGAACTCTTGGACCCAAATCTCTGTATATTCCATATATCATAGCAGAGATGTAAGATTTTCTGATTTAATATAAAAATATTCCTTTTACAATCAGGTATTTTGTTTTGTTTGAAGGTATTCAAAGGGAAACAATGAAACGACATTTGAGCGTTTATCAGATTTGACTAATAATGTCTCGAGTTGCTGTCAGTCTCACAGACGAATGCAAAATAGTCCACCAAGGAGAAAATGCTTGAAAAAGCTAATTGCCTCTAAAAGCCCACTCAGCCATTCTGCGACTGCTGCATGTTCACAGATGTCTTTTCCAGCTTTTTTTTTTTTCTTTTTTATTCAACGAAACTCGGCAATAACATTAAGTGAGATGGAACTGTATGAAAACATTGAAACATTTTTAAACACAACAAAGTATATTTTGACTTTAGAAATAGTTGACAAAGGACATTTTCAGAAAAACACATTTGTGACCATCTTTGAATTACAACAGTAATTAGAAAACATTTGGAATGTTATCAACTTGTTACTAACTGGAAACATGCGGCGATTACTTTTTCCAACCAGTTGCAGGAAAAGTTGTGTCACACAATCTGCATTTCGTACATTCTCACAGCTTTCGTTTTAATTTTACCCGGCTGTTGCCGTTTATTCCCTGCCAACTTGTTGATTGTCACTTTTTGGAAGACACATTTCTGGAGAGCGGCCCGAGAGTATTTGCAGTGCCGGACCTCTGTCGGGGAGTGCCAAGCAACACAGCCACAAATTGGAATGTGGCGCAGCTCTGGGAACGTTGCCAGGATTTAAATTAGACAATAACCTCTGCTCTCTCCATATTGCTTCTCTTTTCCAGCTGCAGGCCCGGGCAATTTGTTTAATACAGTCGAGCTCGGCGCTATATAATGGACTGATATACGAGTCGTCGCTCAGCAGTTTGTGTGTTTCAGATTTATAGAGATTGAACAACTGGTCGTGCTTAGTATATGTTTGCTGCAGGTTTATGCTATGAATACCAGTGAGGACAAAAGCGGCACTGGGGATTTGTCTCACTAAAGGAAAAAGAAACAGATGAGAATGGAATGCTTTTATTGATATTCTGTACCCCCCCCCCCCTCCCTTAATGATACTCCGACGCATTCAAAACAAACACAGCAACCCACGTCATAGAAAAACTAGTTGAACTGCGACTTCCAAATGAGCATGTACTAAAAATAGGTTGACGAAATTCTGCTTCCTTACTACTTCCCGCGTTGCAGGCTTTGAAAAAAGTGACTTATTTCACGTTCCATACGGTTGTTGGAAAAGATATATTTGCCAATAATAGCACTGCAGGGTGAGACCCACGTGTGAGAGTGTTCCTTCAGTAATTGGACGGGTTTTTTTATTTCGTAACTTGCTGCTCAGTCAAGCAGGAGAAATAAAACCAGAGTCACCATTAGTACCACTACAAAATATGATTATACAATTATACACGGATATTTGCTAGCCACAGCGCTACGATGCTAGATGGCTAAAGCTGTCTTTTTTATACTGACACAAGACAACAATGATATCAAGGCCGTGTCGTGAAAATCGTGACATCCCGACTAATTAGTTGTCCCGTGTTTGGTAGTGAGCTCCACTCAAACGCAGCAAAATGAGCTTAGTCCCAAATACATTGAGAGCATCTTGGAGTTTGTTCAAAGCCTCTAGGAACAAACAGTGTGAAGACGACGTGGGGGCTCAAGCTGAGACAACAAGAGCCCACCATCAGGCCTCTCATGACACCGCCACTCCAGCTTCAGTCTTCATGCGCTAGCACCAGCCATTGTGACAAGACTACACCATATTTCTGAGGCCCTCTTCATCTCCTAAGCTTCTTTTGTGGCCGTCAGCCAATGGCCGCTCACCCCGCAAGATCAAAGATGGCGCCCCATTTGGCTGGTTGCTTTCTTGTAGGACGATGGTCGCATCTCAAGGACGGGAAGCAACACGGAACAAAAGCGAGGTTGGATGTTGACCTGTACTACCGCGGTGTTGACATACTGTGCTCAAACAAAAAACAAATGATGCGAGTTAATTAGTCAGCCATGACAGTGGAACCTTGTTAGGTCAAGCCATTGGGAATTTAACTTGCCTTTCAAGTTCCCCAAAACTTGGCGTTTGTCGACTGAATATAAATTCATCCTTAAGGAATAAAACAATACCATGCCTTCAACTGTTAGTTGATCCTAAAGAAGAATAAAGGCACGGGAATCTCCATCTTGACTTTGATGTGTCGAAGGAGTGGATTTCATTGACACCTAGACTCCAAGTAGATTTACAGCGGGAGTTTAAACTGCGCCTCTAGGCTGCGTTGACGCTCGCTCGCCGAGATAATCAGTGAGGCCAGAACTGAACTGAACCGCTCCGACTCCAAGCCCAACCACTGAGATGACATTCAGCGGTACTCGAAACAAACTTCCCCTCAGCGCTGCCCTTTCTTGAGGACTGTCCGTCCTAATAGTGGAAGACAGTGCTGGGCCGGGGGAGTAATGATTTTAGCTTTAAACTGAATTAACTATTGATTCAGCAGCAGCCCACTGTGTGGACGTGCTGTTCTGTACTCTTGCTTTTCCAAAACGTAGCCCTCCCCACATATGACGGGATACATCCATATATGTCAGCTCAGCATCGTATTTGCTAGCCTGCTGGGCGTGAACGGGCCCTGTGAGGGTTACAGTAGCAGCTGCCCACTGTTTATGCTGAATGAGTTTATAGATGAGCACAGATTTTGGAGATCTGGTAGTGTATCCCGCCAGGATTCTTTTTTTTTTTTAATGGATTGCTGTTTTATTTGGAACATGTTCTGAAATCCACGGTTCCATCAAGCGGGTTGTATCAGTTAAATCCGGCAGTTTGTTGGCGGGATTGAGATCGCTACATTGCCGACGTAAATAACGTATCACATTAGCATCTTTCAAATAATAGTTCTCCCTCCTTATTCTTATTAGATTATGAGTGAACCCCATTTATTGGTGGTTGGCTATTCACAAATTCACCTCATCATTAATAGATTTTTTTGCATGTTTGAGAATTTGCGTCTCGCAGTTGGCATTTTTTGTATTTAACTTTAACTTAGTTTCCAAATCATGAAGCTGTTTGTCTCTTTTGTAATGTTGCACGAAATGTGAAAAACAATTTTGGAGTGCTCCACCCTTAGTATTAAACTTTTTAAAAAAGTGAGCACAGTAAATTTGGAAAAGGCGAGTATAAACTTGCACAACAGTAATACAGTTTGTTCTTACTTTGGCTCGTTAAAGAAATAGAAAATAAAAGTAGCGTTTCAGAGTTTTTCTAAATCCGAGTCAGTGACATTGTTGGCCGAGCTCTAAAGGAAATTGAAAGAAATAACGGAGTGTGTGTGTTGTACTGCAGAACATATTAGCATAAGTGTCATGTTCCGGAGGTCTTGGCTTGACTGTAAAATGGCTTGTCAGCAGTTTATGTAATGATGGAAATAAGGGGGTTGAATTAGTTTAGTCCTTTTCGATTAGCTAAACTGTTATGACTGCTTGATTGTACCCTTGGAAAACTGCTAAAGCTAATGAAAAAAGTGGTAAGAAGCCCTGCCATGTGTTCACAGACCTCCATTGTCGACAAGGCAATATTTGATATTCAGATGATGCCAACGCATGCAGACATTGATGGTCCTCAGCTACGGAGTTTAGCGTTCAACGCTCATGTTTGCTGATGTGTGGTTACTCCATCAGATTGAGGGTGAAGTGGGGGTCATATGGATGCAATATTGTGTTCACCCTAAAGGTCGAAATAATTTTGTGCAGGATAATAGCTGCAAAATGCCTTATTTCCCAGCGGACATTGGTTCTTTCACACAAATATTCCTGCACTGGGATTTAAAGAATAGGTGCGAAAACATCTCTCAATTGAGACAGACAAAAGAAAATATACTTGTATTCATGCTGGGTTTAAATAGACAGTGGTGTCCATTTAAATTGAGCTCAGCATCTGTCTGTAGCCCTTAATATCTCCTCTCTTATTGAAGAAGAGGAATATAAACACGGTGTGGCTTTCTCTTTATGCCGCTACATTTCATCAAGCGCATGTGCCGTAAGCCACCGTTTTTCCATTAAAACTGTAATGCATTTTTATTGAATGCACAAATCGTCGTTGCCTCTTGACATTTCAGCTGAATGCGTTTTAAGAGTGCCAATGTAAAATAAATTGACTTTCCTCTGCGTTTCACTCACAGGAACGACAAAGAACAAGGTAGTTGAACAAGAAATAGAAGAAGCTGACTCGAATCTTCTATGTTTTTGGAAGATCTTCTTGTCATTTTTTATCGTGGAAGACGACCCAGACAAGTTATTTAAGCTCTCAACACTACCAGTTGGCCCTCTGTTTGGGTCTGGCAATTGCACAAGCCTCAGGTTGTTCACAATCGCAGTCAGTTACTCGGCCCATTCACACACACACATACGTATATATATATATATATATATATATATATATATATATATATATATATATATATATATATATATAGTAATTGCCAAAGTAAGTTGGGCAAAAAAAACAGCACTTGAGCTTCATAACGCGTTCCATTCTACATACATAGAGACGCACATTCATCCGTCTCATCATTTTTAATTACAGAGCCTACATTGTCTGCGCTGACCCATTTTACCGTCAGCTGCGCAGCCCCTCCAATCACACTTAATTTCATCTGGCATTGGACTCCAAGAACAGTAAGGACCTCCTCCTCTTTGGGAAAAAAAATGAATCGGGAACGACACGCCCGATCTCCACCGAGGCCTTTGGGCCCCCCTCGGCTTGGAGACACGAAACAGCTTTTAGCGGCAAAGATTGATACAGGTGGCAGGGGATGTTTTCTCAAGATGTTCATTGAGGAGATTAGTAAATACACTTAAAGAGCCCCTTTAAAAACCAATAAAAACACAGAGCTCCACGGGGATGTCACACAGCTAATTATCACTTTGACGATCCCGATCAATGTCCGCGCTTTCGCTGCGCAACTCAACAGTCTGGACGTTTGTGTTTATGACAAGTGGCTTACTGATGTATAAACTCTTGCGTGCTCATGAAGTTGTCATCCTCATTAGCTGCTCATGTGTGATGTTTGGGATGTCACCTCAGAATGTGCATGGAATAGGCATCTACAGTTCTCGGAGGAGAGTCATTTCGCTCTCTACAGACTGTTTGAAAAGATCTTATGATCTCAGAACATGGAAAATTGTAAGGACAAATTGGTCCCTCCATTCCTTGTCAATGTTGCATAAATATGCTCCTCAAATGTGTATCGTTGACATCTCTGAGACTCTGTGGAAGTAACAGAGCAACACTTTCCATCTTTTGAGTTAATTACCAACTTGCTAAGCGAGGTCGCGTCTTACGTGCGACACTCCTGGTTGAAAACAGGTTCAGCAGGACATCGTTAGGTGTGATGGCACCAGAGGCTACGAACCACCTGCTCTGACAACCTCTTCTCGTTGATGCGGAACACTGTTAACATGGCTCCCCCACGCCACCCTCCGCTCACTCTCTCTCTCTCCCTCCAGGGCGCAGACTAATTAATGGATACCATTCCTAGTTGATTAGCCCAAGTCCTTTCGGTAATTACATTCGCATACTAACCACTCGGAATAAAAGGAGATGGTGGAGAAAAAAAATGGACACAAAAGGCTGGGAAATATATGAATGCACTTCATGCATTGGCTCTGATCTTAATTTGTTTCACTATTGTTTGGCCCTGGCAAAGATAAGATGTTTTATTTCTTCTTCTTCTCATCAACTGGAGTTCCTGGTGACTTTTTTCCACACACACACACAAAGAATGATAAAACGTAAGAAGTTTAACGAAGACCCCGCGATTCTTACTATACCATCCCCCAAGCCAACCCGAGTCTTGCGTGGGTCGAGCCTACTCCACACAGAGCTTCATTGTGCTGCCTGACCCAGCTGCTAGCCCATAATTCTTCATTCTACGTCCTATTGTTCCGACCTTTCACCACGCTTGTGTCCCTAAAGAAAGGAAGTGGCTGCCACTTTTCCAGCAGGAGATGCACGGGTCAGGAAGGGGGTTTCAGAGGTTGTGAAAACATTTCTTTGCAAAGTGTCCATTTTAGTAGCTGAAACTAGCATGTGGCATTTACAGCCTTCATGACTTTAATACAGGAAGTCCTATGGTTGTCCATTACAAATAATGAGACCTTTACCAACTAATATTAGGTTTGTTAATTGGTTAGCGATAAAAACTATTCTGACTTTACGCCAACTATTGAAGGTAATGCATGGCTTGTGAGAGACTGCCAAAACTCACATTAACTCGCTCTGATTACCCCGTGTCAACCCCCCCCCTCCCCCCAACCTCTTGTGGTATCACTACTCGCCCACAGGTTGTGTGAAGTTAATAAGCCGCTAGTGCATCTTGATACTTGTCTTTGTCATGCAAACACACTTAATTGTCATCCCCGAAGCCGCTGAATAGACAGAGAAGCGTCTCATTACTTTCCACTTTGAATCAACCCGGGCCTCTCCGAGCGACACGCTCATCGGGGGCCAAAGTAGTGGCGTGGTCTCGTGCAAGCGGTAAAAATAACAAAAAAAAAAACGTTTTAAGGGCGCTGTGTAAACGTTGGCCGGTGAGTGATAGCTGTCCACAATGAACAGAGCAGCAAGTTGATGGTGTTTTTGTCGTTTCTTTTTCCCCTTTCAGTTCCAGAACAACAACAACTACATGAATATGTCAGAAGCGAATGGCGCCCTGCTGACTGCTAGTGATGTGAGTATACATGACTTTGAGCAATAACTCTAATACATTGTTAGACCATTTCATTTTGAGGAGATAGTATCGTATATCTGTGTATAGTCTCGAGACAATGCAGGAATAGTGTACTCGGGCCCATTTTAAGAACAAGGGCAATGAGAAGAGTTGTGAGGACTGTATAGGATTCAAGTTGATGAGCCACACTATAAAATGACAGAAATGGAGGCAAGAATCAGAAAATAAGTATTTGTGAGCTTAATTGTGGTTTCTTGTCTCGGAAGACCACCACAGAATTATTATTTGCCTTGTTAGAGCTAGCAAAAGCTCATTACAGGATACCCAAAGAGCCCTCGTGATACTGCATGAAGAGGTCTGGGGCAGCAGGAAAGTGTTTTGGAATAGTCCAGAACATGTATGAGTGCAGTAGGACAGCAGTTAGGTGTGATAGGTGGAGGTGGGACAGCATCAGGGATTAAATCTGAGCCCCTTCCTTTTTGCAATAGGGATACAATCTTAGTTGTTTCAAATATAGTCCAATTCATTGATATTCAAAATGAAGTCTGCTCAGAGGAACAAAAATAAAGTTAGATATTTAGTCATCTTCAGATATTCACCCTTTTTTTCCCTTGGGTTTATTGTGGTGGTCTTTAAAAAAGGCACTATGGGCAAAAGAAAAAGCATAACCGACCTTTGGAGTTCATCCTCCAGATGTTCAATGAGCCAAACTCTCAAGAGATTTGATGGTACTTCAATCTCTATTTTTCTCTGTGACTTTCAGATTTGTCCTGATCATATTTTGACTTTATTTGGAAACTAATTTCCTTTTGGTTGCATGCTGAAGTGTCTATAAAACTGAAAAAAATGTGTTGTTTAAGAAGGGGGAACATAGCTTCCCTTCCTTGGTAATCCTTCAGCATAATTTCCATTCAGTTCATTCTTTTCATTGGCCCCATTCCATGAATAATAGAGCTCTTTTTCATTTCTTTGTGTCACATAATTCACCACTTCTAAGCATCAATTCCAATAAGCCCAATACACCATGAAGCCCTCTCTGCTTTTCATATGGATGAATTCCTCTTACTCCATTCTGCTCTGTTATTTTTATGACCTGAAACGTTTCAGCCCAGAGAGAGACCCAGAGACAACACAGGTAGCTTAGTGCTGACATCTTGCGTTGTCTGCTGCTGACGTCCAAGAAGGGGACGTTGATGCAATGTGACTGCACTCGGTTAGAGATGCTCTGATATACTGGAAATAATGACAATGCCTGCTTTGCTTCTCAAAGACAAAGTTAAAAGAAGTTCTGTAGTTCTCCCTGCTGATAGAAACAGAAATTCAGCTTCTAGCTTATTTTTTTTCCTCCCATATTTACGTTATACAGACCTCAAAGGCATATAATCTAAAGAATTGACAGGTTTTATCTGTACCATAAGAGGAGACTTACTGGCCGTGATCGCATAATCATCCACTTCGGGAAAAGGAGGTGGGAAGGGGCGAGTTTTGTAAATCGTGGATACTCCTTGAGTTATAGAACAAAAGAAAAAAACAGCCAAACTCATTTGCACTTTATCAAAAGGAACAACTGTTTCCAGTGTTTGGGCACAGATGGTACTGCTTCTCGCTAAGGAGGACACAGAGAAAGAGATAGAGGATAAGAAGCATGAAGGCTTCATTGTCGGGATTCTTCAAGCCACTCATCAATTCAGTGTACATGTCAAAGTAGGAATTAATTTGAGATGTAGTATTTCCTCAAATATTGGACAAGGGTATTTATTTACACTAATTTGTTGCCTAGGTGTTACAAATTAAGTCAATTGGAAGTGGAGGGTTTTTTTTTGTATTTTGTTCACAGCTTTTATGTTTTAAAGACAAGGGAGCAAAGGCACAATAAACCCCCCCCCCCCGAAATTGCCGCAATTAAGCAACAAAGAAAGAAATTTAGTGTGTGATCAGCATGTGTGCTCCTCCTCCACTAAATTTATAAGGAATGAGTGGAAGATGTTCAGTTTATAAAATCCCTTTTCATACGGCGCAACCCAATCAATTCCGACTCAGGGACATTAAATGCTGCTGTTTTGGTTAACAACATCGATCAAACAGGTTGATTCTTTCAGGTCTGTGTGTGAATGATAAGGCTTTTTTCTTTCCTGATGGAAAATGGGAGGTGATTATTGGAGGTACAGGCAATCATGTTTTCCATCCCAGCGTGATTGCTTACTTGTGTTGCATTTATTTGGCGTGGCGTTTTGATGGCCGGTGTATCATTTACCTGATGCACTTAGAGGATGAGATAAGATGACCTGGTTGTGCCTCCTAAAGCATACATCCTTACTGGCAAAAACGTTGACTGCAATCCAGTAAGATTCCACGTCGATGTATCACTTTACTTAGTCAATCACATTAGAGACATCTAATGAACTATAAATATGTAGAAATGGACTACAAATTTGAAATAATGTTGATTAGGGCTTACAGTGGGTGATGTTGTCATTTGAGCAGTTGCACTCTGGCTGTCTGCTGATTTGAAACTGGATCCTTAATCCTGCCTGCCATTGATTCGCAGGCCGGCTACATTCAGTAATTACATGCTGCTGCCTTCAACATGTCTTGGTTATTGCATCTGTGAATCACATTAGTACATTTATTGAAGGGCTGGGAGTACTGCCTGAAAAGCTTTTTGTTCTCTCTCCCTGAAAGAGCAGCCTGATGGGACTCGGATAAAAAAATAAATAAAAAATCCCAACAACAAAGCCATGCAGGAGAAAATACACTGATAACAATTCAACCTTGTTTGTTATGTTTGTTTCTGTGAGCAGTGTTGTAATCTTTTTGCTTTTGTGCATTATATATGGACCAATCAAAGGGTAGGGTCAGTGAGGTGTCAAGGAAATAGTTCATAAATTCTAAAGCTGATACTGTACAAGGTCAAAACAGGGAATAAATTATTCAACAAACAAAACAGTCTGCTAACCCGAGATGTAATATTCTACTTTTTTTAACAGTAGAGCCAATTGCTTTATTTTTGCTGCCGCCCCCCACAAAAAAACATTTGGATTAAAACCTATGAATATGAGAGAAGAAATCAACAATTTTAGGACATTGAACAAGTCAATCCTCAGAATTAAACCCTAAATAGGATGCAGTTTACCTGCTAAATAGGAAACCAAATGGACTAACACCCAATACAAACAAGCTAATGATTTACTAAACTAAATGTACTTGTTTATTTAAAACCAGATGTAAATACCTGGAAATGAAGATTTCTTATTATTTATTTATTTATTTATTTTTTTTGGATGTTCATCTGGTCTTATTTTTATGAACTATATTTCTGCATAGAATTTCTTCACGTCCGCGAGTGCTAATGCTAGGCTAATCACCCATAATGGCAGCCAACGTTGCCCACTCGTTAACATGAACATGTACTTCCATCCCGTGCCAGCAGTTCTTTTGGCACTTTCTCAACCGTTTGAATGCATTCACAAACGGGCAATGAAAAGAAAATAGACTGTGCGTTTCGTAATCTTCGATCACAGCCGTCCTTTAAGCTGCTCCTGTTGTGGAATTATCTTGGCTTTATTGCAAATGACTCGCGGCTGTGTTAGCAACACCGTGACACCCTGCTACGGCCAGCAGGATCTGACACCTCTACCCTCCCCAGAGAGGGTCTTTCCTCATGGACAGGAGACATATTTCAACCCTCTGTGTTCCAAATCTGACCAAATCGGATCTGACCGCACCGACGGCCTGCGGTGCATATGTTAATTTGCATCATCATTAACATACAGAGGAGATGGACCCGGCAGTAATACTGCTGCCTGTTTCCATCACTGCATGCCATCAACTTCCTTGTTGTTCGTTAAAAATTAAACAACTGATGAAGACAATTCTGATCCCCCTTCAAAAATGCCTCACTATGGCCAACCTTCTATTTTGTTGGGCTCCTGTTCTGCAAAGCAAGCCTATGTCGGGAGTGTCATAAACTAAAGAAAAACCCTTGTACAAGGTCCTCTCAGAACAGACCACAAGGTCTCCACACCAGCATACAGCTTGCCCCGGCTCGCTCGAAGAAGTCAGAAAAGATGAATGGACGCGGCAAAGATGGAGTATCTGGAGCTTTGCCCCTGCTTGACTTGTGGCAGTTTAGTGTATTAACTTTTAGACACATTTATATTTTTTCATTGACATGCTGGCATCACTGGGACCTGAATGGATAGCGGAGAGCTTGTTGCGAACAGCTCTCACTGGAAGTTCTTGTAATCTATTCAGCACTCAGGCAACCAGAGGCTGGCATATTGACAAATTGGACTTTAGCTCCCTGTGAACTGAAGGCGAACTGGTTCTGTTTTCGGAATGAAAATAGTATTAATGGTTTCTGCCCTGGTTGGTTATTGGTTATTAGTGCGTCTTTCGATGCCCCCAGCAGCTAATGCATGTCAAGTCATGATGGTAATATTGAAATCATCAGTGTGTGAAAGAAAATGTATTAGCTTAAAAAACAAAATCACATTCATAGACATTTATTATTTGGATGGATCCGAATTCTGGAGCTTAACTTCTGCATCCAGCTAACTAGTTTGGAATGAGTCAATAGGTTGCAGCCAGGAAATGCAGTGCAAGGTCCAAGCAATTGTCGAGGAACTTACCAGGATCCCTCAGAATGGTACAAAAGTTTGTGTTTCTGTAGAATTGTCTCCTCAGGAATATGAATAAAAAATGTGACTATCAAAATTTGATGCTGGTGCACTGACAGTTTTCTTTGTCATATAGATATTCTCTCCCACCTTGTTGACCATAGAATTGGTATCTTCTCACTGATCTGTGCCCTCTGGGTTTGGACGCAAGGTTGTCATGGTGTTGTATGGTGTGAGCACGTCACCTTGAATCTTTAAAAATTAAACCGTGTTTGAAAAGAGACCTTCCTGGTTGAAGTAAAAGCCTTATTTTGGCTTTCAAGCCAATTATCGAAGCCAATTATCGTCATGTCAAGGATGCTTTTAAGTAGAATAGTCCTGTAAAAGTGATCCCAATTTGTTTTAGATATGTTCCATTATTTTGCAGATATAATAACATAATAAGATGATTTCTAAGCTTTTCAAGCAATCCTGGTTTTGCGAAATTATCTATCATTACCTTTGACACCTTCTTTTGGTTTTGCTGTGGTCATTGTGAGCTTATGAATAGCCCCCATTTCCGCAGAGTGGCTTAACGCAACATTACACATAAAAACAAGACCTAAGTGTGTGAACATTCCCATCTCCAAGAAGGCGAGTAAGCAAATTAAGCGTGTCGGAAAGCTTTAATTCCAAAGGCAGAAGGATTAGGCTGTTTGATGAGCAGATTTAAGGGTGCAGGCAAGGGGAACAAAAAAAGAAATACTCCTGGCCAAGTGTAATCATCTTGAAAATGTTTTTTAAAGCCATCTTGTTAGTGACATGTATATTCACCCCAATGTTTTGCATCCTTAAGATTAACTGCTTTAAGATTGAGTGCCTTTATCACACATCATCTCACTCTTACGTGATCGTCGCTTTTAATGCCTTCAGCAAATACAATATTTTACTGCACGTAGAAGACTTAGTTGCGTATAACCTCACTCCAAATACTCAACGTCAGTCAGATCAACCAATGCGTTCTCTTTCCTTGCAGACCTTTCACACACCAAGTCTAGGGGACGAGGAGTTTGAGATTCCCCCTATCACACCTCCACCGGAAATGGAGTCCGGCCTCGGCCTGTCTGATGGCGAATCGCCTTTCCCCACCATGCCGGAGCCTCCGGTCCAGCACAGGGGCTCACTCATCCCTCAGTTCCCCCCTCAGAGCTTGGACCTGCCTTCCATCACAATCTCGCGTAACATGATGGACCAGGAAGGACTGACAATCAGCAATGGCCAACCGGTGGTGAGTTTGACTGCCCTTCTACTTCTTTGGATCGACAGAAACGGGACAATGATGATGTTGCATCAACTAAAAAAGTCTTCATCAAGTTGTTGTACCGTTCCAACAAAATGGCCACCATAGCAACATGCTAATCCCAAAACATTGTTCTGTACGCTGTAAAAGGCGCAACTCACATTGTTCGAGGTGCGCTTAAATGGTGTTGTCTCATCCCTGACATGAAATGGTCAATTGCGCGGTAGCTGGCAGGCCTGTGAGATTGTTGTCTGAGGTTGGAAAAAGGTGTTCTTAAATGCCACAGTGGGTAGAAGCACTGAGGAGAAAAAATGGAAATGTCAACTGGATGACTGCTTGTCTATTAGGAAGAAAACGGCAGATTCATTTAGCGAAAGGACAAAAGCATGATTGGCCCAGATAATGACGATATCGAGGTGTCGTTCTGAGGAGATACAAAGCCACACTTTTCCTTGTTTTTATCACTGATAAACCTCCGAGGTGTTTTCACGAGAAATGTAAATCGTATTTTTTTGTTGCATCAAACATCTATTGAACATATATGTCACAATAAGATCCATATTTCATTCTTCGGTTATTATGTTTAGTTGTTATCTGATAAACGTTGGTGGTGATATAAATAAAAAGCCAAACTACCGTATTTTTTCAGACCACCAGGTGCACTTGATTATAAGAGTCTCAAGGAACAGGTCTATTTTGGAAATTTCCATATATAAGGCACACTGGGTTATAAGGTGCATTGTTGTTTTTTGATCAAATATAAGGATTTAAAAGTGCGCCTTATCGTTCAAAAAATACGGGACACAACACCAGAAATTCTGAAGTCCTCAACCATTTGACGGTTTGAAGTATTGTTTAACTTTTGAGTCATATTTTTTCCTGGTTCCACTGCATTTATTTACATTCCATAAGGGGAGACGGGCTATAAACTCTTAACAGCTCCGTTTCCCTGCCTCCGTGCTCCAGGGCCCACAAGATAATTGCCGCTTTTTTAAAACATCCCGTACAGTAAGTGAGGGCCCCAAAAGGCTTGTGCCTAAAGAATTTTCATTTCACGGTCAGTTAAGCTCGGTACATCTGGAGGAACCTTGACACAATTACATTCCGGACCGTTCTCACGACTTGCTAGAGGATTAGATTTTGATTCCCTGGCATTTATTCCTCCTTTAAGACCATTTGCATGGCTCATGTGTCTGATTGGACTCTTATTTCAAAGCTGAGAAAGTAGGTTGCCGCTCGTTATCGGCCATCGCACATTCTGCCACGGGAAAAAAAAAAAAGATGGTCATTTTCTCCTGAAATGGGATTGATTCCCCAGAAGCTTTGGCACAATGAATATCGTCACTCCTTTCACCTGATTCTTTCTTTTTTTTGTTATCTCCAAGAGGAAACTTTTGAAACAAGATAAGTGCCGGTCTCAGTTTGCAGACAGTGATTTACGAGAGCCTGAGAGGGGTGTTTTGTCATTGTTGTCAGCACGCTGATAAAGGAATGACATGCTTATGTACGTGATTACAAGCTCTCTTCTTTGTTATGGCTGCAGGGGCCAACAAATAAACAGCACAATATTACAATTATATTTTTCATTTGACTTGTTTGCTTTCTGCTCACTTTGCTCCCATAATCACGCAAAGTGGCTGTAACAGAAGATATGCCGTTTATCTAGTCGATGCCAGTTTTTAGTGTCAGTGAGAAAACGGCTTTTGATTCTTATTCCGGAGGCGTACAGTTGTCGAGTCGACTCTGTCTTTGTCAGTGTTTATGTAGAACATAAAAACATAAAAAATACAACTGATATTACCTCAAAAGACAAAAAAACTAATTGTTTTTCTTTTTTCTTCTGATACTACCAATTGTGTAAGGCTACATCAGGTATGGTCAATCTCTACATAAGGCAAGGTCTCCTAGTTCATATCGGTGCAGGTTCTACAGAAAGGTAAATCAGAAAAAGTTGGAGATACAATATTCGCTTTTACACTCATTGTAAAAAAAGACTTATCTGTTTCAAAAAAAAAAAAATGTGGAAGCCAGCAGTTCAGATTTGCAAGAATTTCTATTGCATTGCCAAGTGCTCCTCTAATTCCCCAGTCCTGACTGCTCATGCAGCACGTAGATCTTGCAAATTGTTCACCTTGTTAGGGGCAATGCAACGTCTGAATGCCAAGTCATTATTTATTTAATCCGCTCTCTTAACAAGCTCCAAACTCTCGAATTTTTTGTTTCCCAGTGTGTTACCATCCCCTCGTTTGTGCTCAAACCCAATCGTACCGGAGGGTACAGCTTGCCAGCGTAGCTTTATTCACAATTTCTTCTCCCACCTCTCCTCTACTCTACAACGAGGGTCCTGGGCTTCTATTTCCAAAGAACACCTGGTGCTTTCGCCATGTCTTGACATGTGCAAGGACACAGAGAAAATTGCCTCAGTCTGTCCTCATATGATTGGATTAAAAACATACAGTAGATGTCTTGTAATGCAATCTCTGTTTACCAATGTCATGTCATTCCACCCGTCCGTGTTCTATTATCCTGTTCAGGGTCACAGGACAGCTGGAATTTAGTTTCAGAAGCAGGGGTAATATCCAACCCTGATCACTTGTCAAGAGTATTAGGCACTGAAGTGGTCTTGTAATGTTAGCATAGATGCTAACATAGCATGACAAATGCCCAATATTACAGCCTGGGTAATGTGTGGATTTGCGTATTTATGGCTAATTTGATATGTTTGAGATTGGCCCAAAAAATGTTTACTTAGAAAGGTAATTGTTTTTATTTTTATAATTTGTTGGTCTAGTAACAAAAATCTAAATAGTGTTAAATTGGACACTCAGAATGTGGACGGGCTGCCATTTGCCTGTCTTTGTTTATTTACATAATAATAATTCATTGTTTGATCGTCATATTATGTTTTTAAATAAATGCAGTCTGCCCCCAGAGAACTAAAATAGCCCCGCCCCTGCATTGTACCCTTTACCAGTACTCACAATTGTATTTTTCTCATTTAGCTTGAGCACAGTTGCTGAAAATGGAAAAGGGGAGGGGCCATGTGTGCTTGCACTCGTATGTGTTTCTGTGTGTGTGTTTTAAAAATAAAAATGATGTCGCCATTTAGAAGCCCAGTAAAGGAATATGTGCAGAGTGCTGATAAACTATCTTTAATAGGACTGACCTTTCATGCTGGCGAAAGTTACTGGGGGATTCATCCACCCATAATTACCATATAGATGATTTTTAGCCCTCTGCTGCCACAGAACATTTCCAAGAGCTCTGCTCATTGATTGAATGGAAATTGAACTTGTTAACATTATTTTCAGTGCTCTTACAGCTTAGCACATGCGGGCACTGTTCATAAACTCTTCATCAATTCAGATTTTCTATTTCATTTTTCTGATATCTTTGTTGAAATTGTATCGCACGTGTCATCCGAGCCCCGAAAGATGACATTCATTTTATTGCTCTCATTCTGCAATAGAAATGCAGTAAATAAGTCATTTTCCTCTTCCTTTCTCAGAGGTTATGTGAGGGATATTGCAAAGTGGATTAACATGTATTGATTAGAGACATAGTATCTTGTTTAGCCGCTGAGAGCCGGAGATAAGGACTTATTTGCCGATTTACGACAACTATCAAAACATCTCGTCAGGAGTGCTGACAATACCGTAATCAAAATGCAAACGAGAAATGGCAAGGGCGTGATCTATTTGTGTGCGACTGTGAGCCAAGATGATTCGTTAGCCTTTATCGTCGCACGCTGATTCCAATTCGACAGACTGCATTCACTGTTCAAAAACTTATACCATTGTGAACTTTTTTCATTATAGGCCTCAAAAGTAAAAAAAATAAAAAACGGGAGGTTAGCAAAAAAACAAAAAATATATGGAAATATATGTTATTATATAAAAACAAAAATACTATCTGCCCATGTAAAAAAAAAAAAAAAAAAAAAGGTCACCCCTGAGCACAAAAGTTTGCCATCTCCAGTTTAAGGTTGTTTCACTTCCAAAGTTTCACTAACATTTAACAGAAAAAAAATCTCAATGCTTAAGAAGCATTTTGAGGTAATCAGCATATTCCAAACAAACGGCGCAACGGCTCATTGGCCGGTCTGCATCGTTGCCATACAGATGGCCGCGACTAATGAGCTCAGCATGCGTCTTTTTATGGCGCAAACGGCAACCCGTCATGTTTTCAGTAATGACAAAAGCACTTGGAAGTGAGGTGGCTATGCAAATATGCTCACAAGCTTGTCCATGTTTTTTTATTATTTGGGAAAAAACAAAAGATTTTCTCACTGCATCTTCCTGCCACAAGTAAACGGACACCTCCCATCGCTCCCCACAATTGTATTCATGATAAGAGAGAAGTGACAACAATATGTTGTATCCTTAAAAAGCCGTTACAATATTTCAGCAAGATGGGTGAGTTCAATAGAGCCTCATGCGTTGGTTTATGATGTGTTGATTTAGGTGGAGATTGAGATTGTGTCGCTGAATACCAGATGGACTCAGCCAAAAGGAACAAATCACCTTCTTGTGTTGCACTCACATCTCCTCCTCTGTTCCATGTCAGCTCTCTGATCTGGCAGCCCTTAGAGACGCCTGCTGGTTTCAACCGAGTTGCAATCAATGCTAACCTGTGTAAACATGCACCTTGCATAAGGCACTTCTAAGAATATGCGGTTTCTTCCCAAAGACTCTTTTAAGGCTCGGTTGTTCGGTCTCAAAGACTCTTTGAGGAGTCTGTTGTTACAACACCCAGTTGTTTCATTTTAACGCATCAAAAAAAATCTTTCAAGAGCTTGTTGTTACTTGAAAGATAATATACGACTCAGTTCTGTTAAATGCAAACTCAATGTTCCCTCTTAAATGCAATTCCAAGAAACAGTTCATGAGTAAAGATTTTTTTTTCAAACGCTCAGTGTTCCTCAAGTATCTCCTGAAAATCAATTGTGCCTTCTCAATCACAAGAATTTATTGTTCAGTCTTAAAGATCATTCCTAATTCTGGATTAGCGTGATTGCCGTTGACAACATCCGCGCGTAGAGAATGGTTAGCAGTGATCATTGATTGTACCATATTGTTGCAGGTATAAACGACGAATAATTTTGTACATGTAATGAAGAAGCTGTGGCACAAAACAAAAATTTGAATACAAAAATATTTTACTTTAAGTCAATCATTTCATATAACATGCGCATTGTGGCACTACCATTTAACAATCCACCATCCATTCCTCTCTTGAACGGAGACACTTGAGCTGCAGGCATAGCAACTTAACATCGAAACAGAGAATCAATACTGCATTACCGTGTAAACAATGCCTCCTTTTCCATTGATGTCACTGACAGAACGTTGGATCGGCCCATATCCGCCAGTACGCAACCAACCCAGCTATGCTGATGAAGTCCATCGCCAACATAAACGGCCCCAACGGGATGATCTCACGGAATCAGCTGACCACCATCAACCAATCGCATCTCAACGCGCAGCTGAACCTGAACATGGGCGGCGCCAACATCGCCCACACTTCGCCATCACCGCCGGCTAGCAAGTCTGCCACACCATCGCCTTCCAGCTCCATCAACGAAGATGACCAGGACGACGGCAACAGGGTGAGGAAGTCATCAGATGTCTGCGAAAAAGCTTGAATCTATATGTATATTTTCAAGCCACAGTCCTGAGCAACATCTATCCTCTATTATTTTAGGTTGTGGGCGAAAAGAGACCGGCACCCGTCGATCCTACGAAAAAGCCCAAGACCCCCAAGAAGAAGAAGAAGAAGGATCCTAACGAACCTCAGAAGCCAGTGTCGGCATATGCCCTGTTCTTCAGAGACACTCAGGCGGCTATCAAGGGTCAGAACCCCAACGCCACCTTTGGCGAAGTGTCCAAGATTGTGGCATCCATGTGGGACGGTCTTGGAGAAGAGCAGAAACAGGTACGTCTAACAGAATATGAAGTTTCTACTGACCCTGCAGTATGCAACTTGCAACATCTTTTGTCGGTTTTCCTTCCATGCCTTCCGTGTTTCAAGAAAAATCTCGTCGCTCATCGATCATTGTTGTGGTGTTATTTCAGGTGTACAAAAGCAAAACAGAGGCTGCCAAGAAAGAGTACTTGAAGGCCTTGGCAGCATACCGCGCTAGTCTGGTGTCCAAGGTCAGTCATTTCTCTCCTTAGCCTAAAAACAATTGCATTGTGAAATCTCAGATGATTGATTCGTCGGGGTTTTTTGCGGGGTCCAGGCTGCGGCAGAATCTGCAGAGGCCCAGACGATCCGGTCTGTGCAGCAGACTTTGGCCTCCACCAGCCTCTCTCCGGGCTTGGTGCTGCCCTCTCCGCTCAATCACCACCCCTCCATGCCGTCGGCCTCGCAGGCTCTTCAGCAAGCCCTACCCCGAGCCATCGCCCCCAAGCCTCTGCAGATGA